>NC_061511.1:72029787-72062588 GCF_022539505.1 Lolium rigidum | reverse complement strand
TGCCTACGTATTTTAATCCCGATGTTTACTATAATTACTACTCGCTTGTTTGTGTTACTCTGCTGCTTGTTATTTCACTACTGCTATGCATATAAAGCTGCTACTACCGATAAACTCTTGCGAGCAAGTCTGTTTTCCAGTGCAGTTGAATTGACTACTCCGCTGTTAAGGCTTTCAAGTATTCTTTGTCTCCCCTTGTGTCGAATCAATAAATTGGGTTTTACTTCCCGCGAAGACTATTACGATCCCCTATACTTGTGGGTTATCAGGATGCCCAAGGCATCCCCTTCTTCATCAATAATTTATCAGGTCACCTCTAGTGAAACTATATTTTGATTCCGTCACATCTTATGTGCTTTATTTGGAGCGTATGTGTGCTTTTATTTTCGTTTTGTTATTTTCATTCTCTGAATAAATTCGGATCCTAGCAATGCTTGTGTGGGAGAGAGACACGCTCCGCTTTTTCATTTGAACACTGGTGTTCTTTGTTTTACTTTTAATGTTCATGGCAAAAGCTGAAAGCCGCTGCACTTATTGCTATTTGGTTGGAAACAGAAAATGCTTCATGTGGTAATTGGTATATTGTCTTGAATAATTTGATACTTCTCAATTGTTTTGAGCTCTTAAGTAGATCATGTTTAAGCTCTTGCATCATGTAGTTTAAACCTATTAGTGGAGAACTACCGTAGAGCTTGTTGAAATTTGGTTTGCATGATTGGTCTCTCTAAGGTCTAGATATTTTCGGGTAAAAGTGTTTGAGCAACAAGGAAGACAGTGTAGAGTCTTATAATGCTGGCAGTATGTTCTTATGTAAGTTTTGTTGTACCGGTTCATACTTGTGTTTGCTTCAAACAACCTTGCTAGCCAAAGCCTTGTACTGAGAGGGAATGCTTCTCGTGCATCCAAAACCTTGAGCCAAAACCTATGCCATGTGTGTCCACCATAACTACCTACTATGTGGTATTTTTCCGCCATTTCAAGTAAATACTTCATGTGCTACCTTTAAACAATTCAAAAGTTATTGTCTCTTATTTGTGTCAATGTTTTATAGCTCATGAGGAAGTATGTGGTGTTTTATCTTTCAATCTTGTTGGGCAGACTTTCACCAATGGACTAGTGGCACATCTGCTTATCCAATAATTTTGCAAAAAGAGCTGGCAACGTGGTTCCCAGCACCAATTAATTAACTTTCATTAATAATTCTCTTCACATGTTTTGCCCTGATTCATCAGTAAGCAACTTAATTTTGCAAATAGACACTCCTCCATGGTATGTGAAATGTTGGAAGGCACCCGAGGGTTCGGTTAGCCATGTCTTGTGAAAGAAAAGGTTGGGAGGAGTGTCATCCATAAATAAAACTAAAGTACATGTGTAAACAAAAGAGAAGAGGGATGATCTACCTTGCTGGTAGAGATAACGTCCTTCATGGGAGCCGCTCTTTGAAAGTCTGTTTGACAAGGGGGTTAGAGTGCCCACTACCATTCGTTGACAACAACAAACACCTCTCAAAACTATACTTTTATGCTCTCTATATGATTTCAAAACTTGAAAAGCTCTACACATGATTTAATCCCTGCTTCCCTCTGTGAAGGGCCTTTCTTTTACTTTATGTTGAGTCAGTTTACCTACTTCCTTCTATCTTAGAAGCAAACACTTGTGTCAACTATGTGCATTGATTCTTACATGCTTGCTTATTGCACTCATCATATTATTTTGTGTTGACAATTATCCATGAGATATACATGTTGAAAGTTGAAAGCACAACTGCTGAAACTTAAATCTTCCTTTGTGTTGTTTCAAAACCTTCTATTAAGAATCTATTGCTTTATGAGTTAACTCTTATGCAAGACTTTTTGATGCTTGTATTGAAAGTACTATTCATGAAAAGTCTTTGCTATATGATTCAGTTGTTTAGTCATTATCTTTCTGTTAGCAAAATATAGACCATTGCTTTGAGTCACTTCATTCATCACATATGCTTTACAATAGTATTGATCAAGATTATGTTGGTAGCATGTCACTTCAGAAATTATTCTTTTTATCGTTTACCTACTCGAGGGCGAGTAGGAACTAAGCTTGGGGATGCTTGATACGTCTCCAACATATCTATAATTTCTTATGTTCCATGCTAGTTTTATGACAATACCTACATGTTTTATTCATACTTTATATCATTTTGATGCATTTTCCGGTACTAACCTATTAACAAGATGCCGAAGCGCCGGTTCTCGTTTTCTGCCGTTTTTGGTTTCGGAAATCCTACACGGAAATATTCTCGGAATTGGACGAAACAAAAGCACATGGCCCTATTTTCCACGGAGTGTTCCAAAACATCGAAGAAGAGTCGGAGACGGCCAGCAGGGGGGCCACCCCATAGGGCGGCGCGGCCCCACCTCCTGGCGCGCCCAGGTGTGGGGAGCCCACCTCCTGGCTCCCCCGACGCTGCCTCTTCGCCTATATATTCCTTCGTATCGGAAAACCCTAGTACCGAGAGCCAAAATACGGGAAAAGTTCCAGAGACGCCGCCGCCGTCAACCCCATCTCGGGGGGTCTGAAGATCACCTCTGGCACCCTGCAGGAGAGAGGAATCATCACCGGAGGGCTCTACATCACCATGCCCGCCTCTGGACTGATGCGTGAGTAGTTCATCCTTGGACTATGGGTCCATAGAAGTAGCTAGATGGTTGTCTTCTCCTATTATGCCATCATGTTTAGATCTTGTGAGCTGCCTATCATGATCAAGATCATCTTATTGTAATGCTACATGTTGTGTTTGTTGGGATCTGATGAATATGGAATACTATGTCAAGTTGATTGTCGATCTATCATATATGTGTTGTTTATGATCTTGCATGCTCTCCGTTGCTAGTAGAGGCTCTGGCGAAGTTGATAGTTGTAACTCCAAGAGGGAGTATTTATGCTAGATAGTGGGTTCATGTCTCCATTGAATCTGGGACAGTGATGTGAAAGTTCTAAGGTTGTGGATGTGCTGTTGCCACTAGGGATAAAACATCAATGCTTTGTCTAAGGATATTTGTATTGTTTACATTACGCATAGTACTTAATGCAATTGTCTGTTGTTTGCAACTTAATACTGGAAGGGGTGCGGATGCTAACCCGAAGGTGGACTTTTTAGGCATATATGCATGCTGGATAGCGGTCTATGTTCTTTGTCGTAATGCCCTAAGTAAATATCATAGTAGTCATCATGATATGTATGTGCATTGTTATGCCCTCTCCATTTGTCAATTGCCCAACTGTAATTTGTTCACCCAACATGTTATTTATCTTATTGGAGAGACACCACTAGTGAACCGTGGACCCCGGTCCATTCTTTTACATCCGAAATACAACCTACCGCAATCATTGTTCTCTCGTTGTTCTTTGCAAGCAAACATCATTCTCCACACCATACATTTAATCCTTTGTTTTCGACAAGCTTGGTGAGATTGACAACCTCATTGTTAAGTTGGGGCAAAGTATCTTGATTGTGTTGTGCAGGTTCCACGTTGGCTCCGGAATCCCTGGTGTTGCGCCGCACTACACTTCTTCACCAACAACCTTCACGTGGCCTTCATCTCCTACTGGTTCGATAACCTTGGTTTCTTACTGAGGGAAAACTCGCCTGTCGTACGCATCATACCTTCCTCTTGGGGTTCCCAACGGACGTGTGCTTTACCGTCACAAGCAGCTACTTTGTTGGCGCCGTCGTCGGGGAGGAATCAACACTCCATCACCGTCACGCGCTATCACCCGCGCCCTCTCCTCTCTCCTCCGGCCGACCGGCCACATCATTTCTTTTATTTTTTATTTTTTTTTAATTATTTAGAAATACAATTTGTTAGAACTCTATTGTTCGAAATAGTTAGAAAATATTTTAGAAATGTTAGTAATTATTTTTAGTATGTGGTTAGTAATGTTAGAAATAGTTAGTAAATATTTTTGAAAGGTTAGTACTATAACATAGTTAGAAATGTTTGAAATATTTAGTAAATAGTTTTAATATGTAGTTAGTAATGTTAGAAATAGTTAGTAAATATTTTAGAAATGTTAGAACTATAATAGTTAGAAATGTTAGAAATAGTTAGTAAATATTTTTAATATGTAAATATTATATTTGTAGTATTTTATATTTTCATAGCTATGATTCCACCGCGTCATCGATTACCAGATGATGATGACCCATGTCCGGGACTGGGCTCCGCAGGGCTAGCACTGGGAGGTGTTACCTTCCGGGACACGCACCTTGGTGCGGAATCTGGGTCCCGTCCTCGACTCGGATATTCTTTGGTGGCGGTCGCGTGTGCCACGATCGGTGCGGAGGGAGCTAGGCCCCCGAGGAGGTGGTAGGTCACCGCATTAGAGAGGAGGACGAGCACGTTCAACGTTACATGCATGTTTTAGACACCATGTATAGGGACGGATGATCAGTTATGTAGGGATTTCACGTGAGCTATGATCCTATGACTGTTCCGTGGCTTTGGGTTTTCACCGCCCGTGACTCAGCACCCGGTCGGCGTTGAGAGGTTGTAGTGATGTATTAGGGTTAAATAAAAAATGGACCTGAGCTATATATGTAACCGCAATATCTGTTTTGAGCAATACATTATCCTTAATTAATAACTATATATGTAACTCCAATCTCTGTTTTGTGCATTATCCTTAATTAATATCTATATATGTGTTATATGATGGTTCCTATAACTTGCAAGTCGTTGCAGAAACTATGGACGCTGACAGAGACGAAGTACAAGAAGAATTGATGGCGAACCTCATAGCCGGCGGTGGAGATGCCGATGTCACCGCAAAGTATCTGAATGACTCCAGTGAGGGAGCGAAGGATCTTGAGCGAAGAGAAGATGATGGCTCCGGTGAGGAAGAAGATAATGGCTCCGGTGATGGAACCTTAGTTATTACAAAGTCCACTGAGTTATATAAATTAAGTCATTGCTAACTAGATGCATTAACTGATTTGTATATATATTATATATATATATATATATTAGCGATGAATTCTTTCTTTTTTACCCCTTTGGAACGAGCCAATCTTTTGTAAAGTCGAAGCGAGGCCTGGCCAAAAAGTTGTCAAAAGGTGTTAGGTTAGACATCGTCAAAATCAATCATAATGGCCGACCGACTGCTCCAGAGAAGGCGAAAAAAATATTTATAAGTCAATGCGGAGTGGTTGTTAGGGACTGCATCCCGATCACCGTTCGAGAATGGCACAAGCCAAAGACTGAAGAGGTTGCAGAAGGTACTTATGTCGATGATGTATCCAGAAACAACCTTTGGCGTCAGCTCATGGCACAGGAGAATCAAGATACATCCAAAAAGATGGAGGAGAAAGACAAAGATTTTGGTCTAAAGAAGATGGTCGAACAATTCAAAAACCACAAGAAAAGATTGTACCGTGACTTTTTCAAGCAAAACAAGACTCCAGAATTCACTGGAGCGCATGAGAAGATAAAAGATCACTGGCCCAAATTCGTGAAGTTCAAGCTTTCAGATGAATTTAAGAAAAGGTCGGAAACAAATAAGGCAAATGCTGCGTTGAAGAAATAACACCAAGTTACGGGTCCAAGTGGCTACAGGGCTAACATGCCTAAGTGGGAGAAAGCTGAGGCCAAACTGATCAGCAAAGGGATCAATATAGCGACATCTGATTGGAACGAACGGTCCAAGGAGTGGTTCTACAGGGTTGGGGGAAAGTTGAACCCAATAAACAGGAAAGTGTATTTATAATAAAGAATATCTCAAAAGACCTTGTGAAGCCCTTATAGCTGCACATAAGGACAACCGGGAGGGGAGGTTCCATCCCGAAATAGAGAACGACGAGCTGACATGCGCCCTTGGGAATAAAGAACACGGCGGACGAACACGAGGCACGATTGGCTCCGTTCAGTGGAAGTATGGCTTCCCCGAGGAAAGGAAGAGATTTCCTGATAAAAGTCATGCGAGGAGAAAGGCAAGGAAAGAAGACCGCATATCGTCCTTAGAGGAATCTATGAGCGTCCTTAAAGCCCAAATTCACAAAGTACTTAGCCAGCGATCTCAGGGGCAGCATGAAGATCCTGCATTCGATGCTATCAACCCGCAGCAATCTCAGCACCGAAAAAGCAGTGTGGCTTCCACTCAACTCGATAATAGTAATGATGATAAGGTGATGTTGGCTCCTCGCTACCCCGTGCATGATATCACAGAGATCCATCCTTGTGAGCTGGATGTAAAAGTTGTGAACATATCCATGAAGGCGGCGGTCAGCTATGTCTCACCTACAACTACTTACCATTGCCATCCGGTTCCAGATGGCTATGATATTGCGGGGGTGGATGAAGTGATGGCAGTATATGAGCCGTTGATGCTTGACCACCCTGCAGGTGAAGATGGGGAAATCACTGAACTAGGAGAAGCCATTAGAACCACCGTTCTATGGCGAAAGGAAAACATTGTGCTTCCAGGTTCGAAGCCAAGCAGGCTACCTCCAGCTCATTCTCCGCCGCCTCCGAAGTCTCCTCCGCATGATCAGTCTCCTCCGCGTCAGCATACTCCGCCGCCTCCTCCTCGTCAGGAGACTCTGCCGACTCTGCCGCCTAAGCAAAATAGGAAGAGTACTGCGGCAAGTACTACAACTCCGAAGAGATCATCAGCTCCGAAGAGGTCTAAGACTCCCGAGTTGTTACCATACGAGAGGACTGATGAGTAAAATGACGAAATTGCAATGGTCCAGATGAACGCGCATTTTGCACCGAAGAAGCCTCCGCCAAAGATGTTTATAGCGCCGAATACAGTTCGGCACTTAGCCGAGACGAGAGCAAAGCAAGCTGAGTTGGCAACTAATTATGACCTCTCTCTTGGACAGTCCTCTAGAGCGAAAAAGGGAAAAAATTGCCCAGCTCGAACAACAGGAAAATCAATCGCTACCCCCTTGGTTGTGCACTCCTATGATGATCCGGAGACGGCAGCGATGATCGAACGGACGGCTAGAGAGCTTGGAGCAGTGGTTCAGTACGAAGGTTACTTCCCCATAGCTGAAGTAACATACACATACACATGCGGGCAGCCTCTCGTCAGACCTGACCAGCTCCAGCATCTAGGGACTCAGATGCGAAATTTGCATGAATGGTACATGCAAGCCTGTAGGAAGTCGGAGATCGTACTGATAGTGGGAATTAGAGATGAGCATTACTTTCGGGGAAACGAGGAGCTAAACATTGAGTTTGAAGAACTATTTCAGTTATTCAATCAAGATGCCCTCGACAAAACTCTCATGAGTTTCTAGTGTCTGTAAGTGATTTATTTCTGTAATTAAGTCTCTAGCTCAGCTCATTCATTGCACTAACAATTATCCTCACTATATTCTTTTATACGCTCTATATTATGTAGAATGAAGATGTTCGAATGCAGAAGAGGTGGACTCTATGAAATTGGGTTCATTGACCCAAACACCATTCACGGAGTTACGGTAAACCAGTTCCCCAAAGACACAGAGGACAACATGCTAATATTTTTACAGAAGCAACAAAACAAATCGGAAATATTCTTCCCTTACAACTACGAGTGAGTGTTATTGTCTTATACATATTCCATTTTGCTTACTCTATGTTAAGTCTTAACTAATCCTTTGAGTTATGCGTGCGCAGATTTCACTATATTCTCCTAATCATTCAGCTTGAGAAAAGAGTGGTACTTGTCATGGGCTTGAAATGTAAAGAGCATCGGCAATGGGTGAACATGGCTGCCCTGCTGCTACAGAGGTAATTTCAATCAATATCGCCATGTATCGACATCTTCTATTCTCATTTCCTGATATCAAGTAATTAGTAACTCATTTGCTCATTTTTTTCTTTCCCGGGCAAGGCTTAGAAACGGTTCATCGACACTGCTCTGGGTCAATAGAAACCGAATCTTACATTTCAAGATCGACCTATAAGTAGTACTATAGCTATATCCGTGAATCTCTTTGATATTTTGTTTCAATACCATGATTGATTATTAGTTTGATCAAACTATTTTTTCGTAAAGTGTTTGAAGCATGAACCCGAAAATAACTTATGTGGGTACTACGTCTGCGAGTTCATTCGCGAGATGACCTGTCACCGGGAGCCGGAGGCGTCTATACATCTCTTTTTAAAAAAATTAGATGGAACCCGTGCGGGACTTTCTCCTAACGGTGGATCGCATCCGAGCAATTCAAGAGGAATTTGCGGGATTCTTAGTTAGGGAGGTCATAGCTCCAACTGAAGAATACCATGGTGAGTTCATATTTGGCATTAGGGATTTGAGATAGATGGTAAAGATGATCGACTTTATATTTTAAACATGCATTACGTGTATTGTATTTCATGACAATGTCTATATATTCATGACGATGTTTGTGGTTTCTTGAATGATGTATGTATTGCAGAATTGAATGAATAAAATAAAACTCTGAAACTGCCGCGTCAGAGAAACAGCCGCTGCTCCACTTTAAATCTCTGTCGCGGCAGAGAAACGGCCATTTTCTCTGCCGCGGCAGAGACCCTTTAATCCTGGTTCGTAAGACCGGGACCAAAGGTCCTCCACCATGAGCTACCTGGCCGCACCATGTGAAAGATCCTTTAGTCCCGGTTTATATTTGAACCGGACCTTTAGTCCCGAATGTGCAGTTCCGGTGGCACAACCGAAACTAAAGCTCAAACGAATCGGGACTATATGCCTGTTTTTCACTAGTGCCCACGGAGCCACATGAGCCCCCAGGATCCATGTTCAGCTCGACTCAATAATATCACGTTAAATTTGTGAGCTACATGGAGCCAGGTTTGTTGGTGCTATACAATATCTCGACTCCGGGTGGTGTATATATACACTCCGCCAACAACCGTAGCCACTAAACATACTTTGGTGCGTAGTCTTCATCTTGCTTCTATCCATGGCTGTTTTGGGTTTCTTGCTTTCCATCGCGTGTTCCTTGCCTGGTGATGATTATAGAGAAATTACCACACTATGACTCGTGGCTAATCTGAATGTGCATGTGAGGCATCGGGAGCGCACTAGTCACGCAGATGCTGTCTCGAGGATTGCTAGTAGCCGAGAAGGTCACGTAAAAAGATGAAGCACCCTGAAATCGCAACACATTATATTATACACTATATAAAAGCTGATCAGATCAGCGCCTCCAAAGCGTTTTGAGCACTGTAGAAGTGCTATTTATCCTCTCATTTTTCCAATCGTTGCCTCACGCGTGTCCCTTGCTTGGTTTTGCCTTTTTTTCCTTTTTCTTTTTTGCCTGAGCAGGTTACCGGCTACCGGCTGAGGAGCTCTTTTGTGGATCTCTCAGTATTTACTCCTATTGGGCTAACGTGGCTTTATTTTCAGAACGTGGCAGTTTTTACCTAGGCCACCGATTGGAGAGAGATTTCTAGGCGTTTCTGGTCAACTCGCCTGCATCGCTATCTTCTCCAAGTACACAGTCCACCACTCACGTCCGGCATCGTAGCCCCGAGCGACCTCCACGCCGTCCTCCTTACTCCCCCCTCCTCCTGCCCTCTCCGGAGCACGGTAGCTCCATGGGCCGGCGAGAAGCGAGAACCCGACGCCCATCCCCAAGATTTCCTGTTCAAGAGCGAGATCAACCCGAGGCTCCTCATCCCCAGTCTCCTAGGGTACACATGACCTCGCCCACATCTTCCCCTCTCTCTGCTTAATTTAATTTCTCTCAAGTACAACAGCCTTCTATCTTGATCGATGCGGCATGTCAGATGCATCTCTGTGCTACATGACTAAGATGCGGCGTGGGGATTGCTGGTTGCAGCGTGGGGTGTTCCGAGGGAAAATCCAGCATGGTGATCGTCCGTGCAGCGAGTGGAACAAGGTGCATGTTGCGCCGTCTGCTTGATGGAATCTGTTGCCGAGGTAAGGCCGTTTCCCCTGTGTCCACCATCCTTCTTCCATTACTTTGTTGCTTCGTATTCTCCTTTTTCGGCAGTAGGGATTGGCAACAGCGGTGGAGCAGATCACTCGGTGGCAACACCGGCGTTGCGTAGCGCCTACCAGTAAGAGGAAGGAGGGCGCGCCGTGCCGCCAGTTCGGGCAGCCAAGCCGACCAGCAGCACCTCTGAGCACGAGGATGGAGAGGTGGCTTTCCGCGGGTGCCGTGCTGCTGCGAGCTGGCTGTATGGTCGGTTTATTGTGCTGGTGAGGAACCCTAATTTCCTTGGAGATAAGCGGCCACAGGTTCCATTTGGTGTTGCGGCTATTTATTTCTACATATATCTATACTTTTCTACCTTCGTGTGTTCTCTGTAGGAGTAGAACATGTGCCTTTCAGCTGTTTGTGTTTATGCCTAAATGGAGAAAGGGAATTTATCTACAAAAGAAGGAATCATGACATTGTTGCCGATGTTGCTTATTGCTTATTACATGTTTAGAATGCAAAATTTCCAATATTTTCTCCACCAGGATAAGTTGTTGATGTTCATGTGTTTAAATTTGATGTTGGTTCTGGCCATCTCAAGGAAAATCACATTCATTTCGATAATGTTTTTTTATGATTAACCATCCAGACTTCTAGAAACAAAGCCCAATGTCATATCTTCCCGGGAGCTCTTCCCAAGGTCTGGAAGATGAAGAAAAATGTATTGAGCTGGATGTTTCTCATCTGATGGGTTATGTGCATAAACGAATGTTCAAGCCCGATGCAGAATTATGAAAGTGCTTTTATTTACCTGGACTATAAAAGTGCTATCGCAACATATATAGAGGTACCTTTCCAGCCAGTCTTTTGCCTTCTTGATATTATAACATAGGCCGACCTTTCTTTTTGTTGGAATAGGTGTACAACATGCCTTGAGAGGTATAACTACAGTGATGATCATTAAAACCACATTTTGGTGTTTCCTGTTGATGTATATATGCATGCACCTGGTTCAAGAATATAGGGGTAAATTAATTGAGATGAAAAGAAAATCTCTATGTTATGCTTTCCAGTTCAGTTTCCACTAGAAAAATCACAAAACGCTACTGCTTAATTTGAGGTTTTTTGGATTCCTTAATTGACAAAAGGTTATTTTATCATTGCAAATTGTGATCAGATGTTTCTTGCTTGGGATTGTGTATTTTTTCCTGCATACATTTTTCTGTTTATATCTTTTTTTTTGCGAGAACTGTTTATATCCATTTGATGCAACAAAATACTTCACGCAGGTCTTATTAAAAATTTATGGAATTCTTTTCCATCGAGCTTATTGCCCAGTTTTTTTTCACATTTAACTAATGTCAACTTTCCAGCTGAAGTTCCGGTTTTGTCTAGATGTATCGAGATAGCAAGTGCAAGTGTCCACTGCTCGATTTGTTCATATATGGTAATGCTGTCCTAGATGGGGCTCTTCCTGTTTAAGTATCATTCCGGTAATCTCGCGGATCATACTTTTCTTGGTTATTTCTATCAAGCTGCACGTATTGAAGCCTGACTGCTTAAATTTATTTGGACGACCAAGATCATGTTGGAGGGCTCAACTCAAGAAATCTGCAGCATACGCTTTCATTACTCTCGCTTCTCAGGCTATCTATGAGAGCTAAAGTGACCAAACGAATTTTGGTTACACAGGAAAGGCATATGGCCAGTGCTTAGTTTCCTGTACATTGTAAGGCAGCATCCTGACGGCTGTCTTCACTAGCTGTACCATTTGTACTGCGTGTAATTTTTCATATTTGCAATGGATGGATGTGCTAACATTTACCTTTCTTTTTCATGTTTTTATGTAGCAATTACGAATGGAACACTTGCCATCCACATATTGCATTGTTTTAATTCGATGCTTTTGCGACTGGTACTTACAGGTTCGCAGCACCTAGCCACAGCCTTAACAAATACTTTCAACAGAATGAACAAAATGATTGTATGCTTCAATGTATTACTACTTTTCTATCTCTCTAGCTTTTACTTAGTCGTCAGCGGTAACCGTAATGACGTACCAGCCACTGACGACTGAATTTATGCTTGCTGACGCTTATCCTCATCCGCCTCCAGTTCCCCGTATCTCCTCATTCACGTTTTAGGATACCTGTTGAAGTCAATGAGCGAAGCATGTGCACCATTTCCCGGGGCAGTAATCTAGCCGAATTAATAGAGAAAGCAACACTCATACTTTGGGATGAAGCGCCAATGACTCACAGACGTTGCTTTGAAGCGGTTGATAGAAGCATGAGGGACATTTTGTCTGCGAATGAACCTTCACGGAAATTGCTCCCTTTCGGTGGGAAGACTGTAGTTTTGGGAGGGGATTTCAGGCAAGTGTTACCTGTTGTGGAAGGGGGCAGTAGAGCGGAAATTGTGAACTCTTCCCTTATGAAGTCACCCCTTTGGCAGCATGTAACTGTCCTCAAGCTACGCAGAAATATGAGATTGTCTAATCCACAGTTGTCCGATGAAGAACAAGCTGCTTTGGAGGAATTTGCGCAGTGGGTCCTCGATGTCGGTGATGGAGCTGTGCACATGGATACACGAGAAGGAGAGGCTACCCCTTCATGGATCTCTTTGCCACCAGATACAGCACTGCTGCCAGACTCTGATCCTATTTCTGCTATTGTTGATGCAGTGTACGATTCATTTACTCAAATGTATTCTGATGCAGCTTATCTCGCAGACCGCACCATTGTGTGTCCTACTAATAAAGTTGCCGACTCTATCAACGAGACTGTTTTCTCTAAGGTGCCTGGGGAGGAGATGCTGTTCGAGAGCTGTGATTCTATATGTAAAACTCTCGACCATGCGGCTGATGCGGAACTGTTATATCCTCCTGAATTTCTCCATAAGATTGATCCTCCAAACTTTCCGCAGCATAGGATTTCATTGAAGATAGGGGTTCCAATAATGTTGTTAAGGAATATTAACCAGGCTATTGGACTTTGCAATGGCACCCGTTTAATGGTTACACGTCTAGGAGAATGGGTCCTTGAAGCTAAGATTATGACAGGGACCAATACTCAAATGTATTCTGATGCAGCTTATCTCGCAGACCGCGCCAATGTGTGTCCTACTAATAAAGTTGCCGACTCTATCAACGAGACTGTTTTCTCTAAGGTGCCTGGGGAGGAGATGCTGTTCGAGAGCTGTGATTCTATATGTAAAACTCTCGACCATGCGGCTGATGCGGAACTGTTATATCCTCCTGAATTTCTCCATAAGATTGATCCTCCAAACTTTCCGCAGCACAGGATTTCATTGAAGATAGGGGTTCCAATAATGTTGTTAAGGAATATTAACCAGGCTATTGGACTTTGCAATGGCACCCGTTTAATGGTTACACGTCTAGGAGAATGGGTCCTTGAAGCTAAGATTATGACAGGGACCAATATTGGTGAACGTGTGTGCATTCCAAGAATTGTTCTACACGCACCAGCCACCAAATGGCCATTTACATTGCAGCGCCGTCAATATCCAGTTAGGCTATGCTATGCAATGACTATCAACAAGAGCCAGGGTCAAAGTCTTAAGAAGGTTGGGGTCTACTTGCCTAAATCGGTGTTTTCGCATGGGCAATTCTATGTTGCAATCTCAAGGGTAACATCAAGGGAAGGGCTGAAAGTATTGGCGCTCGATGAATCTGGCAACCCGACTACCCAGACTAGAAATATAGTGTACCATGAAGCTCTTGCTCATCTATGAATGTCACTTCTTACATGGTATATTTTGTTTGCATGCACATGTTTTATTTTTGCCTGCATTTTGTATGTTGTACACTCTTCTTGAATTGTTCTTCTTCGCAGGTATCATTTCTTGGCAGAATCAGTGGATTTTTTTTTCTTCTAGCGCTCTGCTATGTGATCTATGTTAAGGGATACTTTCCCGTTGTTTAAACCGTGTATGTCAGGTTATCTCTGTTTCCTTTTGTGATGTTCTATTTTTCCTCACTGTGATGTCACTTATAGGACCATCTCTCTTGCTCTGTTGTTTTCCATCGCACTATTTTTCGTATCATTAGTTTTCAGTTTGTATTATGTTTGGTTATTCCTTTTAAAGTCTATGGTTCCAGTTCTGATTGTATGCTACAAATTACAGGCTTATGGGCATGTGTGCTGTTTTACCACATATCCATCAAACCTAATGGAAGGAGTTTCTGAATTTCTGTGCTGGCTGCAGCGGCCTGCAATCTGAAACCGTGTGCGCCCTCAAGGTGAATGACCAAGGCATATAAAGAGAGTTCAGTTTGTCACTCAGCTGTACTCATTTACTGCCTGTTTTCTGCTACATGGATTGCTACGTGTCTGCTACAAGCGCATGTATAAATAAACTTCCTTCTTTTCTTCTTTTTTTATGGTTGCTTACTCCCTCCGATCTATAATAAGTGCACAACATTCGTACTAAGTTCCCAACACTTATTGTGGATCAGAGGGACTATTTGAATTTACTTATCATCAGATTAAGTATGTGAAGGTCAATTAAGAGGTGTTTGCAATTTATGAAGATAATGTCTTTAGAAAAATGGGCAGCAGCTACAGAGGTCACTCATGGTTGGCAGAAAGATAAGAAGGCCAGCCTTGGGTGAGAAACAACTGCTTCAGCAATTAGGCTTGGTGAAGGCATTTCAGAAAATAGTCAAAAACTGATTCAATGTGACCTATCATACTCTGCCAACATAGAATGGCAGCTCAAACTAACCTGATATTCGGATCATCAAAAGATAAGACCACCTTCCGTTTGTCAGGTTTTATTGTCTTTGCATTCCCTCCTAGCAAGTAACGCCTGTGCCCCATCAGAAAGTGAGGGAAGTTCCCCCCTTGAGTCGTCACAAACACCTCGCTCTGAATAGAGACAGTGTAATCTAATGCTGCTAACCGAGATGAGTACCCCTACAGAAAATGGGTTAGTGAGTAGGACAATATTCAAACAGTGCGAACAAAATCAATGTGAAATCGATGAACATTTAATGCATGCATGGTCGTCCAACATTCAGAACAATATCAGGCTTGGCTGGGAAGCCATACCTTAAACTCAGCAAGTTCTTCAGGCAAAGCAAGAGTGTCCTTGGTCTCTAAAAGAGGGAACATCTGACGAAGGGGAGCCATGTATTTTGCAGCATTCTGTATTTTCCCAGAAGCTACATAGAGGAAGGTTGTATTGTTAAATCCCATGCCTCGCAGCATCATACCAACCTGCTCAAATTCAGTCAGTTAACACATTATCTCCAGTAAATTTAGTTGGCACTCAACTCAAAAGTTGCTGTTATTGACCTGAAACTTCACATGCTAAAGTAGTGGACAAAAATTCTATACAAATAAAGGAAAGCACAAAACATAAACCCTCAAGTGATCTTCAGTAATGACCTGAAAACGAATGCATTACTGAGTGCACATATGCCCAAAGGACTTAAATCACAGTTTTACTATACAAACATATAGAGTGGAAAAGGGTAAAACGATATACCAACCTTTAGAGGAGTAAGTGGGCATTTTCCATCCCTTCTGTTTGCCTCACGATTGATAACTCGACCAGGTCGGTGAAACTTCCCTCTCCAGCTCCTTTCACGGGCATTTTCCATTTCACTCTATTCTTTCCATAGATAGTGATCTGCAGATGAGTTGCCTTTAGTTCTCATATTTAGTATGCTGCTCATATTATGATTGAAGCGCAACAAAACATCTTTAGGGAATTCCTTCACCACTCTTACATGTTGTCTGAGTGTCTCGATAAAACGATCTTCGTCAAAAATATCACTAAATTTGCTGAAAAACATAGCAGGAGGTAAACACATTATTATCCTGAAACTCTATACAATAGTGTTCATACGTGGCACAGCACAAGGGAAAGGAATAAATTTGGATGAGAGCACCTAACGCTACTGCTATTGTATATGAACTTTTCATGCTACAGAGAACTGTAAATTTAGTTTGATGAAACATGTAAGCACCATCTGCTTTAATCTTGCACTGCAACATTAATAGAAGTTAGGAGAAAACAATGCCGTTCAGAACCAATGTATATTAGAATAGAAAGTAGAATGCCAAAAATAAACTTTCGTGGGTTTATCATTAGTTAAAAAATGAACTGCTATTAAGTAACTGTCCCATACAAGAGTAAATGTTGGAAATACAACTTAACAGATTTGGGTGGCTTTTGGTTTCGTTTGGATGGAAGATTTTCCCAAGGATTGGAGCCAAATTTACATGTATTTACCCTTTAAAACGATTCACAGAGTTATTATAAATTCTCAAAAAAATAGGGAAAGAAATCGGTAAGATACTATGGGTTGCCATAGTTAGATTTCTTATAGTTGACTATAACTTCCACCTAAAATAAAAAACGTCACTTCTAATAATTAGGACTATTATTTTTATCGTGAGATTCACACGGTCACATGGCTAGAGCCTCATAGTACCCATCTGAATCAGACAACAAATGCTACTTCATTACATGGTGAAGACCTTTCATGTTACTTATAAGCATCATGCCCAGGGCAGGGACTGTTTTCAATATCATAGTAATGCATATGTCCATGATTGGATGCAATTTGAGAGTTGGAAAGTGCAAGATCAGAGAGAAGCTCCATTAGAGTACAGCTACTTCTGTCCAAATAATATGAGCACACGCAGTGAATAATATGTGCTTGCAAGTTCCCAACCGGTGTGAGCTACTAATGCTCTTACCCTTTTCGTTTTTGTTTTTTGCGCACAGATGCATCTCTGTTTGTACTCTAGATTGAATTACCGTTGTTCCTATAGCTGGAATTTCTTCAGTTCGGGCGGTACAGAGAGAGGCAACATACCGTCCGTCAGTTTAGCTGTTGATGTCTGAATCCATGGGTTTTCGGCCTCCTTTGCTGCCGTGCTCCTTCGTCCTCCCTGCGCTCAGCTTGGCGGTGCCGCGCCCCATCCGACGAGCCTTCAGCACGTCGTCTTCCCGTCCGACCACGCAGGCCGTCCGTGCTCCTGCCGAATGGCTTCGGCGCTTGCAGCCTCGACGGGAAGGAAGCCGCGCAGGTTTTGCTCCACCTTCGCCGCCTCCTCCCGCCCCGTCTCCAGCTACCGCAGCAGCAGCTTGCACCGCTCAGCTGCTCACTCTTCTCCGATCCATTTGCCTTTTCCCCAAAATGTTCCTATCCTCAGCTGGCCTCATGAACGATAGATTTTTTTCTCGACGACACTGTACGATAGATGCTGCCAGCCGAATCGTCAAACTTCGCCAAGTCCGAACTTGCTGCTGCGGCCCATGTAAAGGACCTAGCCGTAGCCCGCCAGCCCAATCGACATTGGCTGGCCCGGTCACTTATGGAATAATACCCTAAAATACCGCGAACCAAACATAATTATGCATCAGCCGAAACCATTGCCGAAAAATAAAAATATATTCATTCCAACATAAAAAATTATTCACTGTTAGCCGTTTCCTTCTCGAACATGATTTGACTGTTAGCCACAAAAATCCACCAACTCCTCAAACAAGGCACCCTACACACCCTACTCACTATAACAACTCTAGAACATGTACATGCACCCTCTGGCCTAAACCAGTGGAAATATAAATCAACACTGTAAAAAATAACCCCGCCACCGATGCATAAACTGATGTACGCAAATACATTACATTTCAAATTCTATTAGTGCTGCCTCTTGCATTGTACATACAAATTCACATTTCCTAAGAACACTACCGGTAACAAATAAACCTTCTAATCACCAGCTACTTCTAATTCTCGATCACTAACGTGGCCACGGGCGCGGCGTGCCGCCGCGCCACTGCCTCCTAGTTTGGATAAGGCTCAGTGACGGAGAAGAGCTGACTGGTGACATGTGGTGTTTGGCTAACACCCAGGAAATGGCGTGGCTTGATCCAAGGCAGTCGTCAAGTTTGGCCAGCTGACTAGCGGGCGACGGGGAGAAGTTAAAAGAGTGGGTGTAGCGTGGGTGTGATGGTTGTACAACATAACTGAAACCGTCTCTCTCTCCCGAACCTGAATATTGCCCCCCCCCCCCCCCCCCCCCCCCAATCCCATTATTTTCCTTCCCGAATCATGTTTGTATTGTGCGATCATTGTGCAAGCAAGGGAGGCAACAGCGGGAGCTTCCCATCATTCTTTCTTATAAAACTAGGAAGTTGTGTCGCGGCGACACGCCGCGCCCGTAGGGATATGTTAATTAGCCGATCAATGTAATAATGTAGCCATATTTTTCTGAGTGCGAGAGACGATAAATGAGGGACTATTTCTTAGAAGTAGATAGTAGAAGGCACACCGCATCAAAGACGATAAACGAGTAAAACATGCGATGAACCATCCAACAACTTCTTTTTTGAAGTAATGAAAAAGGCACTGTTGGTGATTGTTCAACATTTTTTTCCCGATCAAAGTATTGAAGCCACACCGCATCAAAGCAGTGTAGTCCCGAAGCACTGAATCGAAACACCGTTGCCCTGATAGTGAGGCAATCAACAAAAGAAGATGATAATATTGTGGCGAATAAGAGAGGCGAGGAATAATGTAGTGTTTGTTTCTAGAAGCTATGTAGGCATGGAGCGATCGTGATGTGACTAAGAAAAGAAGATAGTTGTAGCGCAGTGACACACCGTGACTTAGGGTTACCGTTAATCGTTCAATAAGAAAATTTAACAATATTTTCTCATATAAAAGAGGCTAAAAAATTGAAGATCTTTTTTCTAAAGTCACCGTAAAAGAAGGCAGTAGTACCTTTTCTAAATAAAATAGGCGACCAACAATGCAACAATTTCCTTTACAAAATTACTGCGAATGGAACGCCATGGTAGACATAAGGAGGTCATGAGAAGATCAACATAAGAAATAGTAACAGGATCGTGAGACAATCAACATAAGAAGGTATTAATATTTTCACGAATAAATGATGTGACAAATAATGGAAATGCTTTTAGGAAGTTAACGCAAAAGAAGACAGTAGTTTGTTCCCAAATGAAAGAGGCATTTTCTCCGAAGTTATCGCAAAAGATATTGTTGATGAACTATGGATTTGGAATTTTTCCCAAAATTCCTTACATGGTATTATTTATTTTGCAGCTGGTAATGCTTATTTGCAAATTTCAAAATTAGTGCTAATTTGGTTACTATAGCAGTGGTGCTATTCATGTACATAGGCAGTGAGCAAGCGCAATGTGAAGCCGGCAAATTCGTTCATGTTTAATGTATAGTTGTATAATGTATATGATATTTAAGATTTCTACCTAAAAATTATTTTTGGCAAAACTATAGATAGCTAGTTAACGCGGAAAATTAGAATCACACCTGAAGAATTAAGAAAAACTATGTTCGAAAATCTCAAAAAACTACTATCAATTTTTTTAAATGAAGGGAAAAATAAAAAGTGGGCACTATCAATTTTTTTAAATGAAGGGAAAAATAAAAAATGGGCACTGTTCATGTGCACCATGAACAGTGCTCCAGTGACTGTGGTGCAAGTAAAATGGGTTGGCTTTTATATATAGTACTAGGAAGGTATGCGCGGCGGCACGCCGCGCCCTTGGCTATTATATTGGTGGGTAAACTATTGTAGAATTACCACAATATTCGGGGTAATGAAGTACTCTAGAAGTGATTTTTGTGGTGGTAATGTTAAAATAATGTAGAAGTGCTATTATAGCGCCAAGGTTCAGATTTATTTTCCCGCACCCGTAGGTTGATCGTGATGCGATTAAAAAAAGAGTGTAGTTTGGACAAAAATCACAAGGCGATCATGAGGCGGCGGGAAAAACGAAAATAGTATGGCGGTAGCACTACATTGTGGGGTGGAGTACCTACTCCTTTTAATTATACTGTCATAAAAAGCAATAGTATTTTCCCAACGCGAAGAGGCGATGAACGGTGTAATAGTATTTTCACAGGTAAAAGATGGCATTAGCATAGCTGAAGAACGGTGAAGTAACTATATCTTCCTATGGTGCCACCGAAAAATACGGTAGTATTTCCTCGGGTAAAAGAAGTAACAAATTGTCTCAGTAGTATAGGCGACAAACAATGGAGTAACTATATTTTTCCTAGGAGGTAGAAGGTAGTAGTATTTTCCCATGTAAAAGTAGGCAGCAAATGGTAAGTACTTTTATTTACGGACTTGGTACATAAGAAAGCAGTAGTATTTTTTCCGGCTAAAAGAGGCGGCGGGTAACTATATTATCCTAGGAGATAACGTAAAAAAGGAAGTATTATTTTCCTAGCTAAAGAGACATCGGACGACCGATTGTTTTTGTCGGAGTGGCTACAGAAGAAGGTCGTAGTATTTCTCTCGATTGAAAAAGACCAAAGAATAGAGTGTGTCTCCCAACTGAAAAAGAAAGAGGACGGTGGAGTGACTATATTTTTCCAAAGGTAGCGTAAGTATATTTTTTCTAAGATTTTTAGAAGAAGGCGGTAGTATTTTTCTTGGGTAAAAGATGGCAGTACTTTAAACGACAGACAGTGGAGCAAATATATTTTTTCAAAGATAGCCTAAGTATATTTTTCCGAAGTTACCATAATAGAAGGTTGTAGCATTATCCCAAATAAAAGATGATAGAGCGTTTGTAAAGTAACAATATTTTTCCAAACACACCGTAGAAAATAACATTAGTATTTGCTAAAAATATAAGAGTCAACAAATGGTGCAGTTTTTTTAATAAATGTTCATGTAGCAATTTTTACATGGTACTGTTCATGTAGCATGAACAGTAGGCAAATGGCTGAGAAGCCAGCAAACCCATCCAGCTTTTATATATAGTATATTAAAGTAACAATATTTTTCGAAACACACCGTAGAAAATAACATTAGTATTTGCTAAAAATATAAGAGTCAACAAATGGTGCAGTTTTTTTAATAAATGTTCATGTAGCAATTTTTACATGGTACTGTTCATGTAGCATGAACAGTAGGCAAATGGCTGAGAAGCCAGCAAACCCATCCAGCTTTTATATATAGTATAAGTATATAATGAGTTTAGTAGGCTTTTTAACTTGTTTTCCATATTACACGTGTTTAAGAAAATACGAGTCCATCAACACCTGGATGAGAAGCTCGCCTCCTGAACCGACGCGCTGAACAGGTCCATCCACACCAAACCTGTTTTAGTATAGACCTACCGGGCGCCCCATAAGAGGAGGGTTACACAATACCACATTTGCATCGGGAGAGTATAGACCTACCCGGTGTTCATCTTCTTGGCATAGCGGACTTTGGCGCCACCACCACACAAGTCTAGCCAATAGACCATGGCAGCAAGGAAAAGCCTTACCGGCCCGGCAGTGCGGAGGTCAAATTTGGGCGTGATGTGCGAAGACGTCATGACTGTATTGGAGGAATAGACATGCGACACTCCAATGTAGATCGAGAAGCTACACTAGCAGGGATATGCTTAGCGGGGTCGTATAATTATTTTTGTTCAGGAAACCGGTACGGGTAACAATTATCAACTGTTGTAATTAATGGCACACCCAACTTTGTATAATGCAATAACGGCGACGAGGTAGAAACCGTGGAGCCACCGTTAAGTGGGCCCAGAACATTGGCCCGACTGAGCATTTATGGTGGCGCTGCGCATTGTGGAACCCCACTATGCCACCACTTCTGACATCTTTGGTGGTGTGCGCGTGGTGTGCGCAGGGCTCATCATACCATCACTAAAATCAGGCTCTTGTGACTTGTCGTGTCACGGCGTGGGAAAATCCGAAAATCTTGTGCCGCCCTAGGCACTCGGCAGTCACTTATTCAAAGACAACCAGCCAGTCAATAGACATGCACTATTCAGTGACACAAGGCGGATGGTCAACCTACTTTAATGTGGTGGCTCCGCTATTCGCGTCGTCATCCTTTGTCCGCGCGGCGATGCTCTCCTACATGCATCACTAAACTTCACCACTTTTCACACGCAAAGCTAGCAATTAATGCTACGGTGGGTCCTCTCGCAAGCCACTGCCCTATATAAGCTCGCATCTTTCCTCCGTCATGGAGCACATCAGGAGGTGTTTACCCATCCATAACCTCCTCCACGATGCTTTGCCGCCTCATCATCACTTGGGAGAAAATCACCTGCAACACAAGAGTTGATGCCTCCAACGTAGGATGACCAGATGGACTTTGACGACGATTTTGGCGAAGAGGAGGAGGCGCCAGAGTTCCTGATGTCCCAAGAGCAGATCACTCACCTCACTTCCTTCGATACAACGATGTGGGAGAGGTGTGGCACCACCTAGCTCGAGGAGGAGAACGACATGCACATCGCCCACGCTGCTGAGATCCCCCACAATTTCGTGCAGGAGATGATGCCAATGGTGTTGCCGGTGTTGACCTCTTCGACGATGGTGATGATGCTGCAGTGGTGGTCACCGTCTATTTAGCTAGGTTAGTTGTAGTTCAATTTAAAATTCGTACAAACTGATGTAATATGAACCAAATTAATTATATAGTTAATATGATGAAACAGTACATATATATACATGATACTATTGAATGCCGCAGTGGTGGTCTCCATACGCATTATATAGTTAATATCATGAAACAACACATATATATGATAATACTGTATGGTATCGGTACTCCTGAATATGACTTAAGGTCTAGTTTTAAATGATGATACTTTTGATTTTGCAAAATGATTACTACTAGGTTGAAACGTATTTGATACTCGTATTCACTCTTATACTTCTCCTTGTCCTATACATATGCTACATCTGATATGATATTTTAGTAACGATTGCACGTGATGTTGGTGAAATTTGTGCACCCTCATTTGTGAAAGTATTCCATAATAATAAATTTTTGAAAATCACTAAAAAAGTGCCAGGTGGCTTCCCCTAAAAAAGGGAAAAAAGAAATAATGGCAAAAAATGTATACTCTTTATTTCCATCGGGGCCACTACCTGTTCTACCCTTACATTTATCATTTATCATTTATTGGCACCATTTCTCAGATATATTCTTCCTATAAATGTTCTAACACTACTCGGCCATACAAGGGCTCTGAGAGGGGCAAATGCATCCAGATCGCTCGTTTCCACCGCGACAGTAAAAGGATGCCCCCGCTTTTCACCAGGACCGTTCGATGCGGTCATTTTTTGTTTACCCGTGGCTGCTCCTTCACGGTACAATGACATCCGGGCCCATTTTCGTGCGGGACCGGTGGCCGGAGGCAGCTGCGGGCGCTCATCGTTGTCGCTCGTTTTAGTGGTTGTTTGTCGGAGGCGTGAAAACCCTAGATCGGCATTGGCTCTCCTCCCACAAATCCCTGTCTGGTGTCTGCTCTCTCGCCTCCTCTCACCTCCTCTCTCCCGCCCGTCGACTCCGCCAGCCGCCGCGTCGCCGCCGTCGACTTTTCGCGCCGCCAGCGGACGGCGACCCCGAGCAGCCGCCGTCGCGCCTCAGCAGCTCTTGCCTTGCATCGGGAGGAGCTGGGCCGAGGACCTCGGCCGTGCCATGCGCTCGAGGGCGCCGCTGCGAAGAGCGCCAGGAAGCGCCGGCCGCCGCCAGTCGCGTTCGACGACGCCGTCGCAGGTACGACCACCTTCTCGTCCTCTTCCTTTTTTCCTTCCTCGGGGAGGAGCCTCGTTTTCCCTTGATTCTCCCCAATCCCGAGCAGAGGAGGCGGGTGATGTGCACATGAGTGGGGGATGGAGGAGGCGCAGGGGGTGCGAGAGGAGGTGCGGGACGGAGGTGGCCGGAGACCGAGGGTGGCACGAGCCGGTGGCAACTCGGGATCAATCGTGGGCATCACCGAGATTCGTCCAGGTTTGCATCTCCTTCCCCTTTCTATCTCTTCCTCTCTCGTCTCCCTCTCTTTGCTTTGGCTCTTTTTTCTCCCGGCTGCAAGTAACGGAGGAGGAGGAGATGATGTGAGTGGAGGAGCCTGCTCGTTATGGCCGTTCTGAAAGCTATCCTTTTCTCCCCATATCTTCCTCCATCGCCGTCGCCGCCCACCATATTCAACCAGGCTGGCATCCTTCTCTCCCTCCTAGGCCGCTGACGAATCAAAGCACGTTGTGGGGTGGACAAGCTCGGCTCAATCCTCTCCTCTTAGCCACCGAGCAATCCAAGGACGTTGTGCAGTGGAGGAGCAATCCAAGGACCATGGCGGCGCAGAGGAGGATCTCAGGGCGCCCTTCTCCCTAACCCCCGCCCCCCGAGATGTTCTATGGTGCCGGCGGCAGCGCGCTCGCCGCTGCGCGCGGTGATGAAGAGGACAGAGAGGCGGGAGCCGGATGGACGCGTCTTTGCCGGAAGCTTACCTGCAGCGCGAGTGGTTGCCGTCGCCCAACAGTTCTTTTCGACGACGATGACGGCGTCGACGCAACAGGTGGTGGAGCGGTACATCTTGATTGAGGCAGCAGGGGTAAGAGGCCAGGGCGAAGAGGCGGCGCGGGCATCGGTCCAACAGCTCACAGGTACAACGACGTCAACTTCTGCCACGGCATCGGCCGCTGAGAATCTCATGTTTTTCTTTCAATTTAGTAGCGACCATAGGAATCAGGTGTACATCTGGTTTGATTTGGGGATTTTTGGTTTGCTTCGATAGCTTCGTATTCAGTGTCCTACGGGTGCTACCGCTGCGGCTTCTTTAGCCGGCCTCCATCCTTACAAAGGTCGGGGAGACAGAGTACGGTCGGACTTGTTGATTTTGGTGCTGCAGTTGCCAAAGTCTAGCTTGGTTCCTTAGGTATGGCTGTCCGCCCTCGCGGCCCTCTCTTACTGCACAACTCCATGTGCAATCATGATATTGGATAGTTGTTGTTGTATATTCTAGAGAGCGAGAGCGTGAATATGGTTTAGTGGTAGGCTGGTAGAGTGTTGATTTAGTAAATTGGGCTGCCCTTAATTTGCATGATTAGGCCACCCAATGTGCATACGAATTGATGTTCAGACAATTCTTAGTGTTCATCTGCCCCACAAGTCAAGATCCGTGTAATAAAAAAAGAAGATATTAACATTTTTTTGGTTTGCTCGAAATTTACCTGTCCAAAAAATCTTGATATTCGTATTCTAAGCAGAAACAAATATGTTTTCCAGGCCAAATGCAGCCTAAAATTGGTACTATGAGCTAGGCAGTAAATGGAGAAGTGCTTCTCGAATAGTTTGTTGAATAGCCTGGGTGATGACAAAATTATATAGAGAAGACTGCTTTGCTTATATTGTATTCACTTTAAATGTTTAACATGCAACTTAAGAGTCAGTATATTGGGTGAATCTGGTTATGTTCATCCATTTTGATACTTTGATCATAAGCGTACATATCTTACCTGTGCATTTCAGAGTGTCATGAAGAATCTCTTCCTGGGACTGAAGCTTTTTTGCTTGGACAAGAAGGAAATTCTGGTGTTGGTTTTATTGCTAGATATGGTAAGAAGAAAATGGTAAGCTTAAAACTATTTGTTGTCGCATGTAAAATACTTAGGCATTTAGAACTCTACACTGCCAGTCCAGATGTATTAGTATACAATGCCATGCATGGCGCACAAATTGCATTTACTTGCATTATCATAATTTATTGAAATGGTGTGTATTTTTTACTCTTTGTGACCCTCGAAAGGAGACTTATTGCCATATTTGATTGATGGTAAGAATTATTCACTAATTTTTCGAACGATAAATATTCAAATAGATCAATCAATTGAATTGTCACCAAATAGAATCTTGTCATTCTTGAAAATCCAACTGGTCTTTTCTCTCAGCCTGCAAAACAATTCCTCTTGGATTGTTCTTTATGCTATCATATACCTCACACTGGCCCAGTTTCTTTTGTTGCATCAGACAAAGATGTAAAAGGTACATAATTTCTCTTCATGTTAACTTGATGTTCAATAGATTATTATCATATTTAGGCTCCTAGAACTTTTCATTTCCTGTAGTAATTGCTATTGCTATTTCGCATAAAACTGAAATTTCTATCAAAATATTTTGCCTAGGTCCTTAGAGAGTGTTACTTTTATTCATATTTTAATCTTGATATTGGAGCAACTCAAATGTTGCATACACAGTTTTAGTTAAAATATTTCTCTTCTGTACTTGAATATACAGACTGCCAAGTAGTCACTGTTTTAGTGCATTAGTGGTCATTTTCCCCTCACTTTGGTCTGGTGTGGAGCGACCATCAGCGCCATGTCCTGATGCGCGGCTATGACCGTCGTTGCCTGCTGCTAATGCAGTCGCTGCGTGTGCCGCGCCCGAGCCGCATGGCCGCTGCGTTGCTTCCCTGCTTTCTCGTCGAACGGGCAGATCCGCTGTTAGCAGCTTCGTGCCGTGCCACCGACAGGCGAGCCTTCAAGTACGAAGGTAACTTACAGGTGTCAACAAAGGGTAAACACAATGCGGATAGATCCATTTGTCCGACAATGATGTAACTTTTCCCTTTCCTCCTTGGTAAGAGAGTGATCTTAGCTGGAGTACTGGACACGATGTAGTGAAACAATATGCCAATGTCACTGGAGCTGTCAAAATAGTATCTTTAAGATACATACGGAAGCACTGAGTTTACATTATAGCACAATTTGTTCTCAATCTTGCCCTGCACATTTATTCTTATATAGCTTATTACATTCTTCGATTGGATTTTGTAGTTAAAGAAATACAAAGTCACACGGTCGCGCATACAAATAGTACATCTTCCATGAGAAAACATTCTGCCTATTTCTTTCAGCTATTTCATTCCGAAGTTTTGAAAGACAATTGGTCCTTCCATAGGTCCTATTTTCTTTTTAGAGCTTACTTGAGGATTTAATTATTTATTTGTCTTGATTAATGTCGTTAATTATTTAATATCATATTGGTCATTACAGATTTCTGGGGATCATCTCGGGAAAGAGGAGCCTGAAAGACTGCCTCCACGCCATGTATCAGACAAAAATCCAGAGAAATTTGTCCTTATTGCAATTAAATTGTCACGGATCAGAAAGGACAGAAAATTGTAAGCATGTCAATGATTTTATA
The DNA here is from genome assembly GCF_022539505.1 of Lolium rigidum. Classification (NCBI taxonomy): domain Eukaryota; kingdom Viridiplantae; phylum Streptophyta; class Magnoliopsida; order Poales; family Poaceae; genus Lolium; species Lolium rigidum. The sequence goes on along the minus strand of NC_061511.1, from coordinate 72,035,705 downwards.
GTTGAAGGTTTAGCCCTCTGCTCACTCTTGTGTAGACACATGAGTTTTTCAGCGTTGAAAATCTTGCTTTGATCTGATGCACGGAACAATAGTGGAGGAATGCCATCTCGCTACAACCTTCATGCCCAGAATACCAACATTCTCCGTGTGTAACCTACATGTATAATTTTTGCACTTCCTGCATTACTTCCAGCTAACATTTTTTACAAACATTATCAAGTTGTCGAACTTCATGTAGTCTTATAGTTACTGTACTTATTTTCTGTGATCTAAGTTAATCCAGTAGATATCGCTACAATTACTATGAGTAGTTCATGGAGTCCACTTGCCTGTTATGGTTACTGTACTTATTTCAAATGTACATGTCCCGGAAGTATATGTAATTTTCAAAAGATCAGTCTATTGTTTTTTCTTCCCTTGCTAAGAAACAATTGCAGTTGAGAAAGTGGAAAGTTGTGTTCAGGTGCACAACTAAAATAAGCATTTTTTTTACTAATAAATTTGTATGCCACAACTTCATTTAAGATCTGGTAGGTCTCCCATGTATTTTTGATAAACTGACATGGTGAATTACATTCTAATTTCAGTGGTATGAGGTTAATTGTGCATTAACGTTTGGATCTGAAGTTTCCAGTGTATACAAAGTTTTGATTTGAAGTTTCCATTAACATGGAATTTACTGGAAAAAGGCGAAGGGTGCAACAAAGCAATCTAAGCTTCCAGTGGCGCAAATGGTCATATAATATACTCTTACTATCTACCATCACAAGTTAATTTACATGAAACTTTGCATACGATCTTATCAGCTAAGTTGATGTCCAGATTTTTCTGCATTCCCATGCAAATCTCTACCATTTTCAGACCAACTTCTCTAATATGGTCAGGTGCAAGCTGTGATTGGAGACCAATCCTGGTGGTGTCAGTAGATGGCAGTCGGCCAGAGGACTGCTTGGACTTTGTTGCCAACAATCGACACTCACCGTGTTTGTGTTTGTAAGTTAGGATTATTTTTTTATCTTGCCCTTCCCTACAATCAGTTCTGCTCAGAAGTTACATAACTTTTTTGGTCATGGTTCTTGAAATCATGTACTCTATATTTACTTTTTTATATCTGAATCCCCAGCGGATGATGCAGACTGTGCTGTTACAGTATCACCGCCAAAAATTATCATCAACCAGCCACCATATGGCGTGGCTCTAGGGCATTTTTTGTCTAGCGGTGGCAGAGATATGCCATCTCTGCAGCTACTAACAATTATGTGCTTATTTAGGTCAGTAGCTTATTTGCCCGTCGTTTTGTCTCAATAAATCATTTGACTAATAATATTGCCCATATCTGTAGGAGATGCATTTTCATTTGTACATAAATCAGAGTGCTTTTTTTTCTAGCCATTTGTCCACAGATGATTGATTTCCATGTCTGGCTTCAACCGTCTTTGCATTAGAGCACCACGCTGGTGCCAGGCATGAACATCGGAATGGAAGTTGCTATATTTTTATAGTTTGCATGTTTCTGTTTTGTTTTTAGGATTTGGACACCATGTTTTTTTTCCCATGTTTCATGTATAGCAGAATATTTACTTCGATTGGTAGTTGATTAAGGAGTACAAACAAGCATATAAAACATTGAAATCTCACCAGCAGCTTGGTATAGATGAGTTTGCAGTTTATCTTCCCTTTGTTCCTTTTGTGAACCAGCTACTTAGCATGCATATACAACACTGACATTCTTCCTATTATGAGTCTTCTTTTCCGTTTGACTTCTTACTTTTTATGAATCTTCTACTATGTGTCTCGCATTTAAGACCGGCCATAACACTTACATGTGTGCAGCTATGCCATTCCGATACCGCCTTTTCTTTGCTTAATGCTCCAATGGCATTGTCTCTCGTATTGCGTAAATAGTTTGATTGTTATAGGCTAATTCAATATGGTCCGACCTAGCGGTTGACCATATAATTTATCTCAATCCTTCGTTTCTAGGTAGATATAAATCACGACATTGATCATGTGATGAGTTCATGTTTGTCTTGCATGAGAAGAACAAAGCTGATTGTTGCATGAAACATATAAGTTATTTGCCTTCTCTAAAATATTTACTTTGCTTTGTAAAGTTTCAGTCCAGAAATATAACAGTTAATATGTAAGTAATAGCAGCCTCTGATGTACATAATAAAATCCAATATTTGCCAGATTTTAGTTATCCTGTTTTATAGTTCTGTCATACTCTTGATGTGTTGTCCATTGCTTTAACTTGTTTCTCATAAAAGATTATTCAGCCTTCCGTGGAAACTGCAGTGGATGCCGCTACAACCTCCATTTGTCTTAGGACCAAGCACTCGCTGCCAAGAAACCAAAGCAGATGGCTGGTCCGCATGCATAAGGTACAACCTAATTACTTTGTGTATAGACGTTTCTGCTCTTTCATACTGCTGTTGTCTTGCAATAGTTTTGTTCCTATATCGTTCCTTTCTTTAACATGACTCTTTTTGTTTTCTCGATATAGTAACTTCAGCCATTTCTCTATCATACCAGTACATTATAATGATATTTTGTTCTTTTTACTCGTTTAGCAGGCCATTTTCTCGTACAACTTTATCTTCATGGATGGTTCTTGTTACGGGCTTGGCTCACAGGCCCGGTGAAGAGCTTATCAAGTATCTTAATAATGCTCGCTACCTCAACATCTCGCCGGTATTCAGCGTGCCTTCCTTACTACATCGTTGAGATGAGCTCACCGCCTTGACGCATGCTACTACTTCATGTGGGTTCTCTCGCTAAGCCGTCAAGCTGATGTGATGTCTTTACTACCTGCCTATAAACTGCTGTTGGACTTGTATTCTCTGCCGCAGCAGCGACCTGATGTGTAGCTGTGTAAATAGCTATGTAGAAAGCTATTTTGTGTAAGTGCACGCTGCTCTATAAGCATGCTTTTATAAGTAGATCCTTTGTGACCATCGTTCAGCCGGATCCTATGCCAAGAATATGGGCTGAACTTCATCTGCACTTTATCAACTTCTATGGATGGCATGAATTATTGCCCAGGAAGACTTTGTGTCGATATGCTTTGATTTCCATCAGTTTCTCCTCTACAATAGTGGTATTGCTTATTTTGGTATTTTGTAGTAATTGTGATAAATCATACATGTCTTAGGCTTACATTTTGGACATGTGCCCTGCTGCTAGAACATGCTTATTTATTTGTAGAACCTTGCCCATGTATGGGGTGCACATGGTATTGGATATACAGTCGGTTTCAGAGTTCTAATAATATGCTAATATCATTAGAATTTGTATTTGTGCTTTTTTTTGCCATGGAATCTGAACTGTAAGAAGAGAAAAGGGAATCATCGAAGCATGCTTCCTCGTAACAACGCAAACTCATTAATCCATAGATGCGTACAATGTTTCATGAGATTTCTCAAGGCCTTTATGGCATGCTTCAGCCCACCTGATACAATAAAAATTGATTGGTATGTGGAACTCGAGAGACAGATTGTAATTTACTGAAGAGAAATTATGCTGCCCGTGAGTCTCACTCTGTTACATGCCAGTTAAGCACTTAGTTAATTGTCAGTGGAAGCGATCCTGTGGAACCTACTTCCAGTCTAAAATAGAAGTACAAAATACCAGATTAAACAAACATCCCAAGTAGAACGAGTCGTAATAAAAACGGCAAGAAACTATTTATGTAACGTGCCACGATCATTGTTACATGTAAGAATTATGACAACCTAATTACATACACCTATAGATTCTTCACATACTATCTCTTGGACTGCTTCGTCGAGGGTCTTTCGTGTCGTAAATGAAACACTGCCGACAAAGGTTAACATCAGAATTCAAGTGTTGGTGCCATAATTTTATACTCCTAAAGTGCTTGAACACCTATTTAGCTTTTTCGGTATGTTTAAGGTTACCATTTAGGAACATCAACCGACATCAAGAAGTATGAGCGTTATATCGACTTGCAAAATAGGAGTGTCCATCGATTATTATCATGTATACAACATGAACATTTTGTGAAACCGCAATGGATCCGGAGCAAGGAAAAATTATGCCATTCAGAGTGATGGACTGCTATAACTCGGAAGCACGCGATTAGAAAATTTCCACGAAATCATTAGAGAGCTTTCAACCATTCCTAATATACTTATGACAATATTAGTCTTAGATGAGCCTATACCTATTTCTATCTATCTATGTTGGAATTTATGTTATGGGTAGCTAACCAGGGACCAATCATGAGACTCACGGTATAGTCAATAAATCTCAATCCAAAATTTACAATTATAATATTGTCTTGCTTTTGACTTGCGTCGGGGCGCAACGAAATGAAGCGCAAAGGTTCTTTGCAATTTTCAAAACAAAAAAAACAGAATCCTGTAAACCATGTGATGTATGATTGGATGTAGTAATGTGACGTATATTCAAATGTAAAGTTCACTTTTCATAGATTGTATAGATCTCTGCAAGATATTAAAGCAGTTAAATTTTGGGCAAACTCTGAATACTAAAATAGGCTAAAATTTATAGTTTAAATTCTGACTTGATTCTGTCATTTGCGCGATAGCGCAACAGGTCATCTAGTACCACTAAAGACTGGGAGTAAGCTTGTTATGCCTCTCTAGTCTTATACCCTTTCTACCAAGACTATACATATGAAAAATAAGGAACAGACAATGGCAAATCAAATTAAGAACAAAAAATAGTCAACATAGTAATGCATGATCGTATAGACAAAAGCATCGCAATTTCATTCTACTGCAGCCTAGTTTGATCGCACTAACGATCGCATCAGCTTCTATGGTGTCATCCTATCACCATATCAAAAGAGGGTGTAATTCTACCATCGCAAGTTCACCATCATGTGAGGGGTTAGTATATACCACCTCACATAATATACATGCTTTGACATAATTGTTCATCAAGTCCTAACTAGCTAGTAGCTACTTCAAAATGTATAACTGGTAATCCCCAAGAGCAGGAAATCATTGTAGCACATTTCAATAAGTATTTGAGTATCGAATCAACTAGGAGATGAAAGTAAACTATCTATTCTCGTAGAATCTCTATAACCCAATTATATGGTCTTCAGTGCAATGCAATAAAATAAAATATGCAAGGTTTTAATTTGTTGATACTACAAACTAGAAAGCTGTAAACTAAAACAACTAAGTGCTACATCTAGAGATGCAAGGCAGCTTATGCAAGGTGGGGTTTATGCAAGGTTGAGTGGATGAAGGTGTAACTCAAAGGCCAAAATGTTCTAGGCATATGGTTGTGTCATTTGTTTTTGTTGTCGTAATTGGTGAAGCACATGTTTTATATTAGCTAGATGCACATCTAGCTTTTATAAAGATAGTTTATTATTTCTTCCATAGAGGTGCCATAAATAGGTGTAGCCAGCAAACACGAGCAAATACATCTCTAGTGATTGGTTCCAAGACCGCTTTCCGCGCATGCAAAAGAGTTATTAAGATATAAAGTCGAACCAACACTATAAGTTTCAAGGTGCTTATTAGTTTGTCCCCTTGTTGATTTACATATTATTAAAAGGGTTTCTATCATATCCGGCCACACCTAACCTCTAAGCTCACAGAAAGGTGACAACCTTATGCATTCCCACAACATATGTGTGCACTCATAAATTAGTACATAATACTATTATAGAAGATAACAAACTTGTACGCAGCCATAAACAAAATATTTCACCATAGCCATTAACAAGTCACTACTCAAATCTAGACATAGAGATACAATAGATATGGAAAAAATGATAGATATAGCAAGCTCGCGCCATCACCTAGCTTTGCACGGGAGAGCGCAACTTTTCCCCTTTTCGAGCGCGTGGAGCTTGGCTTGCCGGAAACGGTGAAAATGTGTGTGCCTCCTAGGCCAACTTTTGGGCCGCTTTA
>NC_061511.1:71985462-72029687 GCF_022539505.1 Lolium rigidum | reverse complement strand
GACGCGGCCTTCTGGATCATTAGTCTGTTAGAGTTGTAATATAGCACTATACGGATACGGTGTAGTACACCGCACGTATGGATGCCCCACATGTAATACCCTGGCAAGGGTTATTCTTGCCCCCTATATAACATGCAACCCGGCCCTCTAAGGAGGTCATCCGGTTCCGCTACGTTAGCTAATATGGTATCAGAGCAATCCTCTCCATGACCTAGCCGCCGAAAACCTCACACGATCGATCCTGATCGGAAACACCCAAAACACAAGAATTCGTCCACGATCTTTTGATCGGAAGTCCACGATCCCTCAGATCGGAAGTCCACGATCCCTCAGATCGGAAGTTTACGATCTCCAGATCGGAAGTCCTCACGATCCCTTGATCGGAAATCTCCCTGTTCGGTGCCATGGCCTTGTCTTCCTCGTCGATCGCACTGGCCGCCGTTCTGGGAAGTCCACCCTCCACCAAGCTAACCAGGGCGAATTTTCTGTTCTGGAAAACCTTGGTCCTCGCCCTCCTCGCGCGGTGCCCGGGTCCTTGAGCTGCTTGAGGGCACGGATCATCGCGCCGGAGAAGTTCTTCGAGGTGGAAGACTCAGAGAAGAAGAAAACTCGGCAGCCCAATCCTGCGTATGCAGCCTGGCTGTCTCGAGATCAGACGGTGCTTGGGTGGCTGCTGCAAACCCTCTCGCCGGAAGTCATAGCCCATGTTGTCGGCATAGACTCCTCTGCCGGCCTGTGGGCAGTTCTCACAACTATGTTCAGTGGGCGCTCTCGGTCCAAGCTCAATGAGCTGCGGGGTGCACTCACCAGTACCAAGAAAAATGATCTCACCCCGGCTGCTTACTTTGCCAAGATGAAGAGCTTTGCTTCGGAGTTGGCTGCTGCGGGAAAACCTGTTGATGAAGATGAGATGGTGGGTTACATAGTCAATGGACTTGGTGCATCCTACAATGATGTTGCTGCTAATGTCAATGGCAATGCTGACACTACTCTTGATGACCTGTATGACCAAGTCTGTGCCCATGATCGACGTCAAGATATGCTCTCCTCTACTGGACAGGGGGCTGGCTCTGGATTCACCTCTTCTGCTAATGCTGCAAACCGCCGCCGTGACTCTGATCGTGACTATCGTGCTCGTGGTGATCGCGGCAAGTCCCCCGAATATTACCGCCAGCCCCGTGGTGACCATGCTCGGTCTCCTGACCGTGGTGACCGTCGCCGTGATGGGAGCAAATGGGAGGATCGTCGCCGCGAAGATGACCGTGGTGACCGTCACCGTCCTGATGTCCGTGACCGTCGCCGTGATGACAGAACTGATGGCAAAGGACAACGACGCCGGAAGGGGCATGGCCGTGCCCGAACTCCCTATGTGGATGTGACCTGCCAGATTTGCACAATTCATGGCCATCCCGCGTCTGATTGCTGGTGGCGGTTCAGGAATGATTCTGATGATGATGATGATGGTGGAAGAACCAACAGAAAGGGTGCCAATGTTGCATCATATGGTGTGGACTCAAATTGGTATTCTGATTCTGGTGCTATGGATCACATCACAGGTGAACTCCACAAGCTTACTACTCAAGAAAAGTACAAGGGCCGTGATCGTGTACACACGGCCGATGGCAATGGTATGGTTATAAGTCATACTGGTTATTCAAAATTGCATACTCCCCATAGTACTTTACATCTTCATGACATACTTTATGTTCCCAATGCCTCTAAAAATCTATTATATGTTCATAAACTTTGTCTTGATAATAATGTGTTTATTGAGTTCCACCCTTGGTTCTTTCTTATTAAGGATCAGGTCACGCGAAGGATTCTCTTTAGAGGACCATGTCATGAAGGTCTCTACCCACTAGTGCCAGTCTCTACAGGATCATGCAAGCAAGCTTTCCTCACAATAAAGCCATCGTCTTCTACATGGCATCGCCGCCTAGGACATCCTTCCTCCTTCGTGGTGCAACAAGTTATTAGAAAGAATCAGATTTCATACACCCCAGAAATAAATTCTTATGTTTGTGATGCTTGTCAATTAGCTAAGAGCCACCAGTTGCCATATCCTATATCTTCTAGTGTGTCCACTGTTCCTTTTGAATTAGTGTTCTCTGATGTATGGGGTCCTGCAACTGCCTCTGTTGGCAAACATCTCTACTATGTAAGCTTCATTGATGATTATAGTAAATTTACTTGGATTTATCTTCTTAAGAAGCGTTCTGATGTTTATCAAGTCTTTCTTAATTATCAAGCTTATGTTGAGCGCAAATTCAATAGAAAGATCATTACTATGCAAACAGACTGGGATGGTGAATATGAAAAACTCAATGGTTTCTTTCAGAAAATTGGCATAGTTCATCATGTGTCATGTCCTCATGCTCATCAACAAAACGGTTCAGCTGAGCGCAAACACCGTCATATAGTAGAGGTTGGGCTCTCTTTACTTGCACATGCATCCATGCCTCTTAAGTTTTGGGATGAAGCGTTCCTTACAGCTACTTTTCTAATCAATCTCCTTCCTAGCAAGGTCATTGATTTTCACACTCCTGCTGAAAAACTCCTTGGTGCCAAACCAAACTATGAATCTCTTCGAATCTTTGGCTGTGCATGTTGGCCTAATCTTCGTCCCTATAATAAAAGAAAGCTTGCTTTCCGCTCTACACGATGTGTTTTCCTTGGCTACAGTCCTCTTCATAAAGGTGTAAAATGTCTAGATATATCTACTGGTCGAGTCTACGTGTCTCGAGATGTTGTCTTTGATGAGACCGTTTTTCCCTTTGCCTCATTGCACCCCAATGCTGGCTCTCGACTTAGCAATGATATTCTTCTTTTGCCAAAAGACTCTTCTTCATGTACTAGTGGGGATGCATGTTTTGATGATCATATGCCTTTACCATTTGTACCTGTTGTTGCTAATCATCCTCAGGAACACAACCCTCCGACTGGTCCAGAGGAAGGCCACTCCAATACTGAAGATCCAAGTGAAAATTTCAGTCAAAATGATGCAGATTTGAGCTCAAATGAAGCAAATTCAGTTTTGGCACAAAACGCCGAGCCTGGTACCAGATCTGAGGAGGATTCTCCTCGTACCTTGGATCACCCCTATGCTGATTCCGAGGAGGATCCGCCTGGCACACCTGGCGTCACTGCTCCCGAGGGCGGGAGTCCTCAGCTGAAGACGTCGCAGGCGCGTGGCCGCCCCCGGTCTCGGTCCCCACCTCGCCTGCAGGTTTACACGCGGCGTGGGCGCTCGCGTGGTCCATGCCAGTCGATGTCTGATACGTCTCCAACGTATCGATAATTTCTTATGTTCCATGCTACTTTATTGATGATACCTACATGTTTTATGCATACTTTATGTCATATTTATGCATTTTCCGGCACTAACCTATTAACAAGATGCCGAAGAGCCGATTCTGTTTTCTCGCTGTTTTTGGTTTCAGAAATCCTAGTAAGGAAATATTCTCGGAATTGGACGAAATCAACGCCCAGGATCTTATTTTTCCACGAAGCTTCCAGAACACCGGGGGAGAAACGAAGTGGGGCGACGAGGTGGCCACACGCTAGGGCGGCGCGGCCCAGGCCCTGGCCGCGCCGGCCTACTGTGTGGGCCCCTCGTGTCGCCCCTAAACCTACCTCCTCCGCCTACTTAAGCCTTCGTCGAGAATAACTCTAGTACCGAGAGCCACGATACGGAAAACCTTCCAGAGACGCCGCCGCCGCCAATCCCATCTCGGGGGATTCAGGAGATCGCCTCCGGCACCCTGCCGGAGAGGGGAATCATCTCCCGGAGGACTCTTCACCGCCATGGTCGCCTCCGGAGTGATGAGTGAGTAGTTCACCCCTGGACTATGGGTCCATAGCAGTAGCTAGATGGTCGTCTTCTCCTAATTGTGCTATCATTGTTGGATCTTGTGAGATGCCTAACATGATCAAGATCATCTATCTGTAATGCTACATGTTGTGTTTGTTGGGATCCGATGAATAGAGAATGCTATGTTATGTTGATTATCAATCTATCTATGTGTTGTTTATGATCTTGCATGCTCTCCGTTACTAGTAGAGGCTCTGGCCAAGTTTTTGCTTGTAACTCCAAGAGGGAGTATTTATGCTCGATAGTGGGTTCATGTCTCCATTAAATCTGGGGGAGTGACAGAAACCTCTAAGGTTGTGGATGTGTTGTTGCCACTGGGGATAAAACATCAATGCTATGTCTAAGGATGTATTTGTTGATTACATTACGCACCATACTTAATGAAATTGTCTGTTGTTTACAACTTAATACTGGAGGGGGTTCGGATGATAACCTGAAGGTGGACTTTTTAGGCATAGATGCATGCTGGATAGCGGTCTATGTACTTTGTCGTAATGCCCAATTAAATCTCACAATACTCATCATAACATGTATGTGCATGGTCATGCCCTCTTTATTTGTAAATTGCCCAACTGTAATTTGTTCACCCAACATGCTTATTCTTATGGGAGAGACGCCTCTAGTGAACTGTGGACCCCGGTCCATCCTTAACATCGAATACAATCTACTGCAATACTCGTTCTACTGTTCTCTGCAAACAATCATCATCCACACTATACATCTAATCCTTTGTTACAGCAAGCCAGTGAGATTGACAACCTCACTGTTACGTTTGGACAAAGTATCTTGGTTGTGTTGTGCAGGTTCCCGTTGGCGCCGGAATCCCTGGTGTTGCGCCGCACTACACTCCGCCGCCATCAACCTTCAACGTGCTTCTTGGCTCCTACTGGTTCGATAAACCTTGGTTTCTTACTGAGGGAAAACTTGCCGCTGTACGCATCACACCTTCCTCTTGGGGTTCCCAACGGTCGCGTGCTGTACGCGTATCAATGTCTCCACCGCATGCTGACACCGTCCCTCACCACTCCGCGTCCACCACGTCGCCGACCGATGCTGCTGCTGGCTGCACAGCAGCACAATCTGGATCCGAGGCTGCTGCTCCTCCTGCTGCACATGCTGGATCTTCTGCGGCCCCTCCTGCTACTACTCTTCCTGTGGCTGGAGTCCAAACCAGGTTACAAAAAGGTATAAAAAACCCGAAAATTTACAAAGATGGCACTGTTCGCTATGGTCTGCTTGCTTCTTCAGGTGAACCTCGAACGCTGTCTGATGCCCTTCATGATGATAACTGGCGCAAAGCAATGGAGGAAGAGTATGATGCTTTGCTTCAGAATAATGTAGGATAACGTTGCATAGAAAACAAAAATTTTCCTACCGCGAACACGCAATCCAAGCCAAGATGCAATCTAGAAGACGGTAGCAACGAGGGGATTATCGAGTCTCACCCTTGAAGAGATTCCAAAGCCTACAAGATGAGGCTCTTGTTGCTGCGGTAGACGTTCACTTGCCGCTTACAAAAGCGCGTAGAAGATCTTGATCACCGGCGCCACGAACGGGCAGCACCTCCGTACTCGGTCACACGTTCGGTTGTTGATGAAGACGACATCCACCTCCCGTTCTAGCGGGCAGCAGAAGTAGTAGCTCCTCTTGAATCCGACAGCACGACGGCGTGGTGTCGGTGGCGGTGGAGAATCCCGGTGGAGCTTCGCTAAGCGTGCGGGAGCTATAGAGGAGAGAGGGGGCGGCTAGGGTTTGGGAGAGGGGGGCGCCAGCCATCTAGTGGTGCGGCCACCTTGTGGTGCTTGGGGTGGCCGGGCCCCTCCCCTTGGCCCTCATTATATAGGTGGAACACCCAAGAGTTGGTCTACAAGTCTTCGAATAAGACCCCAAACCAAAACCTTCCATAACTCATGAAACCTACCCAAGCTAGGACTCCCACTAGAGGTGGGAGTTCCACCTTCCTTGGGAGGGGGTGGCCGACCCCCCTTGGGGAGTCCACTTGGGACTCCTCCCCTTTAGGGTTGGCCGGCCATGGGAGGTGGAGTCCCACCGGGACTCCGCCTTCCTTGGTGGCTTCTTCCGGACTTTTCTAGAACCTTCTAGAACCTTCCATAGAACCTTCCGCATCATTTTAAATCACATAAAATGACATCCTATATATGAATCCTATTCTCCGGACTATTCCGGAACTCCTCGTGATGTCCGGGATCTCATCCGGGACTCCGAACAAATATTCGAACTCCATTCCATATTCAAGTTCTACCATTTCAACATCCAACTTTAAGTGTGTCACCCTACGGTTCGTGAACTATGCGGACATGGTTGAGTACTCACTCCGACCAATAACCAATAGCGGGATCCGGAGATCCATAATGGCTCCCACATATTCAACGATGACTTTAGTGATCGAATGAACCATTCACATACGATACCAATTCCCTTTGTCACGCGATATTTTACTTGTCCGAGGTTTGATCTTCGGTATCACTCTATACCTTGTTCAACCTCGTCTCTCGACAAATACTCTTTACTCGTACCGTGGTATGTGGTCTCTTATGAACTTATTCATATGCTTGCAAGACATTAGACGACATTCCACCGAGAGGGCCCAGAGTATATCTATCCGTCATCAGGATGGACAAATCCCACTGTTGATCCATATGCCTCAACTCATACTTTCCGAATACTTAATCCCACCTTTATAACCACCCATTTACGCAGTGGTGTTTGGTGTAATCAAAGTACCTTTCCGGTATAAATGATTTACATGATCTCATGGTCATAAGGACTAGGTAACTATGTATCAAAAGCTCATAGCAAATAACTTAATGACGAGATCTTATGCTACACTTAATTGGGTGTGTCCATTACATCATTCATACAATGATATAACCTTGTTATTAATAACATCCAATGTTCATGATTATGAAACTAATCATCCATTAATCAACAAGATAGTTTAAGAGGCATACTAGGGACTCTTTGTTTGTCTACATATCACACATGTACTAATGTTTCGGTTAATACAATTATAGCATGATATATAAACATTTATCATAAACATAAAGATATAAATAATAACCACTTTATTATTGCCTCTAGGGCATATCTCCTTCAGTCTCCCACTTGCACTAGAGTCAATAATCTAGTTTACATTTGTAAAGATATAACACCTTGGCCTTCCGGTGCTTTATCATGTTTTGCTCACGGGAGAGGTTTTAGTCAACGGATCTGACATGCTCAGAACCGTATGTATTTTGTAATTCATTTTCGTCTCAACGCATCACTCATTTCCAAATGATTCGGCATTAAATATGTTTGGTCTTCTGGTGGAACCTTAATTCCGCAGTCTGAAATATGTCACTAATATTGTCACACACAATATAGCTTCAAAGTTCTGACTCTGTCGGAACTACACCAAGTTCTAAAAGAACCTCTTGACTTAACATCATTTGTCATTGTCAAAACAATGACATACTCTGCCTTCTTTTGTAGAATCCGTCACAATATTTAGAACTCTTCTAAATCTAGCATAGAAAACTTCTAGCTCATTGTGCTACCTTTTAAACAACACTTAGTCTAATTTGAAATTGAAATTTTATTTTCATATGTGACAAAACAAATATCGGTGCAACACTTTACAGCGATTTGTTTGTCATTTCTTCATACAAAAACTATATATATATATTCTTGGTTCTTCTTAAGTACTCAAGAATATTCTTACTGGTTTTTCAATGATCATCACATGAATCATTCTAGTATATGCTCCTAACCTTTTAGAGCACAAGATATCTGATTATGCACATATTATTCATGATCTAAAATCACTCATGTGTTTTTACTCATCGAGTGTCAGATACACTCAAGTCTTGTTAAACCTTCACATGATAAGAACATTTTCTTAATATTTCTATATTGAACTACTTCAATATCCATTCTATGTACTTTGACTTAAACTTATTATGTGTTTCAATCTATCTTCATAGATCTTGACACTAAATTTGTTTCAGATCCATATCCTTTCATTGAAGTTAATTTCTCAATGAAACCTTTTTAATCAAGTATATAATTACATCATTTATAACCAACTATATGTCATCTACATAAAGTATTATAAATATGTCTCAGCGCTCCCACTTAATTTCTTGCAAATGCAAGCCTCTTCATTGTTTATGATGAAATCAAAAACTCTTTGATTATTTCATCCGGTGAAGATTCCAACTCCGTGATACTCACTTCATCCAATTGAAGATTGTATACCTATCTAGTATTCCACGGACTAGCAAAACAATTGGTTGTATCTTGTATACACCTTTAATACACACGTCCGATAAGTAATGTATTTTGCCATCCTACTAGCATATCTCATAAAAGAAATATGTAGTGATTACTAGAATAATCCACATAGACTATAAGCATTGCTACGGAAGATCTAATCTTATCGTAGTCAACTCTTTGAACTTTGTCGTAAACAACTTTTCGACAAGTCGAGCTTCTTCAAGGATATTTCATCCAAGTCCATCAATTTTATAGATCTATTTACTTTCAAAAAGTATTTATCTATCTTGGATTTCATGGCGTATAGCCATTTTAACGAAGTCAGGGCCCATCATAACTTCTTTGTTTGTAGTTGGTTTATCATTGTTCAATAATCAATCCTTTGTTCACAAATCATTTATTTGATCATAAAGTAAACCATACCTACAAGGTTCAATATGTACTTCGATCTCCATGGCTAAAACACTTTATAGTCATGGGAGCCATGATCGTCGTGATCGCTTCCGGAACCAATTTCCGATGCTGCGCTACTCTGATCATTATGCTCAGGTTCACAAACCTTATCAAGTTCTATTGTCCTCCCACTCAAATATTTCGCTAGAAAACAATTTCTTGGAAATAAGCAAGTAACATTAACAAACACTTTTGTCGTTTACTTCATAGTGGAAAGAATTCCCAATCAATTCTTTGGGATAACCAACAAAGACATTTATCCGATTTTGGTTGTAAATTTTTAGACCAAAATTTAAAGAAAGGACTATTAGGGTTTATACCCATGCCATAACTAGTATGGTGTCATTTCTACGGATCATGATGATGCTCTATTTAGTGTAAAAGCGGTAGTCACTAAAGCATAATCCACAAAAATATAATGGCATCATAATATTTTATCTCATCATTAATCCAACAAGTTTTGGATACATCTCTCGGATACTTCATCATCACTATGATACTCCAAGAAACGTGAGATGTAGAACAATTTCATAACTCTCTTAGATGTTCGCTAAAACTAGTAATTCAAATATTTCCACTATGATCCAATCATAGATATTTGACTTTTCTATTACGATGATTTCAACTTCATGCTGAAATTTATTTGAACCTATTCAAATGTTTCAAACTTCTTCCTTATCGAATATATCCACATATATATACTCAATTCATTGATTGAAGTTTTCATGAAGTAGAAGAATCTCCCGCACACAACTATGTCCAGTGAACCACATACATCATCATGTATGTTTTCACTAAGTTAGTTGCCCGTTCAACTCTTGGCCTATGAACGGTATTTTAGTTATTCTTTTAAGAAAAGATTTGCAAGCGCCAAATGATTCATAAATCAAATGACTCCAATAATCCATTTGCATGGAGTTTCTTCGTGCGTTCCTTTCCAACATGACCTAAATAGCGGTTCCACAAATAAGTGGAATTCAAATCATTTGCCTTACGGCATTTTAGCGTCAGTGTTATGTATGTGTGTTTCACCTTTAAAATTTATAATAATTTATCCATCGTATATGGAGTAATGTCATAATTTGAACAACTCATTGTTTTTATTTGACAAGAGCAGAATAACAATTATTAAGTTCTTTATTATAAATTCTAAGGGCTAGATAGAATGCTAACGACGAACATAATAACACTTTATTTTGTTCCAGATGTGCATTCCTATCATATTCCTTGTCAGTCACTTAGGCCATTGTATTCTTGCATTGCGTTGTTTTGTATGACACTTCATACCAACCAATATAGTACTAATACCCAAGAATTTTCATAGTGTGACTTAACTAGGAATACAACCATAACATGTATATCATTTATATACACCCGAGCTAGACTTTCTAGTCTTTTATTTCTTTCTGCCAAAATATCTTTTGTAGTTTCTCTTTTAGCTTTCCTCATTATTCAGAAAAACACTTCAACATCAATAACTTCTAGATTTGTTGGTCAAATACCAATAATCTTGAGGTTCTTACTTTTGAAGTTGATCATCATATGACAAGTGTTCCGGATTTCACTATTAGTAATCTTTTAATATGATGAACAATTTCACTCATAATTTTATCCATCAATTCATGACGACTTTATGAGACCATGTCTGTACATGCTAGGCTCATAAAGTTTAACCTTAGTATTCGCATGTGCAAATCTTGCTTGCACCCGTTGTATGCACACGTAGAATCTATAACATTCGATCATCACGTGATGCTTCGAAACGATGAGTCATAGCAACGGTGCATACTAAAGACGATCACTTCATGGATATGCGAATATCGTTAGTGCCCCAATAGTTGGAGGATTGGGACGCCTTGCGTCTTCAACCTTCGTACATTCCCATAAAACTTATGAGTTTATGTAGTCTCACCAAATTATATTCTATCATCTTGAAATAAGGTCTTAGATATCACATATATCTCATACCTTGATTATTTCTGAAAACTAAATTTTCAGCTCCTTACTTTTCAAACAGATTTGAACTTCAAGTTTCATGGAGACAAGATGACCTTATGTACTAATTGAAACCATAGCTCTTTGAATCAACAATGTGAGGTTTACTAAAAGTTTGCAATAGGACTTTAATCAATTCTTGATTCTTTAACAATACGGTACCAATCCGTAAAGTTTCTTGTCAGATTTTAACAGTATTTCTATCTCAATAACAAGACTAGCGCATGGTAGAAAAAACGGATGCCAATACTACAAAATTAATTCAAAATACTACTCAGACTAAGTTTATGATAATTAGTTCATGTTTTAATCTAATTACTAATGAACTCCCACTTAATACAACATCCCTCATAGTTGTTAAGTGGTACACAATCCAAATCCACTACACCAAAACCGATCATCACGTGAGATGATGTAGCTTCAATGGTGAACATCAACATGTTGATCATATCATCCATATGACTCGTGTTCAACCTTTCGATTTCCGTTGTCCCGAGGCCATGTCTGTACATGCTAGGCTCGTCAAGTAAACCCAAGTATTCCGCGTGTGCAACATGGCTTACACCCGTTGTATGTTGAGTTTATCACATCCGATCATCACGAGATGCTTCAAAACGACGAACATGCAACGGTGCATACGAGGGGAGAACACTTTATTATCTTGATATTAATGTGAGGGATCATCTTATAATGCTACCGTCGCAATCTAAGCAAAATAAGATGCATAAAGGATTAACATCACATCCAATTCATATGTGATATGATATGGCCCTTTTGTCTTTGCGCCTTTGATCTTCATCTCCAAAGCACGGACATGATCTCCATCATCAACGGGTATGATCTCCATCATCGTCGGCGTAGCGTCAAGGTTCATGGCGCCATCTTCATGGTTGTTCACCTCATGTAGCAACTATTACAACTACTTTGAAATACTACTCAACATGAAAATTAAAGACAACCATAAGGCTCCTGCCGGTTGCCACAATACAATAATGATCATCTCATACATATTCATCATCACATTATGGCCATATCACATCACCAAACCCTGCAAAAACAAGTTAGATGTCTCTAATTTGGTTTGCATATTTTACGTGGTTTAGGGTTTTCGAGAGAGATCTAATCTACCTACGAACATGAACCACACCGGTGATACTAGTGTTGTCAATATAAGAGTAAATTGAATCTTCACTATAGTAGGAGAGACAGACACCCGCAAAGCCTCTTATGCAATACAAGTTGCATGTCGAACGAGGAACAAGTCTCATGAACGCGGTCATGTAAAGTTAGTCCGGGCCGCTTCATCCCACTATGCCACAAAGATGCAAAGTACTCAAACTAAAGACAACAAGAGCATCATCACCCACAAAACCATTGTGTTCTACTCGTGCAACCATCTATGCATAGACACGGCTCTGATACCACTGTAGGATAACGTTGCATAGAAAACAAAAATTTCCTACCGCGAACACGCAATCCAAGCCAAGATGCAATCTAGAAGACGGTAGCAACGAGGGGATTATCGAGTCTCACCCTTGAAGAGATTCCAAAGCCTACAAGATGAGGCTCTTGTTGCTGCGGTAGACGTTCACTTGCCGCTTGCAAAAGCGCGTAGAAGATCTTGATCACCGGCGCCACGAACGGGCAGCACCTCCGTACTCGGTCACACGTTCGGTTGTTGATGAAGACGACGTCCACCTCCCGTTCTAGCGGGCAGCGGAAGTAGTAGCTCCTCTTGAATCCGACAGCACGACGGCGTGGTGTCGGTGGCGGTGGAGAATCCCGGCGGAGCTTCGCTAAGCGTGCGGGAGCTATAGAGGAGAGAGGGGGCGGCTAGGGTTTGGGAGGGGGCGCCGGCCATCTATTGGTGCGGCCACCTTGTGGTGCTTGGGGTGGCCGGCCCCCTCCCCTTGGCCCTCATTATATAGGTGGAACACCCAAGAGTTGGTCTACAAGTCTTCGAATAAGACCCCAAACCAAAACCTTCCATAACTCATGAAACCTACCCAAGCTAGGACTCCCACTAGAGGTGGGAGTTCCACCTTCCTTGGGAGGGGGTGGCCGGCCCCCCTTGGGGAGTCCACTTGGGACTCCTCCCCTTTAGGGTTGGCCGGCCATGGGAGGTGGAGTCCCACCGGGACTCCGCCTTCCTTGGTGGCTTCTCCGGACTTTTCTAGAACCTTCTAGAACCTTCCATAGAACCTTCCGCATCATTTTAAATCACATAAAATGACATCCTATATATGAATCTTATTCTCCGGACTATTCCGGAACTCCTCGTGATGTCCGGGATCTCATCCGGGACTCCGAACAAATATTCGAACTCCATTCCATATTCAAGTTCTACCATTTCAACATCCAACTTTAAGTGTGTCACCCTACGGTTCGTGAACTATGCGGACATGGTTGAGTACTCACTCCGACCAATAACCAATAGCGGGATCCGGAGATCCATAATGGCTCCCACATATTCAACGATGACTTTAGTGATCGAATGAACCATTCACATACGATACCAATTCCCTTTGTCACGCGATATTTTACTTGTCCGAGGTTTGATCTTCGGTATCACTCTATACCTTGTTCAACCTCGTCTCCCGACAAGTACTCTTTACTCGTACCGTGGTATGTGGTCTCTTATGAACTTATTCATATGCTTGCAAGACATTAGACGACATTCCACCGAGAGGGCCCGGAGTATATCTATCCATCATCGGGATGGACAAATCCCACTCGTTGATCCATATGCCTCAACTCATACTTTTCGGATACTTAATCCCACCTTTATAACCACCCATTTACGCAAGTGGCATTTGGTGTAATCAAAGTACCTTTCCGGTATAAGTGATTTACATGATCTCATGGTCATAAGGACTAGGTAACTATGTATCGAAAGCTTATAGCAAATAACTTAATGACGAGATCTTATGCTACGCTTAATTGGGTGTGTCCATTACATCATTCATACAATGATATAACCTTATTATTAATAACATCCAATGTTCATGATTATGAAACTAATCATCCATTAATCAACAAGCTAGTTTAAGAGGCATACTAGGGACTCTTTGTTTGTCTACATATCACACATGTACTAATGTTTCGGTTAATACAATTATAGCATGATATATAAACATTTATCATAAACATAAAGATATAAATAATAACCACTTTATTATTGCCTCTAGGGCATATCTCCTTCAAATAAAACATGGCATTTGGTTCCACCAAGTGCTACCAAAAATTTGATTGATTGCAAATGGGTGTATCGTATCAAGAAACGAGCAGATGGTACCATTGACAGGTATAAGGCTCGTCTTGTTGCAAAAGGTTTCAAGCAAATATATGGAATTGATTATGAAGATACCTTCAGCCCTGTGGTTAAAATAGCTACTATCAGAACTGTGTTAGCCATTTCAGTCTCCAGAGGCTGGAGTTTGCGGCAGCTAGATGTCAAGAACGCGTTTCTCCATGGTGTTCTGGAAGAGGAGGTTTACATGAAACAGCCTCCAGGTTTTGAGAATCCCAAAGTTCCTAATTATGTTTGCAAACTTGATAAAGCTCTCTATGGTCTAAAACAAGCCCCTCGAGCATGGTATTCTCGTCTCAGTTCCAAATTACACAGTTATGGCTTCTCAGCATCAAAAGCAGATACCTCTTTGTTTCTCTATCAGAAATCAGGTATTGCTATATTCGTCTTGATTTATGTTGATGATATTATTGTCACAAGTTCTTCAGATCATGCGATTAGTGCTTTGCTTAAGGATCTCAATAAGGATTTTGCTATTAAGGATCTTGGCGTTTTGCACTATTTTCTGGGCATTGAGGTCAAGACAACCTCAGCCGGCCTAGTTTTGACACAAGGAAAATATGCTTTGGAATTGCTAGAAAAAGTTGGTATGCTCCAATGCAAGTCAGCACCTACACCTCTGTCCCCTACAGAACCATTGTCTCTTGTTGCAGGAGATCTCCTTGGGTCTGAAGATGGCACATAATATCGCATCATTGTTGGTGCCTTGCAGTACCTTACACTGACTCGTCCTGACTTGGCTTTCTCAGTGAATAAAGTATGTCAATATTTGCATGCTCCTACAACTGTACATTGGACAGCTGTTAAGAGGATCCTAAGATATGTTAAAGACACCATTCATCTTGGTATAACATTTCGGCCATCTCAGTCTACCCTTTTGAGTGGTTTCTCAGATGCTGATTGGGCAGGTTGTCTTGATGATAGACGGTCTACAGGTGGTTTTGCTATATTCTTAGGACCAAACTTGATTTCTTGGAGTGCCAGGAAACAAGATACTGTTTCTCGTTCAAGTACTGAAGCGGAATATAAAGCCTTAGCAAATGCCACAACTGAAATGATATGGGTTGAAGCACTTCTACATGAGCTTGGAGTCAGATTACAGAAGAAACCTTGTTTATGGTGTGACAACATTGGTGCTACATATTTGTCTGCAAATCCAGTGTTTCATGCCCGTACCAAACACATTGAGATTGATTTTCATTTTGTTCGTGAAAGAGTGGCAAAGAAAAGACTAGACATTCGGTTTGTTTCTAGTAAAGATCAAGTTGCAGATGGGTTTACTAAAGCTCTCCCAGTTAGAAATTTACATGAGTTTAGGCATAATCTAAATCTTGTACCAAGTTTAGATTAAGGGAGGCTGTTAGAGTTGTAATATAGCACTATACGGATACGGTGTAGTACACCGCACGTATGGATGCCCCACATGTAATACCCTGGCAAGGGTTATTCTTACCCCCTATATAACATGCAACCCGGCCCTCTAAGGAGGTCATCCGGTTCCGCTACGTTAGCTAATATAGTCATCAATAGGTCCTCCTTGCTTAGCTGGTTGCCTGCCAAAAGTGGGTGTTAACAAAATTATATAAGAAGCCGGAGGTCCTTCCAGAGAAGCAACATGCAACACAAGGGAAATTAAGGAGAAATAGACACAATAATTGAGGCGATTCAAGAAGCAAGGGCAACACAAACATACAATTTCAAGACCATTAGATGGCGACAAAATTGTTTCTTTTCTATGAACATGTACATGTACACACAGGGCACAGAAACATGAGTACACCTGTGAATAATTTCACATGTTTTCATGTTAAGAAAAAAACATATGTATTACCCGAGAGGAGGGTCTTCTAAGAATTACTGATCACCAAACCATGTTGTTATTTTCTTCAAAATAACAGGATTGCGTGTATTTTCCCACTATGATGATATCTACATACATGCATGTAAGGGAAATTAGTTTATATTTGTTTGAAATGAAGGAGCTTTAGCTAAATTTTCTCCTGCATACTGGCAACAAATAAGAGAAAAATACGGAAAAAAAAAAACACATCAATAAAACCTTTATTGTGAAACAGGGGTGGCATGAAACAATGAGCAAACTAGATGTAATCTTGGATTGAGCTAATATAGTATCAAAACACATGTTTTTTACCAGAAGGTTAAGTATTTATTTATGCTCCAATACTATCTAATATAGTTATGTGTCGGGTTTGTCCGTTTATGATCTTAAGGAATCACTAAATGACCAGTATGTTTTTCATCGCAACAAATAAAAACATGAAACACATTAAATACCATCCTTAGATGATAGGAGGGGCCATGGAGTAGAAAATAAACTTGTATTGTGTTAGTCACATATTAAACTCATTTTTCATTAATCAACCTATTTCCATAAACAACAAAACAAGTTCAACCTTCATTTATGCTCTAATACTATCAGCTAGCAATATGCACCGGGATCGTCCGTTTTAAAGTTTATATGAAACAATGAACATTTCCTCTGTTTTGTCCTCATGACTAGCAGAAAAAATGAAAACAAAGAACATACTAGGATAATTGATAAGGAGGACAAGTGTACAAGTAAGTAAGAAAATTTCATATAAGGATCGCACATTTACAACTTTATCAAGAAATGTAACTTCCATACAATTTTGCCCAATTGTAGAAACAAATATGAAAAGAAAACACATTAATACTAGTCTTAATAGATAAAGGTGGAAGGAGTACTAAGGAAACTTTATAATATGCGAATCATCTACTAAAATGGACCCCCTCCCCTCCCCTCAGTAGGCTAGGCTCTCATGTGGCATCGAGGCGGCGGTGAGGCCATGCTCTCATGTGGTGGCCCCTCTCCAAGCAGAACGGCGGCCATAGGACGGTGTGGAGGCAGCTCCCTCTATTGTGGCTCGGCTCTGTTGGAGCTTTGACGCCCATGTTGGATCCCGAAGATGCACAACGGGTGGGGATGGATACGTCGGGTGGTGTAACTCGGCCTCCGTTGGCATGCTTTCCTAGGCGTCCTCCCGCATGCTCCGAATGTCCTCACAACGGATAAGAGGCGATGATATGATGTAGTCGGGGCCGATGATGGCGGCACACATTGGCATTGTTACCTTGTTGGAGGTTTCGTCGCTGCGAATCTTCCAACTCATGCCCAGATATTTTAGGGAAAACCCTAGATCTAGGTGTACCGGATCAGACGATAGTGACACTTTCGTAGTCATCCTCCCTCATGTGGGCTTCATTTTGGAACATGTGTTGGTTAGAGGGGTCTGGTGGAGGAGTGGTGTTGCATCCACCGCATCGGCGACGTTGAATCTCGGGGACGTGGTGCAGTAGGGTCTCAATATCGAACGTGTGATGATGAACGTGCGCAAGGTGGTAGAGCTATATGGCATCGTGTCGGCATCAATGGAAGGCCTGGCGAGGGTCCTCGCTTCGATCCACACCCTGGAGATGGGTTCACGGGAAGAGGATGAATCCGACTTCTGGAGCATGTGCATGAGGTGCTATCTCTGGAGTTAACCCGGGAGATGGCGATGGCTGTGGCAGCGGCATAAGGCCCCGTTTTATCCTCTATCGTTCTGCTAGTTTATGGTGCTTTGTCACCTTGTTTGGCAACTTTAGTTTGTACGATCTTTTCTGAAAATGAAATAAATCAAGGCCGTATGATTCTCTTCGATGCAAAGACGTGATGATTCCATATTTCGAAAAAGCCACCTAATAAAATTATTCATCATCACATTAGTCGTTCTCATTTCAGACAAAAATAGTTAAGTACATATTTACTCATTGATGCTACTTGATAGAAATCCATGCCACACTTGTTTTGTTTCTGATTTTATCTAGAATGGCAAAGATATTCTCTCCATGCTCTCCCATTGCTAACAAAGAAGAGAAGGGAAAAAATTATACTAGCATTAACATATAAGGGAAAAACATTGAGCACTGACTGAGCAAACTAGATAATGTGTCAATAACGTATTCAACTTATCTGTAATCAAACCACTTTTTTTCACTTCAGAAAAAAAAAACGATGAGTATTATTTTGCTATGTCATACTATATGGCAGAAAACAGTACCACAAGGGTGTCTTTTTTCTTTTTCAAATTCACCATTCACAATAATCTATAATTATATTTTCACTCATAATACTAGCAATAAATAAATAAATGGAACCTTTACTCAAATTACTAACTTCCTGTTCCATTTTCTCCAATTCTAGCAGGAAATTGGAGAAACAAATATATTACTACCAGTGTCAATAGATAAATGTGGAAGGAGTAGTAAGAAAACTTTATACTGTGTTAATAAGTTATTAAGCTTATTCTTCATCAAACTACTAGTTCCGGTTTTGGACAAAAGAAGTTCATTATTTATTTACTCGATCATGTTATTTGATAGAAATTCATACCACGGTTATTCATTTCTAATTTTATGTTGAATGTCTCTTATCTCCATGTTCTCCCCTCAATACTAAGAAAAAAGAGGAAGCAAAACATTCTATGTCTACTTTTCGCCCCCAATACTAACAACAGAGAGAAGGGAAAACATTTCTTTGGCATATAACTGAAGGACATTAAATAGAGAGAAAATAAGATAATGTGTTAATAACATATTAAACTTATTTTTCATCAAACCACATTTTTCCACTTAAGAGAAAAATGTTGAGTACTAATTTCCCATGGAATAGTAAATCAAAGAAACCCTACCACAATGGTATTTTTAAATTTTATCATTAATAAGTGAGAAATATTACTAACATGTAGGCGGCTAAGAGAGGATATGGAGAAATGTGAAAACTAGACAATGTGTTAATTACACACCAAGAATATATCTCTTGACAATGTTTTTTTCGATTTTCATGAAAATATTTAATTTTTATTTATACAATAATATGTACCACTCTTGTAACTTATTAATTTATTTGTAATGAAGGAACTTCGAGCCCCATTTTCACCCTACTCTAGCAATAAATAAAATAAATAAGAAAGGAAACACAATAATTCTAGGGTTAGAAAATAACCGACGACGTGTAGGAGTGAGCAAAAGACATATTTCATCAAATCACACTTTTATTTCTGAAGTAGTTCAGTGCACCTCTGAACTCTAAAGGATTAAACATGGCGCCTAGAGGGGGGGGGGGGGGTGTGAATAGGTGACTGCAAATTTTGTTTTCGGAAAAAATGCAGATAAATAAAGTGAACCTAAAACAACTAGACGTACAATCCTATATGATGCAATAAAAGTAACAAGATACAACAAGTGAAGGAAAGGATAGAAATTCCTAGAATATAGAGGAAGACGAGGACACAGTGGTTTATCACGAAGTTCAAGTCCTTGGGAGGGGGGCTCTAATCTCCGTTGGAGAGGCCGTGGCAAACAAAGTCCACATGATCTGTTTCACGGATCCATTCTCCCTTGAGCTCTCCAAACCAAGTGAGACCCCTTGAGCCCTCCAAACAAAGTGAGAGCCCTTCCACTATTCAGGATCTTGAGGTGATCGTTGAGCTTTTACAAGATCCTTGATAGGAATCCACACACCGGATCCTCACAAGGGAACACCAACTATCTAGGGTTCCCCACAAACCCAAGAGTAATAATACCAAGCTTACTCAAGGTGGGGATTGAACTTTTGTTTGGATGGAAGTGTAGATCGAGCTAGGGTTCCTTTCTCTTCTCTCAAAGATTGGCAAGATTGAGTGGGGGAATGTGGAGGAATCAAATGATTGAAGCTCAACAATGGGCGAGCTCAAATGGGATGTGAAATTCGTGCCCTTCACAAGGTGGAACAAGGCTTTTTATATGGGCCCCCAAAAAATAATCTTTGAGAGCAAATATGTCAAGTTGGACGAGATGACAGGTTGGACGGGTGAACGTGTCCAAGATTTCGTCTGACTCCTTCTGACCGGGGTTCTGCGAGGAAAACACTTGTTGGCTGGCTGGCCAGACCGTCCGAACCTGCGTCCGATCGAGTCCGAGATTTCATCCAAGCCATTCTGAATCTACGTCTGAACATGCAACTAAGGACCAAAACCAAAGAAAGAGGAGAGGTCGCAAACCTTTGGAAGATTAGGAGTGCCTTTTAGTGGGATAAGATGTGATGTGTATGTGGAATTCAAAACCCATCTTTCGTAAGCTTGGACCCCTCTTAATAGTACGACATCCTAGGACTCAAAAAGGTAAGATAAATGATCAAAAGTAATACTCCTTCTTCTCCAAATTCATTTTATGTAGTGGTAGCCAATCACCTTGCTTCAAACATGGAAGGAACTAACTCATGTGTATAAAACTTGTAAACACATTATTTCCTAATTTAATATTCATTAGAACTAAAATCCACATAGGGTACAATTTGTCCCTTCATTAGCTTTTTCTATGATTGTATACTTATGGTTTCCACGAGTGATGAGGTATCGATTCGTCAATGCCTACAGATTGTAGATTTATGGTTTCGTGGAAAATAAATGGCAAGTAGAACTCGAAGGTTGTCAGACGAACAAAGGCGTCCAACTAAACAAAACACGGTGGCTAGGGTTTACAATGATTCGATCCTTATTTCGACCTCGGCTTCACCTTTATATAGGAGGTGAAGCCGAGACTTTTCCGTGTCGTACAAAGCACTGGATTATCGGGCCGCACTGTGCCTTTATTTATATTGTTACAAGTTTCCTATACTAACTCTACTTTCTTAATCCGAACATCTTCATCTTCCTAGACCTCCAAAATTTTGAGTCCATGGGTTTTCGACTTCAATCATGGACCAAGGGTATATATGTGACATGCCCTTAGGCATACCTATATCAACGAGGAATTATTGTTTGAACCTTCCTATATTTTTGTCACAATACTAGCAAGAAACAAGAAAATTGATTGATGCACGTAAATACCAACTTTATCTGATAAGAGGGAAATGGTGTACTGAGCAAACACGTATCAGCCGGAAAAGCATGTTTAGCATTCATTTTAATTTACAAACAACATAGCATTAAACTAAACATATTTGTAAGCAAACCACGCGTACCCATTTTGGCGAAAATATTGAGCATTTACTACCACGCTTATATTGTTTGTCAGTCCTATGTTCCTGGACCATCCTTTTATATTTTATCCAACACAACGAAAGTTTTTGCTTCTTTTTCATCCTTATCACTAGGAAGAACTAGGAAAAACTAATTGAGATCACTTTAGTACAAGTAGCAGATAATAAGCACAATGGTACAAGTACATAACCAACTTGCATCCCGGCCTTGGTTACCATCTCTTCTCCCCACCGAACTACTCCCTATTTGAAAAAAGGTCGAGTATACATTTACGCTCCAATATGATGTTATAAGACATAATTCATGCTAGAATTTTCTGTTTATGATATTCGTGAGGAATCAATGGAACTTTCCACTCTAGTTTTACCACGATCCTAACAAGATGGGACACATTGTTGCCAACTTTTTGCTGAAAAGAGGGGACATGGCGTAGAGCAAGCACGTGTTGATGGAACTTTTCGCTCAGGTTTTACCATGATCCTAAAAACATGAGACACATTGGTACAAACTTTATCTAAAAAATAGGGGGACATGGCGTAGAGCAAGCACATGAGACACATTCTTATGAAACCACATATTTCCGTTTAAAAAAAACATGTTGAAAGTAGTATTAAAACAAACACCCACATCATCAAACATATGTATCCATTTTCTAGGAAAAACATTTAGCATTCACTTCAGCTCTTATACTATCCGCTATTAATCCATGCTACGGTGGTCTATTTCAGTATTAACCCAGAACGACCGAACTTTCTGCCTTGTTTTTTTTTGGGCTTATCACTAGCACATTTAGGAAAAAAATTGAGCACACACAATAATACAAGGATTATCAGATAATTAGAACAAGAAATATGTACATATACCTTTCCAACTTGCAGCCTAACCTTTGTTGCTATCTCTCTCCCTCCCCAACTAGTCCCTCTTTGACAAAAAAATGGTTGAGTATACATTTACACTCTGATATGATACTATATGGCATAATTCATGCTAGGATTGTCATGTTATGATATTTTCGTGGAATAAATGGAAACTTCCGCTCTAGTTTTACCGCGAAAAAAAAACAACAACATGAGACACTTTGTTACCAACTTTCGCTGAAAAGTGGGTACATGGTGCTTGAAGCAAGTATGTATTGAATTAAATCTTATGAAACCACGTGTTTATGTTTCTGAAAAAACATGTTGAACATTCATTTTGTGTGTGTTAATTGCATATTATTACAATAAACATACACACTACATGTCTCCATTTTGGGATAAAATATTTTGCATTCACTTCCACTCTTCATACTACCACCAGTAATCCATTCTATGTCCACCCATTTCAGATTTTACCCGACAAGCCATAATTTTACGCCGCATTTTAACAATATTTACTATCAACATTTATGAACAATTATGCACACACATTAATATGAGACTTAGAAGATAAGGAGCACAAGAAGGTTATAAATACCTTTCCAACTTGCAGCCCATGGATCCTTGGTTGCTATCTCATCTTTTTTTGGTTGTGTTGCCATAGGGGTGGCCCCTATGGATTATTTTTCTTTATCAATGGCACCAAAGCCCAAACTTCATTAAAAAACTGCTATTATTCTCACATCCACAACTACTCCCTATTTGGAAAAAGGTCGAGTATACATTTATACTCCGATATGATACTATATGACATAATCCATGCTACGATTGTCCTTTTGTGGTCTTTGCAAGAAATTGATGGAACTTTTCGCTCAGGTTTTACCATGATCCTAAAAACATGAGACACATTGGTACAAACTTTATCTAAAAATAGGGGGCATGCTATAGCAAGCAAACATTTTATTGAACTTATATTTTATGAAACCACTTGTTTAGATTTCCAAAAAAAAAACATGTTGAGCATTGATTTTGCGTGTGTTAATCACGTGGTATTAAAATATACACGCCATCAAACACATGTGTCAATTTCTGGCAAAAATATATTTAGCATTCACTTATGATTACTAATACATATTATGATCATCCATTTCACACTTCACGCGAAGCGATGCAACTTTCTCCCCTTACCACACTTATTACTAGCAACATTTATGAACAATTGAACAGACACATTAATGCAAGGTTTGGTAGATAAGGAGCATAAGAAGGGTACAAATACATTTACAACTTGCAGCCCATCATTGGTTTCTATCTCTATTTTTTCACCATGTTACCATAGGGGAATCCCCTACGGGTGTAATTTTATTTATTAAAGGCACCAAAGTCTCAAGTTCGTACAAGAAGTTGCTCTCTCTTCTCCCCTCCCCAAATACTCTCTCTTTGGAAAGATGATTGAATACATTTACACTCCGATATGATACCATATATGACATAATTCATTCTAAGATTTTCCTTCTATGATCTTTGCGAGAAATCGATGGAACTTTTTGCCCCAGTTTTACAGTGATCCTAACAAAAAACATGAGACACATTGGTACCAACATAAGGTGAGAAATGGGACATGGTATAACGAGCAAGCATGTATTGACCTTATATTTTATGAAACAATGTGTTTATGTTTCCGAAGAAACATGTTGATCATTCATTACGTGTGTGCGCGTGCATGCGTGTGTGTTTTAATCGCATATTATTAAAATAAAAATAAACTTTATGAATCACATGTATCATTTTCCAGATAAAATATATTTAGCATTCACTTCCGCTCTTATAAAATTTGCTAGCAATCCTTCCTATGACCATTAGATTTTATCAAAATTTTCCGGCCCATTTTCGCGCTTATTACTAGCAACATTAAGGAAACATTAAGCATACACAGTGATACAAGGATTAGCAGATAAGGATCACAAGAAAAGAACAAATACCTTTCCAACTTGCAGCCCTTCCTTTGTTGGTATAACTTTATTTTACTGCGTTGATGTAGTGAAAGCCCGCAGGGTGATTTTTTTTAATTAAATGCACCAAATTCTCAAGTTCATACAAAAATTGATATATATTCTACCCTCCCCAACTACTCCCTCTTTAGACAAAAGATGAGTGAGTACACATTTACACTCCGATATGATACTATATGACACGATTCAGACTGCACATCATCAAACCACATGCATCCATTTCGAAAATTATATTTACCATTTGTTTCCACTCTTATAATAATCATCAGCAATCAATCCGTATTACAACCGTACGTTTCAAATTTTACGTGCAATGATACTTTTTTGCGATTATTACTAAAAACATGTAGGAAAAGTAAGCTCACACATTAATGTAAGGCTTAGGAGATAAGGAGAACCGGCCAATAGTACGATTAACCGAGCAAATTTGATAATATATGTATGACACTTTGATATGATACTATATGACATAACTCTTGTAGGATTGTCTGTTATGATGTTTGGAATGAATCAGTCGTACTTTCCGCTCAGGTCATAGCACGATACTAAAAAAACAGCATGAGACACATTCGTACCAACTTTCTCTGAAAAGAGGGGGCATGGTGTAGGGAGCAAACATTTTTTTTGAATAGGGGTAGGGTCCAAAGACCCTAGAAGCTGCTTATATTGACGAAGCGGTGATTACATGTTGCAAAAAAACCCCTACAGATCAGGGATATTCTGGATAAGGACCTAGCTTTTACAGAACAAACCCTAGAAAGAATAGGAAAAAACAATCGGGTCCTCCTAGCTCTACACCGCAGCTGGTTGAAGTCGCCATCGAGTTGCTCCGCCACAGAACGGACACCAGCGCCGGGGACGAACCACTTGGTCCGACGTCGTGGCGAGAGCGGTAGATCTTCCCCTCGGACTTATTGGTCTCTGGGAAGTAGAGGATGAGAAGGGTCGCCTTTCGACCATTAGATGCAGAGGCAGGGCGGTGGAAGCTGCCGGCTTGAGTCCTCTGCTGAAGAGCTCCTGAGACGAGAGCACAGAGGCTCTCCGGTTGGAGGGGCCGCCCTACGGCCAATGAGTACGGCGACAGCGGCGCTGTGCTAGACCTCCTGCGAGAAGCAGACCTGCTCCCCTGCTGGAGATGCGGTGGCCTGGACGAGGCAGCGGGCAGAAGTTCCCCTTCCCACTCGTCACCATGACGAACAGGAAGAAGAAGCGTGCCTGCGCATCGCTCTCCACCGAATCCGCGAAAAGCCGCCTTATTTATGGAGATTTCCGTCTCCCTCCACCACCTCCCATCCAACTCCGACCGCCGGAGCTCCAGGAAGCAGAGAAAGAGGACGAGGCATCACCAGATCTGGCCGCCGAGATCTGGCACCTCCCTCCCGGCATCAACGCCAAACGCCACGAAGGACCAAAGACTAAACCTAATACTAGTAGTATATACTCCGGCGCCTTCTCCTCTCCATCTCCGGCCGGCTATTCCGGCGGAGAGGAGGAAGGAGCGGCCCAGCGAGGAGGGGGATGAGCCCAGGTACTGTAGCGAGACTAGAGGGGGTTGGGGGGGGGGGAATGAGAGCGGCACAGCAAACATGTATTGGCCTTGTATTTTATGAAACTAAGATTTTTTCGTTTCTGAAACAAACAAAAAATGGTAAGCATTCATTTAGTGTGTGTGGTAATCACATATTATTAAAACAACCATATACATCATCAAAAACCACATGTATCCATTTCTGGCAGAAATATTAACATTTACTTCCGTTCTTATAATATATATCGATAATCAGTACTACATCCATTTGTTTCAAAATTTACCCAAAATGATGGAACTCCTCCCGGTTCCTTGCTTATTACTAGAAACATTTAGAAAAAGTAAGCACACACAATAATCTAAGACTTGGGGGATAAGGAGCACATGGCCAAGAGTAAAAGTAACCAACCAAATTTGATACACTATGTACATGGACACTTCGATATGATACTATATGACATAATTCATGGCAGGATTGTAAGTTTATGATCTTTGGAAGGAATCGATGGAGCTTTCTGCTCTGAATTTTACCGTGATACGAACCAAAAATATAAGCACGGGACACATTCGTACCAAATTTCGCTGAAAAGTGGGGACAAAAAGTGTAGCGTGAAAGCATGTATTGACCTTACATTTTAGGAACCACAATTGCGAGGCGGGCTTGCTTTGCTTAATAAAGTGTGGTTTACATTTTTAAAAAAGCATTCATTTAGTGTGTGATATTTCACATAGTATTAAAATAAACTTACACATCATCAAACAACATGTATCTATTTCCGGCAAAAATATTTACCATTCAATTCCGCTCTTATGCTATTGATCAGTAATCCTTATTACCACCATCCGTTTCAAATTTTACGCGGAATGTCGGAATTTTCCGCCTCTTTTTCGTGCTTATCACTACCAACATTTAGGAAAAGTTAAGCACACACATTGATACAACGCTTAGCGGATAAGGAGCACAAGAAGGGTACAAATACCTTTCCAAGTTGCAGCCCAGCCTTGGTTGCTATCTCTTCACCCCTCCCCAACTACTCCCTGCCCTCCCACATACGCTTCTTCAAAGGAAACAGAGCAAACCCAGCACGATACCCTCAAGTGCGGCCAAGATCGTCAGACAGGCTACACCTCCGAGCAGAGCAGCGATCCATCCAGCCCCGCTCATGGATTCGCCTCACCACAAGGTTCGTCTCTCAGCTCCATCGCCTCTGGTTGAAAAAAGAAGATGAGCTTCTTTCATGTTCTCTGCTGATGGTATGTTTGGGTTCTCTGTCTCGTCTTCCTCAGGTGATCAGGGTCGCTTCGGCAGCGGCGGCGGAGGGAGGGAGGATGTGCTGCGTTGAATGCCGCACCACCACCACTCCCATGTGGCGCAGCGGACCTACCGGGCCAAGGGTGAGTTCTGTGCTTCTCTCTTCTCCTCTCCTTCCCCTTTCCCTTACCTTTGTTTGTGTTGTGTCCTGCGATGGAGGTGATCGGCGATGTTGATCGTGGCCTGATGATCACCACAGTTCTTGAGATTCATATGGCGATCATGCCAAGAACTGGCGTTTCTTCATCATATGGTTCAATTATTCCTAGAGCGATCGTGTGTGTAAATCATTAGCGTTTCCGAAGGCGTTATCCGGTGGGAGAGGGAGAGGGAGAGGAAGAATCAAAGATATGGTGGTGATTTTGTCTAACAAGATATGGTGATGATTGTTCTAATCAGAGTTTGGAGCTTTGGATAAAGACCTGAGGGGAAAAACCAGAGTTAGTGTCTACACTTGGTTTGGTTTTGATTCCATTTGGAGGTTAGGTGAGCTGTTCCTTGCAACAGTGCTAACCTCCAATATTCCCAAGTGGCAAGCGTGGGATTAGATATTTAAAAAGGGCCCAGCTTTTCTCTGGGTGTTCTCTATTGGTTGGGTCTAATTCTTTAGGGGCATCCTTATCACCATGACGGTTTTAGTTCTTGGTAACGGCACCAAGCCATGCATCGACCAATCAGCAATCTTTCATTTTGTTGTTGGCAGACTATATTTCTCTCAAAAATAAAAAATAAAATGGATGTGTATTGAACATTTTTCACTTTGGCAGACTATACAATTTTTCTCGAAATAATGGATGTGTATTAAACATATTTCACTTTAAACGCAGACGCTTTGCAACGCGTGTGGGATCCGGTACAGGAAGAAGAGGAGGCAAGAGCTAGGTCTCGACAACAAGCAGCAGCCACAACAACAGAACCAACAACAGCATGAGCAGCAGCAGCAGCAGCAACAACAACTACTACAACAACAAAGAGAAGAACAGACAGAGGCAACAAGTGCAGTCAAAGATAGCAGCACCACGACCACCAACAAAAGTAGCAATCTCCAAGTGGTGAAGAAAAGGAGGGTCTCCATGGGAGTGGAGGAGGCTGCATTCTTGCTTATGGCCTTGTCATCCCCATCTTCACCCACAGTATTGCATGCCTAACGCTCCCCTTGTCATTGCTCCGGAGTCGGTGTACATACATGACAGCAGCAAAACAGACCAGCAAGCGATTCCAAACCAGCCATACAGCTTTCTTGGATGGATTAACGGATGGAGTTAGCAGGGGAAGGATGTCTCTTCCAGGATCATGATGTTGATGTGAGGGGAGGCTGGATTTTGTGTTTTGGATCCATCTGCGCAGAAGATCTTGCGACCGTGTCATGTGTCACGTTCCAATCCGAAAGCAAAGGAAATATTTGCTCCAGAAGGGGAAGAAAGCTGGTCAATGGATGTATGTTGTTTGTCATGGTAGGCACATTGTGATTAATTAGGCGTTTGTTTTAGTTTTACCCTGATTCATGTCTGCTCATGTTCTGTTTATTTCACCATATGTGTTTTGTTTCCCCTGTTAATTGAGAATGATGGGTGATCAAAAGCAAGCATTGCCCTCTTTCATGTGTAATAAGGATCAATTCAATAAAAATGATTCATTTCTTTCATTTCAGTCGGTGCAAAACAGGACTGTACATTTGCAGTTTTTGCCTTCCATTGATACTGCCAAGTTCCAGATTTTATTTGCAGAGCTCAAACATGCTTGCAGAAATACTAATGCAAAGCATAAAGAACAATAAAGGCAGGAAAACATATGCAGAAATAACCACCATGTAAACACGTGTCATGCCACCTTGCTAGTATTTGTCAGACAAGCTCATCATATACAGAGTTATCCAAACGGAAAGATCAATCAACTATCACTTTATTCAACCCTAGTGCAGCAGATATGCTGGTTTAGGCTACTGTTGCCTCCCTACCATGTATTACAGTCTGCGTCTTGCATACATATATGATCAAAATTACAACCAGCTAATCATCGCAAAAACTTCAGGCTAGCCCTGATTTATGTCACAAAATACAGTGATAATATGTGGTTTCGGGTGAGGGTTCAGATTCTCCCAGACATTTCATCCGTAACATGGTTTCTCTGAACATGTGACAGGGTCGTACTCATTCCGTCTGGGTAGCCAATTCAGCTTCTTCATCACCGTCAAACTCCTGCTCTACTCCTTTCACCTGCCAAAAGAAGTGTGAAGCGTTGAAGTTTGTGAGGCCTGCCAATGGCCATATATCAATTGAAGATGAACAAGTTACTCATTTAGGCAAGCTGGTCATAAAGTGCATTGCTATTGCGAAAATTTCCTGAATAATTTCCAGCATTCTAGCTAGCAAATAGAAGGCCTTGTCACTGAACATACAAACACTAGGAGATGGTTCAAGCAGCAGGAAACAAATCATTGAGTTCTACCTCTGGCACATAATGCATGAGCATGTTCTCTATGCCAGATTTCAACGTGACTGCTGAACTCGGACAGCCGCTGCAGGCACCTTGCATTTGCAGCTTCACGATCCCTGTTTCTCTGAAAGGATATCATCATAGTGAGACACTAGTCACATTTCTTGAAATAGTACGATACATAAGCAGCAAACAGGGAGGGAGGGACTAACGGATCAAATCCTCGGTATTCAATGTCACCACCATCATCTTGAACAGCTGGCCGAATGCGAGTCTCCAGCAATTCTTTTATCATCGCAACTATTTCTGAATCATCCTTTAACATAGACACGCAATGTATGGAAGATTTAGAACCTTGAGCGCAGTTATTCAATTATTCATGACAACAAATGTTATTATTTTGCATCTCCGCTAAGGAAAAAAAAACTGTGGCAGAGTTACTGCTAACTACCTTCATGTCACACAAGAAATAACGCTGTCAATATTCTGGACATAGGTAGCAGCATAGACTAACAAAATTGCAAGTTGATTAGGTCTATTCAGAGCTATTGTGGTGGGATGAATTTAGAGGCAGATAGCGGTATCTTTCTCTCTAGTCATCACAAGGTAAAAGCAGTAGACAGAGGCAGATAGCGGTATCTTTCACTCTGGTCATCACAAGGTAGAAGCAGTAGACAATACTCCACAGCTTCGGACAATACTACATACAAACTTAAGC
Source organism: Lolium rigidum (assembly GCF_022539505.1). Taxonomy (NCBI): domain Eukaryota; kingdom Viridiplantae; phylum Streptophyta; class Magnoliopsida; order Poales; family Poaceae; genus Lolium; species Lolium rigidum. The sequence continues at coordinate 71,999,874 of NC_061511.1, read as the reverse complement.
CGTCAACCAATATTTCCCCAGCACCAATTAAAAAATAAATCATACCTTAAGATGCTTATCTAGTATTGCATGCTTATATCTTGCACAAAACCAACACCGCTTATACCTAACATGCCGCAGAAGAACAAAGGTGGAGAAACAAAGCACGGAAATATATAGAGAATGTGCATGGATACCTCATGAATTGCTGTGTCCTTAGCAGCTGCGGTATTTGCGTCCAGAAAGAGTGGCTGCCCAGATGAGTAGAAATCCATTATTGCAGCGAAGACCTCAGGCTTAAGATAATCCCAAGAAGTTTCGTCTGATTTCGTCACAGTTACAAAATCAGATCCAAAGAATACTCTGGTAACTCCTGCATAGAAATTTTATCCAGTCAAGATCAAGTCAAAATTGAAAATTTCACCGAAGGGAAAGCTAAAGAAAACTTGGGAGTTGGGACCAATAACAGATGTGCTGCGAAATATTCAATATACAAACATACCAATTTTAGCAGTTACTCCCTCCGTTCACTACCATAAGATGTTTTACATATTTCAATGTGGACAAACCGAAATGAGTGAACCTGCAGACTGAAACGCATCTCGATACATGCATTTTAGAGAAAACCTAAAACATCTTATAATAGTGAAAAGAGAGAGTACTTGTTATAGATCCAACGAAACTACTTCAAACAATTTTTTTGACCTTGAAACTGTGGGGCAAAAAACCCCCACAGCAATTTTATTATGAAAGTCCAAAATAATTACAGAGAAGTAAAAGGAGAGAAAAGCCTACCTATACAAGAGCTAGCCAACAATTAATATATTCAAGATTAGTAGAATTTTAAAGTGAAATTATAGGCCACCACGATGCCACTAAGCTTGAACCTGAAGTATTTGTATTTTACATGCTTATCTGTAAGAAGCCATCATTGTTAAGCAATGGTAATGTTGCAGGTACGTCTCATGGTGAGGCATTTTGCAAAAATAAAGAACCAGCAGCTCCAAACCTATGTTGCCTAACATAATTCAAGATACAATCAGAATTCTTGCTTTTGGAATGACTTCCTTTTGCCCTATCGACCATTCCAACTGCGTGTTCTTTCACATGATATTCTTCATCTTACCCAGCTCCATGCCTGCATGAAGTTATCATGTCGATTGCCCAATTATGTTCAATAGATCACCCACTTATGTTGCACCAGTTTATTGTATTCACTATTCAGGTACCCATACTTCACTTTCGCACCCAAATGGTTGCTTGCATTTTCACCATGTCCGTGCTCACTTGGGTTGCTAATTTGTGTATAGCTCTCTCTAGTTTGCAAGCCACTTACAAATTTTGAATTACAAGTATAGTAGCTACGCTTTTATTTTAACAACCGAAGATCAGCACAATAGAGTGAATTGGTTAATTTAACAGAAGGAATAGTTAAGCATTGATTCATTGAACAAAGTGTTCACACCAAAGAATGTAATATTAACTAGATCTACTATTCTCCCAACTTGATTTCGGGGTTGCCTTTACAAAAGAAACCTTATATACCCCTAGGCTCACAAGTCATGGATACTTCAAGTGGCCATATAAGACTTGACCCAAAGGCCCCAAAATAAATAGATAGCAACAGGCAACAGTTTGCTTGTTGCGAAGACTGGTATATTGAACTGAAAGATAAAATAAAAAAATTAGATGACTACAGCAGGTGGGCAGGCATGACGTACCCTCGATCGCAAATAGCGCCTTCGCCAAAGGAGATGTCATCGCGGTCCGAGCATTAGGGAAATCAGAGCTCCCAACCTCCATAACCGGCTTCCCTGGATGGAACATGAGCGACTGCGGGTTGGGTGTCGACTGCGTCTGGATGAACATGGTCCTCTTCTGCCCTGCCCATGGCAAAATTTACGCAATCAATGAAACATGAGACCCACACCGACACCGAAATACTCACGAGTAATCAGGTCATCTAAAGCAAGAACGAGATCGCCTAACCGAAGCCCATTTCAGCTCAAAATGTAGAATGAAATTGCGCAGTAAGTAAGCACAGAGCATTGATGATATGAACATGAACGCGTCGTCTCGCTCAGACGAAAAAATCAACCTACCGCGTGGTGAACTAATTCGCTACACGACCATTAAAAAATCACATCTCCACACGCACCCAATCCAAGGACCCAACCTCCCTGGGACCCGAACCTCGCACCGCCAAATTCGACACGGACAGAAGAGAAGGGGGGCGGCGAAATCTAACCTCCGAACCGATCCCATGGGGAAGGAGGAGCGGGGTTCCGGGACGCCGCCGAGCGCGCGAAAGGCGGCGAGCCGAGGCGGTCGAGGGCGCCGGCGGCCGCCGAGGAGAGGAAGCGCGGGTCGGGGAGACGCCGCCGGTGGAGGAGCTGGGACGCGAGCGCTAGGACCTTCCTCCTCGCCATCGCCATTCTCTCCCTCTCTGCTTTGCGTTGCGTTATTCTCTTCCTCTTCTTCTCCTTCTCTAGGTCGGCTGAGCCTCTGGTGGCTGGGCCTTGGAAAATTCAGGCCTCCATGGGCTTGGTATTGAGATTGAACGGATCTGGACTTGAAACTCTGGTAGGCCCAGCACAAAGATTTTCCTGCCAATGACATGGTCACGAGGAAGACCGAATGCGGATTTCCGGCGCATACCGTGAGCCGCGGGAAAACCTATACTAGTCGGTGGGTACCGGCCACCGCACACCCCCGCGCGGGTATGGGCCTGGCCAGGTAGGCATTTTTTGTTTTCGTTTTTTCTCTCTTTTCTGTTTCGTTATTCGTTTTCTTTTTTATTTTCTGTTTTCTATTTTCAGTTTTGTTTATTTTTATTTTACAGATTTGAAAAAAATTAAATTTTAAATATTGTTCAAATTTAAAAAATGTTTAAATCTGAAAACCGTTCAAATTTATAAACCATTCAAACGTGAAATTTTTTCAAATTTAGAAATTTCATAACTAAAACAAATTCTTTTTAGAAATAAAAAAACAAAATTTTAAAAATGTTCAAATTTAAAATGTGTTCATATTAAAAAATATTCAAAATTCTAAAAAAAATCTGAAAATTGTTCAGTCTCAAAAAGATGTTCAAGCTCGAAAAATGTTCAAATTTTCAAAAATGATCGGACATTTTTCTGAAAACTAGGCAGATCCTGTGACGAAAAATCGGTAAATCTAAGTGGAAAATCGGAAAAGGAATAGAAAACGAAATCTGTATATGGGCCTGGCCCAGAAGCCAATTGGGGGTGTGTGTGCCCCGATTGCCACCGACCTGCTCGGTAGCGAGCAGTCTCCGCGCGCGGTACGGGCCGGCCCAGCTCGGGTGTTGGGCCCAGTTGGCCGTTTTCTTTGTTGAGCTTTTTCTCTGTTCTACTATTTTTTTCATTTCTGTTTCTTTTTCCTTTTTCTGTTTTTTCTTATAGGATTTAAAAATGTTAAAATTCAAACAAATGAAAAAATTATAATTTGATATTTTTATAATTTAAAAAATGTTTAAATTGAAAATTGTTCAAATCTGAAAATTGTTCATATCTAAAAATTGTTCAAATTTAAAATTGTTCAAATCGAATAAATGTTCAAATTTGAAATTTGATTTATTCAATAAAAATATTTAGCTTTAAAAATTATTAAAATTACGTTTTTTTGAATTATTCAGATTTTGAAAATCCATTCAAAATTTAAAACTTTTCAGATCTAAAAATTATTTAAGTTTTAAAACTGTTCATATTTCGAAAAATCTCAAAAATTTTATTTTTCTAAAAATGTTAGATTATGAAAAAGAAAATATTAGTAACAAAAAAGAAACTGAAAAAAAAGAAAAAAATCGTACCTGAGGCTAATGGGCCGAGGCCCAGCCTACCTGACCTGGTCGGTGGGGTGTGCGGCGCCCCCACACGAGTCGACCAGGTCGGCGTATAGCAGTCCCCGACCGAATGGGCAAATCCTACATGCCATCCAGGTCGGCGCGTATTGCGCCTAGGGCCGACCTTGTTAGGTGCTGTTTTTTTAGTTTTTTAGTTTTATTTTAAAAAAATATTTAAATTTGAAAATTTTGCAGGTTTTAGAATCTTTATGTGTTGGATTCAGTTAGACGTTGGTACATTGCCCCTATGTGTGATTCTGATAATTAATGATAACCTTTATGGACTAATATTTTCATGAGTTTACATGAAAGAATATTTCATAGATAATTCTTGTGGTCCATGCCTTGGACTCAAACGTGCATTGCATGAAGATAAAAATTTACCTTTAATTAGTATCAAGATCATTGATTTGAAGAGAATAATATGATATGACCAAGAAAAAAAATGAAGATGGAGGTCTTGTGTGGAACTCAATTTAGCCATGCTCTAACTTATGTGTTAAGCAATGGATGATCAAGATATTATGATAGAGCATGAATATATACAAAGTTGACCAATACTAAGAAATAAGGTTGAATTCAAGTTGGTCAACACATGAAGCATGCAATAAAGAATGTGCTGTATTGGATCATGTGATATTGTGGTATGGTAAGCCTTATCAATTATGCTTCATGAGCTAACCCGACTATCATATATGTGAATTTGTGTTGTGTATGTGGGTTAGCTATCTTTTCATGGGCATGCACCAAAATTAAGATCTCATAAAGCCCATAATAGGATGACATCAAGTGGTGATCATCATCAAGGTTGAGAAGGGCAAGTCCAAGATGAGCATCTCAAGAAGATCATATGTTTGAAGTTTGCCATCCATTTTGGTGATAATGGACTAGTCAAGATGTGCCTCAATATACCGTAGTGGTGTATGGGGAAGCATTTGTGAGTCTTCACGAAGCAACAATGCTCAAGTGAGGCATTTCGCTTGAATCTAGCATGAAGCGTCATCATCAAAATAGAGTGGGATGTGCAAGAAAAAGTAATGACCTTGTTAGGTTTTCCTTTTACTGATCTCAAGATGGTTGTTCAGAGGTCAGGTTATAGGATAGATAGCCGCATTATAAAGAGGGGCTATCGGTTGGGTAACTTCATCACATCCTTAGGGAGCTCAATCATTTGCATACTTTGCATCATCTATTCTTGTTTCTTCTTGGTGTTTCTCTGTTTGGGGTTTTTGAGCTTGTTGCTAGCTTCTCAACAAGCCCAAGTTCAACAAAAATGGAATTTGTATGCATCTTTTATTGTGTTTTCGAGGTTGGAGGTTTTATCAGTTCTTCGTTTTGGGAGTTTTCACTTCTGCCTACTTTTGACATTTATTTTATTTCTCCTTCTTGGGTTTTATAGTATCCATTAGATATATCGTGTTCTTAGCTTTTTAAAAAGCTCAAGCTTGCTACAGAGTCCAAAAGCAAAAGTTGTCCCCGTTTTCGTGTGCTCTGTTTTCACTTGGTGGGCAATCCGGTTCACAGGGTTGTGCAACGGATCGTCCGGTGTTCATGGGTTCACACAACAGAGCTTACCGGAATGACTTATGTAGCTCGTCTTTAGCTGTCCGGCGAGGTTTCGGTGGGCATTCCGGTGTGGGAGCTGGTGCACCGGGCTGGGGACCGGATAGGTCAGTGTGGGGGGCGGCACCGGCCCTGGCGCACGACTTTGGTTGAGAATTCCCCAAAATATTCAGATTTGCTTTTCCTATAAAAGAGGCTTCTTCTCCAACAGTTTTGTTAGGTTCTTGAGCACGTTTTTTGCCACCAGTGTTGACCCTCTTGAGGTTGCCTCCTCTCCCTTTCCTCTTATGATTGTTGCATCTTCTTGAGGGCTCTAGAAAAGGAGATCTAGATCTACAATTCTCACTAAACAAATCCTCCTCTAAGTGAGGGCAACCCCTTCGATTTAGATCTTCGAGTCAGTGGTTGACTTCCACCATTGTTCTTCATCTCTAGTTCATCCATAGCATTTGTTGCTTTGGTGGAATTTGAGAGAGAAGGATTTGAGCACTTTTTTTGGTGTTCTTGCTTTGTTTCTTTGTGTAGTGTTGAGTTCTACATTATGATCAGTTTGAGTGAGAGACCGTGAGCTTGCTACTCTTGGAGGGTGACTTCCTGGTTGTCTTGGCGGTTGGTACTGATACGTCCAAAACGTATCTACTTTCCCGAACACTTTTGCTATTGTTTTGCCTCTAATTTGTGTATTTTGGATGCAACTAACACGGACTAACGCTGTTTTCAGCAGAACTGTTCTGGTGTCTCGTTTTTATGCAGAAATCCAACTTTCAGGAAAATCTTCGGAATTTATGCGAAAGGTCCTATTTTTCCAGAAGACTCACGGAGCCAGAAGGGCAAGTCAGGTGGAGGCCCGAGGGCCCCACACCCTAGGGCGGCGCGGCCCGGAGGGGGCGCGCGGCCCTAGCGTGTGGCCCCCTCGGCCGGCCTCCGACGCCCTCCTCTGGACTACTTAAAGGGTTCGATCTAAAAATCGTGACCAAGAAGTCGAAGTCGCCAGAAACCCTCCAGAACGCTGCCACATCGCGAAACTCCGTCTCGGGAGCCAGAAGTCTCCGTTCTGGCACTCCGCCAGGACGGAGAATTGGAGGAGATCATCGCCATCATCACCACCGACGCCTCTCCATCGACCAGCCATGTTTCCCCCATCCATGTGTGAGTAATTCCCCCGCTGTAGGCCGAAGGGGATGGTAGGGATTGGATGAGATTGGTCATGTAATAGCATAAGATTGTTAGGGCATAGTGCCTAGTCTCCGTAATTGGTACTTTGATGATATTGTTGCAACTTGTTATGCTTAATGCTTGTCACTAGGGCCCGAGTGCCATGATCTCAGATCTGAACATGTTATTGTTTCATCATGATATTCATTGTTTTATGATCTTACCCGCAAGTTGTATACACATGTCGCTGTCCGGAACCAAAGGCCCCGAAGTGACGAAATCGGGACAACCGGAGGGGATGGTAGTGATGTGAGGATCACATGTGTTCACGGAGTGTTAATGCTTTGCTCCGGTACTCTATTAAAAGGAGTACCTTAATATCCAGTAGATTCCCTTGAGGCCCGGCTGCCACCGGCTGGTAGGACAAAAGATGTTGTGCAAGTTTCTCATTGCGAGCACGTACGACTATATATGGAACACATGCCTATTGATTACTTTGTACTTGGACACCATTTTATTATTATCTGCAAATGCCCTGCTTTGATTGTTACATGAGTTTCTCTCATCCATGCAACACCCGTTATCCGTCCCCGTGCCTACAGTATTTTAACCTCGCTTTGTTTACTATAATCACTACTCGTTGTCTCCGTTACTCGTCGCTGTTATTTCACTACTGCTACTCGCTATAAAACTGTTACTATCGATAAACTCTTGCGAGCAAGTCTGTTTCCAGGTGCAGCTGAATTGACAACTCCGCTGTTAAGGCTTTCAAGTATTCTTTGTCTCCCCTTGTGTCGAATCAATAAATTGGGTTTTACTACCCGCGAAGACTGCTGCGAGCCCCTATACTTGTGGGTCATCAAGACTGTTTTCTGGCGCCGTTGCCGGGGAGCATAGCTTTATTTGGAAGTTCACTTGGATTGATATTGTTCGCTGCAAATTCTCCATAATGGGTAGACCTCGCGATTCTAAAGTCGCCATATTACCATCCACTACAAGAAAAGGTACAACTGCGAGTACCTCTCGCTACTCTTGATTCACCATCCGTGATAAGTCAACTTGTTTCACCGCCGCAAGCTTCACTTGCTCTGGTACTTCACTGAATCTGAAAATTCTCATAATATTGATAATGTTTCTGCTGTGCTTGATGATAGTGGTTCATTGGGATCCTTTCTAGATGCTACAATTGCTAGGTCTAGACAAATTGAAAATACTTGAAACTCCTAATGCTTGCTACACTCGTTAATTCACCTGAACTTGATTATTCTAGTGATGATCCTGATGAGGATTATGTGGAACTTAATGATGATTTTATTAATAGATGCAATGCTATTGCTGATGCAAGAAAAATTAAAAAGTTTCTCACACAATATACTGTTAGACATAAGTTATCTCCTGATCCTAAATTTGCCACATCTCCTATATGCATTAAGGATAAAGATTATGATTTTTCTCTTGATCTATCTCATATAGCTATTGTAGAGAAAGCACCCTTTTGTGGTACTCGAAAAAGAAAGTGCTTGTAGAACACATGCTTGAACTTTCTTCTATGAGTAGCTTGTTTTCTGATGATGTCAAGATGCGTACTTACTTTGTCGCTAAATTTTTTCCTTTCTCATTAAAGGATGATGCTAAAACTTGGTATAATAATTTGCCTCCTGGTTCTATTAAAAGTCCAACTGATTTGCGTGATGTTTTCTTTCGGAAATACTTTCCTGTTAGTGCTCAACATGCTGCTTTACAGAAAATTTATAGCTTTGACCAGGAAGATGGAGAGAAATTGCCAGAAGCTTGGGCAAGATTTTGCTCACTTATCAGAGCTCGACATAGACATGATTTGGAAAAGCATGATCTACTTGATATATTTTATAGTGGACTAACCGTTGAGTCTAGAGCATATTTGGATAGTTGTGCTGGTTGTGTTTTCAGGAAAAGAACTCCAGACGAAGCTGAAGAATTATTGGCTAAAATAGGCCGGAATCATGATGATTGGACTACACCTGAACCAACTCCAACGCCAATATTGAAGAAGAGGGGTTTAATTAAATTGAATGATGAAGATATGAGGGAAGCCAAGAAGTCTCTCATGGAGAAAGATATTAAATCCAAAGATGTGAAGAATCTACCTCCCATAGAAGATATATGTGAGATAATTCCCCCTTCATCTCACTCCGGGCATAAATCCCGATACCCGAATCCCGAACCCGAAATTCCCGATCCCGAACCCGTATATCCCGAACCCGAAAATCCCGAACACATATTCGGGAAGGTGTTTCGAAAACCCAAATTTGTTTTAGGAAATTCGGGCCTGTACTCTCGGCACCCGAATAGCCCGAGTATCCCGAAACAATAAAGCCCAGCCCATAAAAAAAGCCCAAACGTCATGCACTTCACTACACTAGGGTTGCGAGACGGAGGACTAGAGCCTGGAGGTAACCTAGACTAAGCCACTCGCTGCTCGTTCCCCCTCCTCACCCCTTTTCCCAGCCGCCACAAGCCCACAACCCAGATTTCTCGCCGCAGATCTCGCCGCCGGTCGCCACTGCCGTTTGCCTCCGCTCCCCGTCCACAGATCCCCTTCCTCGACACCTCTCCTCATCAACAGCTACCATCCCCGGCGTCCTCAACCCGCTCAGCATCCTCATCATCGTGGAGAATCGGCAAGCTGCACGTCCGGCCGTCTGGCGCATCGATTGAACGACGGCGCATCGGTGTATTTCTAAGTGTGTGCATGTTTCATAGCTCAGCTCACCTGGCTAGTACTCATGTATGTTTCGTCTCTGTACATGATCAGATTGAAACCATCCCGTGTCCCTGTCAAAATAATGGTGTATTACTGTTGCTATTAAAATACAGAAATTGTTCGTATTGGTGTATGTCGGGCTATTCAGGAATTTCCCGATCCCGATCCCGAATTTTCGGGTACCCGAATTGTCGGGAGGCAAATATTATGCTACATTTTCGGGTGTCACTTTGTAGATCCCGAACTAATATTTTCCCGAATTTCCCGTCCCGAAATTTCGGGATTTCCCGAACGCCCAGAGTGACCTTCATCCATGATTGAGGTAAACTCCCTTCAACGCTTTACTAGGGAAGATATTCCGTATTCAAAACCTCCTGCTCAATGCTTAGATGAGTTTGATAATTATATTGTTAAGCAAGAAAATTTTAATATGAGAGTAGAGAATCATCTAATGGAAAATTCTCAAGCTATTAGTAATTTGCATGATATTATGGAGAGAACCTCCAATGATGTTAAGATGCTTGTTAAACATTTTCAAATGGTTCAAACTCAAATTGATCAACTCACTAAAGTGCAAAGTGACCTATTAAAAAATAATTCTAAAGAGAAACATGCTTATGAAGTAACAACTAGAGGTGGTGTCTCTACCCAGGATCCTCTATATCCTGAAGGGCATCCCAAAAGAATTGAACAAGATTCTCAACGAATTGAAACTAGTGGTCCTTCTAAGAAAAAGAAGAAGAAACATAAAAAGGTTGTAGAATCCTCTGAACCTGTTAATGATCCTAATAGTATTTCTATTTCCGATGCTGAAACTGAAAGTGGTAATGAACATGATAATGATAAGAATGATGCTTCTGATAAAGAAGAGGTTGAAGATGAACCTGACAAACATGATAAAAATAAAAAGTATACTAAAGAAGATTTTATTGCTAAGAAACATGGTAATGAAAGGGAACCTTGGGTACAAAAGCAAATGCCTTTTCCTGCTAAGAAACTAAAATCAAAGGAAGAAGAACACTATAATAAATTTTGTGATTGGATGAAACCTTTATTCTTGCAAATCCCTTTGACTGATGCTATTAAATTGCCGCCTTATTCAAAGTATATGAAAGATATTGTTACTAACAAAAGGAAAATCCCCAATGAGGAGATTTCCACTATGCTTGCTAATTACTCTTTCAATGGCAAAGTTCCAAAGAAGTTGGGCGACCCAGGTATACCTACTATTCCTTGTTCTATTAAGAATAATTATGTTAAAACTGCTCTATGTGACTTGGGAGCCGGTGTTTGTGTTATGCCTTTTTCTCTTTATAAGAGACTTTATTTAGATAAGTTGATACCTACTTGATATATCTTTGCAAATGGCTGATAAATCTACTCGCTATTCCTGTTGGTATATGTGAGGATGTTCCTGTTCAAGTTACTAATAACTGCTTGATATTAACTGATTTTGTTGTGTTGGAAATGCCCGAAGATGATAATATGTCTATTATTCTTGGGAGACCTTTTCTTAACACCGCAGGGCTGTTATTGATTGTAATAAAGGAAAGGTTACTTTCAATGTTGATGATAAGGAGCATACCGTCTATTTCCCCAAGAGGATTGATAAAGTATGTGGAGTCAATACTATTTCTAATGTGAGAACTATCAAAATTGGAACTATCGATTGTCCTATATATGAGCCTAAAGAAGGTTATCAAAGTCTTATGATTGGATCCATATCAATACAATTCAAGGTAACATGATTGATTTGCGGTTTATTTCTTCTTATGCTATGTAAAATTTGTTTGGTGGCAAGACTTGATCAACCTTGTTAACAAATACTTTTTATATGCATAGATGAGGTAAACAACATTTCTTTCTCCCTCCACTTGTCTTACTTGCTGTAGCACTTTTGATTTGCAAAGTTCCTTAGTTATTTAGAGATTTCAAAAATTTTCCTGTCCAGTAATAATAAACTTAATACCCAGAAATGTGCAATTTTCAAAGTTTTCAAAAATTCACAAAAATTATACCGTTGGTCCTATTTTTCGAAAATGCATCCGGGAGCACCTGGGGATGATCAGTGGGGCACCCCAGGGTGGCACCCCACAGGCCGGCGCGGCCAGCAAGGGGGGCGCGCCACCCTGGTGTGTGGGTCTCCCTTTGCCCCACTTCAGCATCTCTTCCTCCCACACTCTTCTCTTTCCCGAAAAAATCAGCACCCGCTTTCTCTCACTCGAGTTTTTGCTCAAGAGCTCAGGATTTTTCGATCTCTTTGCTCAGCCCAGATTTCTGTCTGAAATTTGGCACATTTGCTCTCCGGTATGTGACTCCTCCGATTATCCAAGTAGAATTTTGTTTGGTTGAGTATATCTTGAATATTTTGCTGCTGTAGGTAACATGTTTAGTGAGCTTGCATGCTTGTTCTAAGTTGTATAAACTAGTTTTGATGCATGATTAGTACTCTAGCAAGTTCCTATAGTAGTTCCCCTCAATTATATGTCACCAAATCAAATTTTATATTGTTTGTTGAAAAATTTCAGAAAATGGAGTGGAATAGATATCAACTAAACCAACAAGAATTGGAGGTGCAACAAGTCATGAGAGTGAACCGCGAAGAGGGAGTATACCCCTCTTACTACCCGTGCACGTATTTTATGAGAAGTGCGGGAATATTGGAAGATGTTCAGAATCTAATTTCTCGTGCAGGGTTGAATGATTTTGTTGATGGAGAACCATGCCAATATGCAAAATTGACTATGTCTGTTGTGCAGGATTTTAAGTTCAATTGGTCGCAATCTAACCCCATGGTTCAATATAAAATTTATAATAAAACTGTCAACTTGCCATTCAATGATTTTTGTACAGCAATTAGAGTACCACAATGGGGATCATGCGAGAAGATAAGGGGATCGCCGCGAGAACTCTTAAGCCTCTTCGAGATGATTTGTCATGGGAGGAGTTTCTCAGAGGATGGTGGTAAAATCACTAGCATTCAACTCCCAGCTATCCGCTACTTTGCTTATTTCATTACTAAATGCGTTCTTGCTAGAAAGAATGGTAGTAAACTATCTATCCAGGATTTAGCTTTTCTAGCTGATGCACTGCAAGGTAGTAAGACCTATAATTTGGGTGCGTTGATAGCTTATAGACTTGCTACTAACCGTGAGAAGGGCGGAATCTGTGGAGGTCTCATCGCTTCTCGTTTACTAGCTTTGCTTGGTGTAGAACCTCACCATCTTGATATTCGACTTTCCGTAGAAAGACTTGACATAGTCTCCATGATTAAACATGAATTTGTTTCTGATTCATCTAACTGGAGTAACCTGTCTTACAAGATAACATTTTACAAGAAGTCTTGGAGAACAACTAAGAAAACTGAAAAACTAGTAAGATTGCTCGCTGCTGTTCTATTTAACCTTGATTCCAGGGAGGATTGGTCAGTCACAGAAGGTGCACTGAATGCACACATAGAGGGAGGAGGCCACCATGCAAGAGACAATATGGAGGAGGCCGAGGAACACCTCGACTCTTCATCCGATGCAGCAAGTTCTTCGCATCAACATTTTGGACATGTGGAGCCTCTGCGCTTTTCTTCTGCACAGGGACCTTACTATGACTACGCCATGCATGATCCACCGGCGAGGAACAGCGACCCTCGCTGGGGTTGAACTCCACTTAGACCAAAAGCCTAAGCTTGGGGGGAGGTATACCGGCATCACTCATTCTTTGCATATTATGGTTGCTGGATACTTGTATATACTTGTTTAGTTTTTGAGTGGTTTTCCAATGAGAGGGAGATGATATTTGGGGAAGTGCTGCCTGAAAACAGATTCTGGACTGTTACCGAAAAAATTCTCAAAAATATCCAGAACGATATTTTGCGAAGCCAATTTTTGTGCATGTTCCCCAGGATGTTATATAACTTTCATTAGTTGAACACTTTTCGATTTGAGCAGTGGAAGAATTTCTTAAAAATCGAGTACTGTACTGCTGTCAAGTTTGACGAATTTCTGCTGCTTTGTGTTTATGTGACTTTTCTAGTTTCCATTTTCTAGTTTTCGCTTTGTTTCTTTCCTAAAACACAAAAAGACCAAAAATATTTCTGTTGTTTCTCTTCACCATTTGTTTGTTTTGGTTTCTTGCATTTATTTTGCTTTTGTTAGTTTGCTATAAGAAAATCCAAAAAGATTTTGTTTGTTTGCTTGTTTTCTTTTGTTCTTGTTTCCAATTCGAAAACACCAAAAATATTTGCTGTTCTTCTTTGATTTGTAAAGTTCATCTTGAGTTCAATGGTCTTCGGTGGCTGGAGCGTGGTTTTCATTTCATATTATCCAAGCTACACAAGTGAAAGGCAATAATGACGATCACGACAATTGGATTGTGGTGAGAGGCTGGTATGAACTCTATTTGTTTTCATTTTTGTACATATACTCATCCATGTGAGCATGCTTAGTTGGTTCATGTGAGGTATATGTCATTTAAGAAAGTTTAGTAGTTCATGATCTCTCATGTTTAGCTCCAATTTATTAATATGAGTAGCATGTCATGGATGTTTGTTTGCATTGTTTTATTCATAAGTAGGTATGACATTGTAGTATCCTCCTCTGAATAATTCATTTATATCGACTTGGCACATGCTCACGCATGCATATGACTGAACAAAAGTCAATTAAGCCTCTATGATTTACATTGCTTCGAGTTCTTGTATCACTTTTATGCCTCCGTTAATTTATTTTGCCGCAAGCATGATTATGACGATGCATCGCTCTCTTGATTTGTCGCTCCCTGGTCTATTGCTAGCCTTCACTTGTACTGAGCGGGAACGCTGCTCGTGCTTCCAAACACCTGAAAACCAAGTTGTTCCAAAGTGTCCACCATAAATACCTATGCATGGCATTTCAAACCATTCCAAGTAAATTCTCATGCGCTACACTACAAGAAAAGTTGCCATGGCCGACGAAGTTGAAGTCGCGCCGTGGTTGCTGGTGTACCATGGCCGACGATTTTGGGTCTGTCCGTTGTGCATGTCAAAACGTTTTTTTCTCGTTTTTGAGGCCACCTAGCCCGACGAAAACGGCCAAAACGTTGCGTATGGTGGCCCGGGACGTGGTGCATCTCG
>NC_061511.1:71934987-71985362 GCF_022539505.1 Lolium rigidum | reverse complement strand
AGTCGTGTTAGTTGCATCCTAAATACACAAATTAGAGGCAAAACAATAGCAAAAGTGTTCGGGAAAGTAGATACGTTTTGGACGTATCACATACCGTTTATTTCCCCAAGAGGATTGATAAAGTATGTGGAGTCAATACTATTTCTAGTGTGGGAACTATCAAAGTTGGAACTATCAATTGTCCTATATATGAGCCTAAAGAAGGATATCAAAGTCTTATGATTGGATCCATATCAATAGAATTCAAGGTAACATGATTGATTTTAGGTTTATTTCTTCATATGCTATGTAAAATTTATTTGGTGGCAAGACTTGATCAACCTTGTTAACAAATACTTTTTATATGCATAGAGGAGGTAAACAACATCTCTTTCTCCCTCCACTTGTCTTACTTGCTGTAGAACTTTTGTTTTGCAAAGTTCCTTAGTGAATTAGAGATTTCAAAATTTTTCCTGGCCAGTAATAATAAACTTAATACCCAGAAATGTGCATTTTTCAAAGTTTTCAAAAATTCATAAAAATTATACCGTTGGTCCTATTTTTCGAAAATCCACCTGGGAGCACCTGGGGATGACCAGTGGAGCACCCCAGGGTGGCACCCCACAGGCCGGCGCGGCCAGCAAGGGGGGCACGCCACCCTGGCGTGTGGGTCCCCCTTTGGCCTACTTCAGCATCTCTTCCCCCACACTCTTCTCTCTCCCAAAAAATTAGCACCAGCTTTCTCTCACTCGCGTTTTTGCTCAAGAGCTCAGGATTTGTTGATCTCTTTGCTCAGCCCAGATTTCTGTCTGAAATTTGGCACATTTGCTCTCCGGTATGTGACTCCTCCGATTATCCAAGTAGAATTTTGTTTGGTTGAGTATATCTTGAATATTTTGCTGCTGTAAGTAACATGTTTAGTGAGCTTGCATGCTTGTTCTAAGTTGTATAAACTAGTTTTGATGCATGATTAGTACTCTAGCAAGTTCCTATGGTAGTTCCCCTCAATTATATGTCACCAAATCAAATTTTATATTGTTTGTTGAAAAAATTCAGAATATGGAGTGGAATAGATATCAACTAAATCAACAAGAATTGGAGGTGCAACAAGTCATGAGAGTGAACCGCGAAGAGGGAGTATACTCCTCTTACTACCCATGCACAGATTTCATGAGAAGTGCAGGAATATTGGAAGATGTTCAGAATCTAATTTCTCGTGCAGGGTTGAATGATTTTGTTGATGGAGAACCATGTCAATATGCAAAATTGACTATGTCTATTGTGTAGGATTTTAAGTTCAATTGGTCGCAATCTAACCCCATGGTTCAGTACAAGATTTATAATAAAACTGTCAACTTGCCATTCAATGATTTTTGTACAGCAATTAGAGTACCGCCATGGGGATCATGCGAGAAGATAAGGGGATCGCCGCGAGAGCTCTTAAGCCTCTTCGAGATGATTTGTCATGGAAGGAGTTTCTCAGAGGATGGTGGTAAAATCACTAGCATTCAACTCCCAGCTATCCGCTACTTTGCTTATTTCATTACTAAATGCGTTCTTGCTAGAAAGAATGGTAGTAAACTATCTATCCAGGATTTAGCTTTTCTAGCTGCTGCACTGCAAGGTAGTAAGACCTATAATTTGGGTGCGTTGATAGCTTATAGACTTGCTACTAACCGTGAGAAGGGCGGAATTTGTGGAGGTCTCATCGCCTCTCGTTTACTAGCTTTGCATGGTGTAGAACCTCACCATCTTGATATTCAACTTTCCATAGAAAAACTTGACATAGTCTCCATGATTAAACATGAATTTGTTTCTGATTCATCTAACTTGAGTAACCTGTCTTACAAGATAACATTTTACAAGAAGACTTGGAGAACAACTAAGAAAACTGAAAAACTAGTAAGATTGCCTGCGTCTGTTCTATTTAACCTTGATTCCAGGGAGGATTGGTCGGTCACAGAAGGTGCATCGAATGCATACATAGAGGGAGGAGGCCATCATGCAAGAGACAACACGGATGAGGCCGAGGAACACCTCGACTCGTCATCCGATGCAGCAAGTTCTTCGCATCAACATTTTGGACATGTGGAGCCTCCGCGCTTTTCTTCTGCACAGGGACCTTACTATGACTACGCTATGCATGATCCACCGGCGAGGAACAGCGACCCTCGCTGGGGTTGAACTCCACTTAGGCCAAAAGCCTAAGCTTGGGGGGAGGTATACCGGCATCACTCATTCTTTGCATATTATGGTTGCTTGGATACTTGTATATACTTGTTTAGTTTCTTTGAGTGGTTTTCTAATGAGAGGGAGATGATATTTGGGGAAGTGCTGCCTGAAAACAGAATCTGGACTGTTACCAAAAAAATTCTCAAAAATAGCCAGAACGATATTTTGAGAAGCCAATTTTTTTGCATGTTCCTCAGGTTGTTATCTAACTTTCATTAGTTGAACACTTTTCGATTTGAGCAGTGGAAGAATTTCTTAAAAATCGAGTACTGTACTGCTGTCAAGTTTGACGAATTCCTGCTGCTTTGTGTTTATGTGACTTTTCTAGTTTGTCATTTCTTGTTTTTGCTTTGTTTCTTTCCCAAAACACAAAAAGACCAAAAATATTTCTGTTGTTTCTCTTCACCATTTGTTTGTTTTGGTTTCTTGCAGCTTTATTTGCTATTGTTGGTTTGCTATAAGAAAATCCAAAAAGATTTTGCTTTGTTTGCTTGTTTCCTTTTGTTCTTGTTTCCAATTCGAAAACACCAAAAATATTTGCTGTTCTTCTTTGGTTTGTTAAGTTCATCTTCAGTTCAATGGTCTTCGGTGGCTGGAGCATGGTTTTCATTTCATATTATCCAAGCTACACAAGTGAAATGCAATAATGACAATCAACGACAATTGGATTGTGGTGAGAGGCTAGTATGAACTCTATTTGTTTTCATTTTTGTACATATACTCATCCATGTGAGCATGCTTAGTTGGTTCATGTGAGGTATATGTCATTTAAGGAAGTTTAGTAGTTCATGATCTCTCATGTTTAGCTCCAATTTATTAATATGAGTAGCATGTCATGGATGTTTGCTTGCATTGTTTTATTCATAAATAGGTATGACATTGTGGTATCCTCCTCTGAATAATTCATTTGTATCGAATTGGCACATGCTCATGCATGCATATGACTGAACAAAAGTCAATTAAGCCTCGATGATTTACATTGCTTCAGAGTTCTTGTATCACTTTTATGCCTCCGTTAATTTATTTTGCCGCAAGCATGATTATGACAGTTACTGGTCTCTTGATTTGTCGCTCCCTAGTCTATTGCTAGCCTTCGCTTGTACTGAGCGGGAACGCTGCTCGTGCTTCCAAACACCTGAAAACCTATGCATGGCATTTCAAACCATTCCAAGTAAATTCTCATGTGCTACCTTTAAACCTTCAAAATGCTTCTCAATTTGTGTTAATGTTTCATAGCTCATGAGGAAGTATGTGGTGTTTAACTTTCAACCTTGTCATTTACTCTTGATGGACTTTCATTATGGACTAGTGGCACATCCGCTTATCCAATAATTTTGCAAAAAGAGCTGGCAATGGGGTTCCCAGCTCCGATTAATCAAACTTCATTAATAATTCTCTTCACATGTTTTGCTCCGATTCATCGGTAAGCAACTTAATTTTGCAAATAGACACTCCTCCATGGTATGTGATTGATGGAAGGCACCCGAGGATTCGGTTAGCCATGGCTTGTGTAAGCAAAGGTTGGGGGGAGTGTCACTCATAATAAAACTAAAATACGTGTGTAAACAAAAGAGAAGAGGGATGATCTACCTTGCTGGTACAGATAACGTCCTTCATGAGAGCCGCTCTTGAAAGTCCGGTTGGCGAGGTAGTTGGTGTACCCATTACCATTCGTTGACAACAACAAACACCTCTCAAAAATAATTTTACTCCTGTTTCAAAAAAATGAAAAGCTCTAGCGCATGTTAATCCCTGCTTCCCTCTGCGAAGGGTCAATCTTTTACTTTTATGTTGTGTTTCCATCCTTTCTTTGAGCACTATCTTGAGAGCACAGCTGTCATTCTTAGTATAACATGCTTGTCCCAAAATATGATTGATTGCGGTATAACTTTGATGCTTTTATCTTTGACAATCACTATTTCTAGTCTTTCTATGAACTTCAGAGGTGCCTGGGCATTTATGTTTTGCTGATCAAATATGGGCAAGCGAGATACCACTTTATCATACTCTTTTATGAACATTGCAATCCTGCTTATAGACATGATTCATGATGCTTATTATTAATTGTTGGTACTTTTCCATGATTGACATAGCTATTAGATGATCTTATTTGCATGCATCTTATTATGAACTGCCTAAGTGTTAGCCATATCATGAGAATATATACATCATATGAACAAATGTGTTCGTGAAAGTTCTTTTATCGCGTCAGTTGTTAACTGAATTGCTTGAGGACAAGCAATAAGCTAAGCTTGGGGGGAGTTGATACGTCCAAAACGTATCTACTTTCCCGAACACTTTTGCTATTGTTTTGCCTCTAATTTGTGTATTTTGGATGCAACTAACACGGACTAACGCTGTTTTCAGCGAACTGTTACAGTGTCTCGTTTTTGTGCGAAATCCAACTTTCGGGAAAATCCTCGGAATTTATGCGAAAGGTCCTATTTTTCCGAGAAGACTCACGGAGCCGGAAGGGCAAGCCGGTGGAGGCCCGAGGGCCCCACACCATAGGGCGGCGTGGCCCAGGAGGGGGCGCGCGGCCCTAGCGTGTGGCCCCCTCGGCCGGCCTCCGACGCCCTCCTCTGGACTACTTAAGGGGTTCGATCTAAAAATCGCGACCAAGAAGTCGAAGTCGCCAGAAACCCTCCAGAACGCCGCCACATCGCGAAACTCCGTCTCGGGGGCCAGAAGTCTCTATTCCGGCACTCCGCCGGGACGGGGAATTGGAGGAGATCATCGCCATCATCACCACCGACGCCTCTCCATCGACCAGCAATGTTTCCCCCATCCATGTGTGAGTAATTCCCCCACTGTAGGCCGAAGGGGATGGTAGGGATTGGATGAGATTGGTCATGTAATAGCATAAGATTGTTAGGGCATAGTGCCTAGTGTCCGTAATTGGTACTTTGATGATATTGTTGCAACTTGTTATGCTTAATGCTTGTCACTAGGGCCCGAGTGCCATGATCTCAGATCTGAACATGTTATTGTTTCATGATGATATTCATTGTTTCATGATCTTACCTGCAAGTTGTATACACATGTCGCTGTCCGGAACCAAAGGCCCCGAAGTGACAGAAATCGGGACAACCGGAGGGGATGGTAGTGATGTGAGGATCACATGTGTTCACAGAGTGTTAATGCTTTGCTCCGGTACTCTATTAAAAGGAGTACCTTAATATCCAGTAGATTCCCTTGAGGCCCGGCTGCCACCGGCTGGTAGGACAAAAGATGTTGTGCAAGTTTCTCATTGCGAGCACGTACGACTATATATGGAACACATGCCTATTGATTGCTTTGTACTTGGACACCGTTTTATTATTATCTGCAAATTCCCTGCTTTGATTGTTACATGAGTTTCTCTCATCCATGCAACGCCCGTTATCCGTCCCCGTGCCTACAGTATTTTAATCCTGCTGTTTACTATAATCACTACTGCTGTCTTTATTCCACTCGTCTGTCGTTATTTCACTCATCGCTATCGCTATAAAACTGTTACTACTGATAAACTCTTTCGAGCAAGTCTGTTTCCAGGTGCAGCTGAATTGACAACTCCGTTGTTAAGGCTTTCAAGTATTCTTTGTCTCCCCTTGTGTCGAATCAATAAATTGGGTTTTACTACCCGCGAAGACTGCTGCGATCCCCTATACTTGTGGGTTATCGGGAACCTGATAATGTTGTCGATGAAGAAGGGGATGCCTTGGGCATCCCCAAGCTTAGATGCTTGAGTCTTCTTGAAATATGCGGGGATGAACCACGGGGGCATCCCCAAGCTTAGAGCTTTCACTCTCCTTGATCATATTGTATCATCCTCCTCTCTTGATCCTTGAAAACTTCCTCCACACCAAACTCAAAACAACTCATTAGAGGGTTAGTGCATAATCAAAATTCACATGTTCAGAGGTGACATAATCATTCTTAACACTTCTGGACATTGCACAAAGCTACTGAAAGTTAATGGAACAAAGAAATCCATCAAACATAGCAAAACAGGCAATGCGAAATAAAAGGCAGAATCTGTCAAAACAGAACAGTCCGTAAAGACGAATTTTTAAGGTGCACCAGACTTGCTCAGATGAAAATGCTCAAATTTAATGAAAGTTGCGTAAATATCTGAGGATCACTCACGTAAATTGGCAGAATTTTCTGAGTTACCTACAGAGAATTCAACCCAAATTCGTGACAGCAAGAAATCTGTTTTTGCGCGGTAATCCAAATCTAGTATGAACCTTACTATCAAAGACTTTACTTGGCACAACAATGCAATAAAGTAAGATAAGGAGAGGTTGCTACAGTAGTAACAACTTTCAAGACACAAATATAAAACAAAAGTACTGTAGCAAAATAAATACATGGGTTATCTCCCAAGAAGTGCTTTCTTTATAGCCATTAAGATGGGCTCAGTAATTTTAATGATGCACTCCCAAGAAATAAGAGTTGAAGCAAAAGAGAGCATCATGAAGCAAATTCAAAACACATTTAAGTCTAATCCATTTCCTATGCAAAGGAATCTTGTACACAAATGAATTCATGAAGAACAAAGTGACAAGCATAGGAAGATAAAACACGAGTAACTTCAAGATTCTCAACATAAAGAGGGGAAACTTAATATTATTAAGATGCATATAACCATGTTTCCCTCTCTCATAATAACTTTCAGTAGCATCATTGATGAAATCCACAATATACCCATCACTTAAAACATTCTTATCATGGTTCACATGCATAGAAGTATCATTAATTTTGGGATTAGTAGAGTTCTTCTCATTAATAGTAATTGGAGCAAGATTATTATCAAGAATTTGAACATGGTAAACAAGTTACTAATTAAGGGAATTGTTTTTGGCAATCCAATCATAACTATGACAAGTTTCATAAGGATAGTTATAACCTATATCATAGCATTCTTTATAATAATCATCAAAGATTGGAGGCATAGTGTCATCAATAGAATAGTTATCTTTCACAGTAGGTTCATCTGTGACCATACCATCATTGTTACAAGAAGGAGATGTATCAAACATGTAATGATCAGTAGCAAAAGGATTTTCAAACACCTCATCCCCAAGCTTAGAGCTTTCTATATCATTATGGGAAGAAGCATGGATAGTACTGATACTATGGCAATTATTATCATCATCATTTTTAGAATTAGTTTCCCAGAGATTTGCAATATCAAAAGTAGTGTGCTCTTTCAAATCATGATCACTAATGTAGGTAAAGGGCATAGGAAGGTCATTGTACTCAGATTCATTATCATAATAATCATTAGGAGCAACATACTTACGGTTACCTAGCGTTATCTCATTCATGCGGGGATATGCCGTTACCTCTTTCTCTTTATTATCCTTCTTCTTCTTCTTCGTTCCCTTCTTCTTCTTCTTCTTCTTCTTCTTCTTCTTCTTCTTGTTCTTCTTCTTCTTCTTCTTCTTCTTCTTCTTCTCTTCCTTCTCCTCGCCCCCTTCTTTAGGAGGAAGAGGCTTGAAGGGAGGATTCTCCACATAACCCGATTTACTTCCAGAAACAATAGAAGAAACTTTGGAGGATTCCTCCTTTTCATTAATAAGTTCGAAACACACAGCGGTCCTATCATATTTTGGCAAAGTGTCATCTTCTAAAATATTTTGTATGTAAGTATTTGTATGGAAATTATCAATGCAATAAGAAAAACACCCATGCAGGACATCATCAATATCAAGATCGCTCATATGTAACAAAGAGATTTTTCTTGATAACTCTTCACACCACAAAAATAAAGTAAGTTCATGATGTTGATTAGGAGTAATTTCATCATCACAATACAAATTTGCAGCACTCATGGGGTTCAAATTATCATTGGAGGGGCATTGAAAATTAAAATGACCCACTCTATGGCAAAGTTCACAAATAAAAGGATAGAGGGCACAAACTTTTTTACCAAGATCATCTAGAGCCCTAAACCACTTTCTAGTTTTTTCATTAATATGATGGATACAATATTCATCTTCGATTTGATTAATTCCACAAGGTATATGCATTCCACAAAAATTAACATGCTTATAGGAAATAGCATTCTTAGGAGTTTGAGCATGTTTATCGCAATCATTAACAACAATTTCATCCTTCATGCAAGCATCTTTAAAAGATTCATGATACTTATCAAAATTCTTCTTAGGCAATTCAAAATGAGAGGCAACAGCTTTATAAAGATTTGCAACAACTTGAGAGTCAATACCATAAGTAGCACTCATATTTCGAAATTTACCTGTATCCATAAAAGTTTCAATGCATTCATAATCATAATTTATACCTGACTCTTTACCTTTATTGTTCTCCCATCCTTCAGCGTTCTCCTCAATCCGGTCAAGAAGATCCCACCTAGCTTCAACCTCCTTGCTTGTGAAAGATCCCTCCAAACAGGCATCTAGATAGTCCTTGTGGTGTCCTGAAAGCCTTGCATAAAAATTATTAATAATAACATTACAGGGGAGCTCATGAATGGGACATTTGAGCATTAGTGACTTCAATCTCCCCCATGCTTGGGAAATACTCTCTCCATCACGAGGATAAAAGTTATAAATGTAATTCCTATCAATATGCACTTCATGAGGAGGATAAAATTTAGAATAAAAGAGAGATACAATTTCCTCCCAACCAAGAGAATGACTATTCTTCAGCAATTTATACCAATGCGCCGCTTTACCAGACAACGAAATAGAGAATAGTTTCTTCCTCACTTCATCCATAGAGATACCTTCACACTTGAATAACTCGCATAATTCATGCAAAAACAATAAATGATCTTCAGGATGGACAGTTCCATCCCCTTCATAGCGGTTATCCATAACACGTTCAATAATTTTCATGGGTATCTCGAAAGCAGTACTTGCAGTAGGTGGATTTAAAATATCACAAGCATCATTAGAGTTATCGCATATGTGAGATAAAGTATTATCAGAGCAAATTTTCTCCCCTAAAGGTGGGAAGCTAAAAAGATCACAAAAACTAGCTTCCCCAAGCTTAGACTTCTCCATAGCATTAGCAGTGATTGCGTTCATACTAATAACATTGCTACTAGAATGCAAATAAGGTTCCTTAGGTTTTTTAATTTTCGCATCACACAATTCATGTCTTAACTTAGGAAACAAATTAAAAAGCTCATAGTTGCTTTCCATTATGCCTAACTAGTGTAAACAAGAAACAAAAAGATGCAATTGCAGGATCTAAAGGAAATAGCTTCGAGCACTTACAACGGTACCATAAAATAACTTAGTTACCTGGGACCAGCGTGTGAGTGCCTTTTACCTTTCCTCCCGGCAACGGTGCCAGAAAATAGCTTGATCTTTACGCACACTTCTTTTCCTGTAGACAGTGTTGGGCCTCCAAGAGCAGAGGTTTGTAGAACAGCAGCAGGTTTTCCCTTAAGTGGATCACCCAAGGTTTATCGAACTCAGGGAGGAAGAGGTCAAAGATATCCCTCTCAAGCAACCCTGCGATCACAATGCAAGAAGTCTCTTGTGTCCCCAACACACCTAATACACCTGTCAGATGTATAGGTGCACTAGTTCGGAGAAGAGATAGTGAGATGCAAGTAATATGGATGAGTATGAGTGGTAATAACAATCTGAATAAAATATGGCAGTGAGTAAACATGCAACAAAACATTAAACAAACGGAGATTCAATGTGTGGAAACAAGGCCTAGGGATCCTACTTTCACTAGTGGACACTCTCAACAATGATCACATAATAAAACCACTCCACACTCTCTTGTTGGATGACAAACACCATTAATTGTGTAGGGCTACAAGAGCACCTCAATGCCAGAGTTAACAAGCTCCACAACATTCGATGTTCATATTTAAGTAACCTTAGAGTGCATGATAGACCAACGCAATTATACCGAGTACTAACATAGCATGCACACTGTCAATGACAAGCTATGAAAGGGGGAATAGATCACATCAATACCATCATAGTAATAGTTAACTTCAAAATCTACAAGAGATCACAATCATAGCATATACCAAGTACTACATGATGCACACACTGTCGACATTACATCATGGAGGAGGAATAGACTACTTTAATAACATCACTAGAGTAGCACATAGATGATATTCAACTAGATCACAAAGAGAGAGATGAACCACATAGCTACGGCAGAGCCCTCAGCCTCGGGGGTGAATTACTCCCTCCTCATCATGGGAGACAGCGATGGCGATGGAGATGGCGGTGGAGTCGATGGAGATGGCTCCGGGGGCAATTCCCCGTCCCGGCAGGGTGCCGGAACAGAGACTTCTGTCCCCCGAATTGGAGTTTCGCGATGTCGGCGGCGTCCCTGGAGTCTTTCTGGAGATTCGTCAATCGGTGTCGAAGATTTAGGTCACGAGGCATCTTATAGGCGAAGAGGCGGAGTCGGAAGAGTCCCGAGGGGCCCACCCCATAGGGTGGGGTGACCACCCCTCTGGCCGCGCCGACCTATTGTGAGGAGGCCTGGGCCTCCCCCTGGCTTGCCCTTCTGGCTCCGTGAGTCTTCCGGTGAAACAGAATTTCTGTGATTTTTCTGGATTTTTCCGAGCACTTTGGTTTTTGGGCCTTTTCTGCAATAAACAGACATAATAAACAGAAACTGGCACTGTGGCATCTTGTTAATAGGTTAGTCCAATAAATGCATAAATATGACATAAAGTGTGTATAAAATATGTGAGTATCATCAATAAAGTAGCATGGAACATAAGAAATTATAGATACGTTTGAGACGTATCATGCATCATTAAAATTGCTGAGCCCATCTTAATGGCTATAAAGAAAGAACTTCTTGGGAGATAACCCATGTCTTTATTTTGCTACTGTTTTGTTGTGTCTTGGAAGTTGTTACTACTGTAGCAACCTCTCCTTATCTTTATTTTATTGCATTGTTGTGCCAAGTAAAGTCTTTGATAGTAAGGTTGATACTAGATTTGGATTACTGCGCAGAAACAAATTTCTTGTTGTCACGAATTTGGGCAGGGTTTTCTGTAGGTAACTCAGAAAAATCTGCCAATTTACATGCATGGTCCTCAGATATGTACGCAACTTTCATTCAATTTGAGCATTTTCATCTGAGCAAGTTAAGTGCCCCAGAAAAAATCGTCTTTACGGACTGTTCTGTTTTGATAGATTCTGCCTTTTATTTCGCATTGCCTCTTTTGCTGTGTTGGATGGATTTCTTTGTTCCATTAACTTTCAGTAGCCTTGGGCAATGTCCGAAGTGTTAAGAAAGATTGTGTCACCTCTGAACATGTGAATTTTTGATTATGCACTAACCCTCTAATGAGTTTGTTTTGAGTTTGGTGTGGAGGAAGTTTTCAAGGGTCAAGAGAGGAGGATGATACAATATGATCAAGAAGAGTGAAAAGTCTAAGCTTGGGGATGCCCCCGTGGTTCATCCCTGCATATTTCAAGAAGACTCAAGCATCTAAGCTTGGGGATGCCCAATGCATCCCCTTCTTCATCAACAATTTATCAGGTTTCTTCTATTGAAACTATATTTTTATTCCGTCACATCTTATGTACTTTACTTGGAGCATCTGTGTGCTTTTATTTTCGTTTTGTTATTCTCTGAATAAATTCATGCTTGTGTGGGAGAGAGACACGCTCCGCTGGTTCATATGAACACATGTGTTCTTAGCTTTACTTTTAATGTTCATGGCGAAGGTTGAAACTGCTTCGTTCATTGTTATTTGGATGGAAACAGAAAATGCTGCATGTGGTAATTGGTATAATGTCTTGAATAATTTGATACTTGGCAATTGTTGTGCTCAAGTAGATCATGTTTAAGCTCATGCATCATGTAGTATGAACCTATTAATGGAGAACTACCGTAGAGCTTGTTGAAATTGGTTTGCATGATTGGTCTCTCTAAGGTCTAGATATTTTCTGGTAAAAGTGTTTGAGCAACAAGGAAGACAGTGTAGAGTCTTATAATGCTTGCAATATGTTCTTATGTAAGTTTTGCTGTACCAGTTCATACTTGTGTTTGCTTCAAACAGCCTTGCTAGCCTAAGACTTGTATTGAGAGGGAATACTTCTCGTGCATCCAAATCCTTGAGCCAAAAACTATGCCATTTGTGTCCACCATACCTACCTACTACATGGTATTTTCTGCCATTCCAAGTAAATACTTCGTGTGCTACCTTTAAACCTTCAAAATACTATCTCTTATTTGTGTCAATGTTTTATAGCTCATGGGGAAGTATGTGGTGTTTTATCTTTAAATCTTGTTGGGCAACTTTCACCAATGGACTAGTGGCTTCATCCGCTTATCCAATAATTTTGCAAAAAGAGCTGGCAATGGGGTTCCCAGCCCCAATTAATTAACTTTCATTATTTTACAAATAGACACTCCTCCATGGTATGTGATTGTTGGAAGGCACCCGAGGATTCGGTTAGCCATGGCTTGAGAAAGCAAAGGTGGGGAGGAGTGTCACCTAAATAAAACTAAAATAAAAAGACACTCCTTCATGGTATGAGATTGATGGAAGGCACCCGAGGATTCGGTTAGCCATGGTTTGTGAAAGCAAAGGTTGGAAGGAGTGTCACCCAAAAACAAAAAATTTTCATGGGAGCCGCTCTTTGAAAGTCTGTCTGGCAAGGGGGTTAGAGTGCCTACTACCATTCGTTGACAACAACAAACACTTCTCAAAACTTTACTTTTATGCTCTCTATATGATTTCAAAACTTGAAAAGCTCTAGCACATGATTTATCCGTGCTTCCCTCTGCGAAGGGCCATTCTTTTACTTTTATGTTAAGTCAGTTTACCTACTTCTTTCAATCTTAGAAGCAAACACTTGTGTTAACTGTGCATTGATTCTTACATACTTGCTTATTTGCATTCATCATATTACTTTGTGTTGAAAATTATCCATGAGATAAACATGTTGAAGTTGAAAGCAACTGCCGAAACTTATATCTTCCTTTGTGTTGTTTCAATGCCTTTACTTTGAACCTATTGCTTTATGAGTTAACTCTTATGCAAGACTTTTGATGCTTGTCTTGAAAGTACTATTCATGAAAAGTTTTGCTATATGTTATCTATTTGTTAGCAACTATAGATCATTGCCTTGAGTCACTTCATTCATCTCATATGCTTCGCAATAGTATGATCAAGATTATGTAAGTAGCATGTCACTACAGAAATTATTCTTTTTATCGTTTACCTACTCGAGGGCGAGTAGGAACTAAGCTTGGGGATGCTGATACGTCTCCAACGTATCTATAATTTCTGATGTTCCATGCTAGTTTTATGACAATACCTACATGTTTTGTTCACACTTTATAACGTTTTGATGCATTTTCCGGAACTAACCTATTGACAAGATGCTGAAGTGCCAGTTCTCGTTTTTCGTCGTTTTTGGTTTCAGAAATCTTACACAGGAAATATTCTCGGAATTGGACGAAATCAAGGCCCACGATCTTATAATTCCACGAAGCTTCCAGAACACCGAAGAGGGGCCAGAGGAGAGGCCCAGGGCCCCCACACGTGGTGGCGGCGCGGCCAGAGGGGAGGGCGCGCCCCCCTGGTGTGTGGAGCCCCCAGACCCCTTCCGACTCCGTTTCTTCGCCTATATAAGTCGTCGTGACCTAAAACTTCGAGGAGAATAAGCCACGATACGAGAAAAGTTCCAGAGCCACCGCCATCGCGAAGCCAAGATTCGGGGGACAGAAGTCTCTGTTCCGGCACGCCGCCGGGACGGGGAATTGCCCCCGGAAGGCATCTCCATCGACACCACCGCTATCTTCACCGCCATCGCTGTCTCCATGATGAGGAGGGAGTAGTTCTCCCCCGAGGCTGAGGGCTCTACCGTAGCTATGTGGTTCATCTCTCTCCTTGTGATCTAGTTGAATATCATCTATGTGCTACTCTAGTGAAGTTATTAAAGTAGTCTATTCCTCCTCCATGATGTAATGTTGACAGTGTGTGCATCATGTAGTACTTGGTATAAGCTATGATTGTGATCTCTTGTAGATTATGAAGTTAACTATTACTATGATAGTATTGATGCGATCTATTCCCCCTTTCATAGCCGATGTTGACAGTGTGCATGCTATGTTAGTACTCGGTCTAAATTGCAATGGTCTATCATGCACTCTAAGGTTACTTAAATATGAACATCGAATGTTGTGGAGCTTGTTAACTCCGGCATTGAGGTGCTCTTGTAGCCCTACACAATGAATGGTGTTTGTTATCCAACAAGAGAGTGTAGAGTAGTTTCAGTTATGTGATCAATGTTGAGAGTGTCCACTAGTGAAAGTAGGATCCCTAGGCCTTATTTCTAAGCATCGAATCTCCATTTATTTACTGTTCTATTGCATGTTTACTCGCTGCCACATTTATTTCAGATTGTTATTACCACTCATATTCATCCATATTACTTGTATTTCACTATCTCTTCGCCGAACTAGTGCACCTATACATCTGACAAGTGTATTGGGTGTGTTGGGGACACAAGAGACTTCTTGTATCATAATTGCAGGGTTGCTTGAGAGGGATATCTTTGACCTCTACCTCCCCGAGTTCGATAAACCTTGGGTGATTCACTTAAGGGAAACTTGCTGCTATTCTACAAACCTCTGCTCTTGGAGGCCCAACACTGTCTACAGGAATAGAAGCGTGCGTAGACATCAACGCCATCAACTATTTCACCTTTGTTGAATATCATGTGAGTTGCTATGCATGTTCGTCTTGTCTGAAGTAAGGGTGATTTATCATGAGTTGAATGGTTTGAGTATGCATATTGTTAGAGAAGAACATTGGGCCGCTAACTAAAGCCATGATCCATGGTGAAAGTTTCGGCTTGGACAACAATCCTCAATCTCTTATGAGAATATTATTCGTTGTTGAATGCTTATGCATTAAAGAGGAGTCTATTATCTGTTGTCTATGTTGTCCCGGTATGGATGTCTAAGTTGAGAATAATCAAAAGCGAGAAATCCAATGCAAGCTTTCTCCTTAGACCTTTGTACAGGCGGCATAGAGGTACCCCTTTTTGACATTGGTTAAAACATATGTTATGCGATGATAATCCATGTAAATCCAAGCTAATTAGGACAAGGTGCGGGCACTATTGGTAATCTATGCATGAGGCTTGCAACTTATAGGATATCTTATACATAACACATATGCTTTATTACTACCGTTGACAAAATTGTTTCTATGTTTTCAAAATAAAAGCTCTAGCACAAATATAGCAATCCATGCTTCCCTCTTCGAAGGGCCATTCTTCTACTTTTATGTTGAGTCAGTTTACCTATTTCCTTCCATCTTAGAAGCAAACACTTGTGTCAACTGTGCATTGATTCTTACATACTTGCATATTTGCATTCATCATATTACTTTGTGTTGATAATTATCCATGAGATAAACATGTTGAAGTTGAAAGCAACTGCTGAAACTTATATCTTCCTTTGTGTTGCTTCAAAACTTTCTACTATGAATCTATTGCTTTATGAGTTAACTTTTATGCAAGACTTATTGATGCTTGTCTTGAAAGTACTATTCATGAACAGTCTTTGCTATATAATTCAGTTGTTTAACCATTGTCTTTACCATTGCTTCGAATCACTTCATTCATTACATATGCTTACAATAGTATTGATCAAGATTATGATAGCATGTCACTTCATAAATTATCTTTGTTATCGTTTACCTACTCGAGGACGAGTAGGAACTAAGCTTGGGGATGCTTGATACGTCTCAAACGTATCTATAATTTCTTATGTTCCATGCTACTTTATTGATGATACTCACATGTTTTATACACACTTTATGTCATATTTATGCATTTTCCGGCACTAACCTATTGACAAGATGCCGAAGAGCCAGTTGTTGTTTTCTGCTGTTTTTGGTTTCAAAAATCCTACAAAGGAAATATTCTCGGAATTGGACGAAATCAACGCCCAGGGTCTTATTTTTCCATGAAGCTTCCAGAAGACCGAAGGAGATACGAAGTGGGGCCACGAGGTGGCGCCACACTAAGGCGGCGCGTCCAAGGAGGGGCCCGCGCCGCCCTGTTGTGTGGGCCCCTCATGACGCTCCTAAACCTACCCTTCCGCCTACTTAAAGCCTTCGTCGCGAATACCCCAGTACCGAGAGCCACGATACGAAAAACCTTCCAGAGACGCCGCCGCTGCCAATCCCATCTCGGGGGATTCAGGAGATCTCCTCCGGCACCCTGCCGGAGAGGGGAATCATCTCCTGGAGGACTCTTTATCACCATGATCGCCTCCGGATTGATGTGTGAGTAGTTCACCCCTGGACTATGGGTCCATAGCAGTAGCTAGATGGTCGTCTTCTCCTCATGTGCTATCATTGTTGGATCTTGTGAGCTGCCTAACATGATCAAGATCATCTATTTGTAATGCTACATGTTGCGTTTGTTGGGATCCGATGAATATGGAATACTATGTTATGTTGATTATCAATCTATCATATATGTGTTGTTTAAGATCTTGCATGCTCTCCGTTGCTAGTAGAGGCTACGGCCAAGTTGATACTTGTAACTCCAAGAGGGAGTATTTATGCTCGATAGTGGGTTCATGCCTCCATTTAATCTGGGACGATGATGAGAAAGTTCTAAGGTTGTGGATGTCTTTGTTGCCACTAGGGATAAAACATCAATGCTTTGTCTAAAGATATTTGTGTTGATTACATTACGCACCATACTTAATGCAATTGTCTGTTGTTTGCAACTTAATACTGGAAGGGGTGCGGATACTAACCTGAAGGTGGACTTTTTAGTCATAGATGCGTGCCGGATAGCGGTCTATGTACTTTGTCGTAATGCCCAATTGAATTTCACACTACTCATCATGATATGTATGTGCATTGTCATGCCCTCTTTATTTGTCAATTGCCTAACTGTAATTTGTTCATCCAACATGCTATTTATCTTATTGGAGAGACACCACTAGTGAACTGTGGACCCCGGTCCATTCTTTTACATCGAATACAATCTACTGCAATACTCGTTCTTACTGTTCTTCGCAAACATCATCTTCCACACTATACATCTAATTCTTTGTTACAGCAAGCCGGTGAGATTGACAACCTACGTTGGGGCAAAATACTTTGATTGTGTTGTGCAGGTTCCACGTTGGCGCCGGAATCCCCGGTGTTGCGCCGCACTACACTCCGCCACCATCAACCTTCACGTGCTTCTTGACTCCTACTGGTTCGATAACCTTGGTTTCTTATTGAGGGAAAACTCGCCGCTGCACGCATCATATCTTCCTCTTGGGGTTCCCAACGGACGTGTGCTTTACTCGTACAAGCAGGGAGTACTGAGAGCTTCGCCACAAAGTTCTTAGCCGATTTTCAGGTGCCGGATATTTTACAAATATCCGGCCTGAATTATCCGGCCTGGTACTATTTTCCTGCTTCTTTTTCTCATGTTTCTCCACACAAATTTAACCATATATATATAAGATCTGCACTATCTCAACACACATTAGTGTATCACATATATTGTCCTCAAACATTCAAAACTATAAACTAAGAGATGTTCTTTCAACCATGCTAGCCACAACGGTTACATAAAAGGATAGAACTAGCATGTATTGATCGGCGTCAAAGTGACACCAACATTTTTTACTATTTCTCTACAAATGAAGAAATAATATTGAAGTGACGGTGCGTAAATTAGAGGAATGATGCCAATCATAATTTTCTCCAGTTTGGACTCTAGTTACGCCAAGACCATATAGAGTCGTGGGCTTTTTATTCATTCTGACATCGTTCTCGCCATGAAAACATATCACAAAGGGAGAGACAAATATATCCCAATAAAAAATACTACGCTTTAGAAGTAAGTCCAATTGTCTTCTCATCTTCTGATGTCAAACATCCACGGGAGATGAGGGGAACCGAACTCAGTGATGGGTCCTGCTTTTCACAAATGCTAGGTTTCCCTTAGCTCTTTTTGTTTGCATGCATTTTTGGTGGAAGCTATTATTTAGTTAATATATGATAAGTGCGACACAACAACCTGGCATCTAGCAGTGAAAAAGAAAACTTTCAAAACATATTAAGATGGGATCTTATTTTGAAATCATCTTTGAGACGAAACTAGCAATGAAGACAGATCATCGATTGAATTAACAATTTAAAAGATAATGTAATTTAAATTTTCAAATTATAGAAATATTCCTTGCATAAACAAAGGCGTTAGTTCCTCCTGCCCAATGCTCACTCAATGCATCGTCAACTTTTGGGGCACGTTCCCATCGCATAATGATCGATTAATGAATCGTTGTCACCCAATCAAAACTAATGACTTGAAAGAGACATTTAGAAAGAAGGAAGCAAAACTAGTATTGTGTAAAACAGAAACAATGGCAATTCTAGCTTTAAAATGCCAATATAATACCTCTGTTTTGATGAATAAGGCCCACTTATATTTTAAGGTGAATTTTGACCGAAAAAATGAGCAACAAAATATTTCCTATGTTTCACGTAATTACTATCACTGGAATTGTATTAAAAATACTTTCTTATGATGCCCATTTTATATCATTAATCTTTATATAATTATAGTAATTTTTAGCTGAAGAAAAATACGAAAAATGAGGACGCATGGAGTAGGAAAGAAGAGACGGAATGCTTATCTCTAAGATGAGTTGAAGATGTTTTGAACGATTCTGTACAACATGAAGCTAGCATAAATATAGAAAATAGAGAAATGAAGAGATTAAATTATTATTGTTGGATTTGTATTAAAATACCTTCTAATGTTGCTAATTTTATATCAATAATTTTAACATATTTAGAGTAATTTTTAGCTAAAGGAAAAACACTAAAAATGAGGACGCATGGAGTATTTTTTTTTTTAGAGAAACAACAGATTTTTGATGTGAGATTTTATTAATTATCAACAATAATTACATCGTTCACAAGTTTGCTAAGAATAAGGTTAGGGGGCTCATCGACCCTATTACAAGAAACTTTATTTGCAAAACACTCTCTAGCTAGCTCATAGAAACTTCTTTGGCTTCTCTTGGAAAATGCTTGAACTTGCGCATCCTATAAGAGACACCAAATTAATACATAGCCGAGGCCTGGCCCCACCACATTTTGTTGCCTGAACAGGCTTCAACGGTTTTAGTTGAATCTGACCATCAGCCTGTTGTTGTATCCTAGACGGTTAGCCAGGGCTAACCCCTCCCTCATCGCCAAAGCTTTAGCCATCGACGCAAATGCTATACTTGTAATATAAATAGTTGATGCCGCTACAAAGTTTTCTAATGTGTCCCTCAAAACAACACCCACAGATCTTGCATATTCATCAAGATGAAACAATCCATCAACATTTGACTTAATTTGTCTTGGAACTAGTCTCTTCCAAGATGATTTAGGACCTATGGAGTAGGAAAGAAGAGACCATATGCTTATCGCTAAGATGATTGAATATATTTTGAATGGTTCGGTCAGCACATTATTGTATCCTATACGATTAGCCAGAGCTAACCCTTTCCTTATCGCCACAGCTTCAGGCATTGACATATATGCTATATTTGGAATATAAATAGTTGATGCCCTTACAAAGTTTCCAAGCGTGTCCCACAAAACTGCACTCACAGATCCTGTATATTCATTAAGATGAAATGATCCATCAACATTTACCTTAATTTGTTTTAGAACGATCTCTTCCAAAGAGATTTAGGACGCATGGAGTAGGAAAGAAGAGAACAGAGGCTTGTCGCTAAGATGAGTTGAATATATTTTAAATGGTTTTGTACAACATGAAGCTGTCATAGATATGGAGCGGAGAGAAATCGAAGGGATTAAATTATTACTCCCTCCGTCCTACAGAACATGTCGAAGGTTTATAATTTACTATAGTCTTACAACATGAAGCTGCCACAGATATTGAGAAGGAAGAAAATGAAGGAATTAAATTATTTGTTGTTATAGTTTCCTGCCATCGACGCAAATGCTATATTTGGAATATAAATAGTTGATGCCGCTACAAAGTTTTCAATCATGTCCCTCAAAACAGCACCCACAAATCCCGCATATACATCAAGATGAAACGATCCATCAACATTTACCTTAATTTATCTTGGAACGGGTCTCTTACAAGGCGATTTAGGGCCCGTGAAGTAGGAAAGAAGAGGCCAGATGCTTGTCGCTTAGATAAATTGAATATATGTTAAACTTAATTAATATCGTTGCCTATATTATACGTAATTAGTATTGTTGTATTGTATTAAAACACTTTCTAATAATACAAATTCTATATTAACATTTTTTATATATTTAAAGTAATTTTCAGCTAAATAAAAATTAAATGAGGTTGCATCGAAGTAGGAAATAAGAGGCCGGATGCTTGTCACTAAGATGAGTTGAAGATTTTCAAACGGTTTCGTACATCATGAAGTTGGCATAGATATTGAGAAGGGAGAAAATGAAGGGATTAATTAAAATTTCCTGCTAAAAAGTAGAACAAAATGCTTATCGCTAAGATGAGTTAAAGATATTTTAAACGGATTTGTGCATCATGAAGCTAGCATAGATATTGAGAAGGAAGAAAATGAAGGGATTAATTATAGTTTCCTGCTAAAAAGTAGAACAAAAATGCTTGTCGTTAAGATGAGTTGAAGATTTTTTAAATGGTTTCGTACATCCGAAGCTGGCATAGATATTGAGAAAGGAGAAAATAAAGGGATTAATTAGAACAAAAATGCTTGTCGTTAAGATGAGTTGAAGATATTTTAAATGGTTTCGTACATCACGAAGCTGGCATAAATATTGAGAAGGGAGAAAATAAAGGGATTAATTATAATTTCCTGCTAAAAAGTAGAACAAAAATGAAATGCTCTCGTTGAGAGTTGAACTCAAGACCTCCCGCTTACTAAACGGGTGCTCTAACCAACTGAGCTACGAGAGCTGCTTTGATTTCAATTTGCTTACAGTCTATAGAAACTAAGAATACAAATTATTTCGGTCTTTGCCGTCTTGCACACACTCAGTACTCCGTGCACGACAGCAACAGAAGATCCCCAAAATGGACGCCTCCGTCGTCGCCATCGCCGGCGATGGAGACGAGGTCGACCGCCGACGACCCCTCCTCGCACCCACCAACGAGATTCACCCCTACCCCGAACCCCCCTTACCGCCGCAGCCGCCAGGGACCGACGCGAAGCCCGAGCAGCAGAAGCCGCAGCGGGTGGCCTCGCTCGACGTGTTCCGCGGCCTCACCGTCGCCGTCAGTAGAATCCTAGCCGCCTCCCACAGCTTTTGTCTCCGTCTCTTCGAGCTTTCGTGCCAATCGTGACTGCTGGTGTTTGCACTTGCGCAGATGATGATACTCGTGGACGACGCCGGCGGGGCGTGGCCGGGGATAAACCACGCGCCGTGGTTGGGGGTGACCGTGGCGGACTTCGTCATGCCCGCCTTCCTCTTCATCATCGGCGTCTCCGCGGCCCTCGTCTTCAAGGTATACCGGAAATCTCTGCGACGATCTACAGAATTTGGCATGCTTCAGAATCCAAAATAGTGTTTGTAGCTCTTGCCTCTTGGTCATGCCCACAATTAGGAACTTATTTTACGCTGCTTGGAAATTCATATGGTAAAATGGCACCCGTGAGATACTTAAGGTGTCGGATGATATTAGATTAAAAATAGGATGAATGATTAGATTGTTAACTGAAATAGGAACAGTTGTCCCTTGTGCTGCAATTCCCTCATACAGTCATACCTTGGAATGTGAGAACCCATCTATGGTGGAGGGCAGATACAAATCATGATTAAGAAACAAAGCTACATCAGTGGTCAACTGGCTCAGTAGTCGAAGAAACAGCATGGCTGGTTGAAGATGTACGCAGTAGTTGAAGAAACAGTAAGGCGGTAAAATTGTGTTAAACTACAAACCTATAAGTAACCTGGCACACTATATTGTTCTCTATGAAATTACGATTATCGTATAATGAAATGTATAACCCAAGAAATTATGTGGAAACAATGCAAAAAGTCAATTTACGTATATGATCTGTAATTGGTCTTACTGGATTTCTTGAACCAGCGGTTTTGTTGACCCTTGAATACAATATGATCCCTACTTGCAATGCTCAGAACAATACTGCCAGTTTATAACGACATTATATTTGATGAAGACCAATGCGTTCTACTAATCTTTATTGGAACAAGTGCATGACATAAGCGGACAAGGAATATGATGAAGAGAATGGTAACGAATCAGGGTTATAGCAATTACTGACTGATACTCCCTCCATCCCAAAATATAAGGCACACTTTTTTTGCACGGTCTTTGATGCACAACTTTGACCATTAGTATGTACAAAACTATACTGTTCCAGAATGTATAAATGATGTTGCATTCATCTTGGAAATCTCTTCCATTTCATATATATTTATATAAATTTTTGGGACATGTTATAAGCACAAACTGTAGTCAAAGTTACAAGTTGTCGAACAGCGAAATATAAGGGTGTTTTGGAGATGAAATGTTGAACAGCAAAATTAAAAGTTGTAAACATTTCCAAAATAAACTTACCCATCGAATCTTGTTACCAGTCCCCACCAAAATTTTCTGAACCTTCCCATTCCCAGGTTCTGTGCCAGCTATTTTTTGTCGTCAGATGCTATGGTTTAATGGTGGGAAACTATGAATTAATGGTTCGTCGTAATATCTGCAGTAGTGAGATAGGTCATATTCATATGGCCAATAGATTGTCATAAACCTCCGTAACACAATCTTTTAAATTTCCCCACCATTTCGTTCTGAAATTTGTTGAAAATCTTCATTCCTAGGTTCTTCACCAACCATTCCATCATCAGATACCCAGGATTTTATAGCGGGGTATACACAAAGGAGATATTCCTTGGTGTATGCTCTTTGCTGATGATGTAATGCTACTAGACGTAAATAGGAAGTTAGAGCTATGGAGGCAGACTTTGGAATCCGAGGGGTTTAGATTTAGTAGGACCAAACCGAGTACATGAGATGCGACTTCAGTGGTGTTGGTTTCCTTATGTGGTTTCTACTGGTTTTCATATCTAACCTAGCCCAACTTGTTTGTGAAAAGGCTTTGATGTTGATGTTGTTGTGCTTTAAACGTTAAACTATGTTATGGCATTTACACCTGAGACTGGACACTTCAGTTGCTAAGAACAAATTTAGTCCCTGTGTCTGTTATGCTCGGCTCCTTAGGATACATCTGATTTGTATATCTTCCCCTGGATGTTCTTACTCATTCTGCAATTTGACCACTGCCCAACTTTTGTTAGAATAACATCTCACAATATTGATGGTGCACTACAGAAAACACCAAACAAGATAGCGACATCTAAGAAGGCTGCATATAGGGCTATCAAGCTTTTCATCTTGGGCATAATTTTGCAAGGTTATACTTATCCCTATTACTTTGCCAGCCAGACTGTGATCATTTAACCCCATGTTATGTCATTTATTTGGGCTGTAGTTTTATGTTTTTATATTATTCTTTTAATTGTAGGAGGATACATTCATGGACGACACAATTTAACTTATGGCGTTGATTTGGATCATATTCGATGGCTAGGTGTGTTACAGGTAATGTATATACTACATCTTTTTTTCGCACATTTCTATTCTTTTATTTCTGTTTACTGTTATTTCAACATTTTTACTTGTTATTTTTTCATAGAGAATAGCTATTGGGTACTTTCTAGCAGCAATAGCTGAGATTTGGCTCGTCAACAATACTTTGGTGGATTCACCAGTATCATACATGAAGAAATACTACATGGAGTGGTTAGTCAATAAAGGCAAAATTTTACTATGGAAATATTCATTTTTGTAGTCCTTGAATTCCTCTTGTGTAGGTACTGAGTATTTTGTACATGTCAACAAGGGTTACATTTTATTATGGAAATATTCATTTTTGTAGTCTTTAAATTCCTCTTGAGTCTGTAGTAAGTAGTTTGGGCGTATGTAATCCAATCCTTGTGCTTACGCTCTAGATGTCCTGTGATTTCCATAAATTGAGCTCTACCTACACATAACTTTTTCAATGATTTTTTTGAGGCAGTGTAATATTTTTAGTGGCAAAAAAAAGATGTTTAGTTGTCTATTTCAGAACGTTGTCTTCATATTTTATAAGGCCCTTTATATGGATTTTTTCTCAAAAGCAGGAACCAGAAGGCCCTTTATTTGAAATTTTGGCTCCTTTGTTCTGTCTGTTGAACTTCTAGATGTGGTTACATAACTCATTGCTGTATACTAATGAAATATACTAGTAGTCTGGGTGTACTTCAGAGATCAGTTATGTAGATTATTAAGAATTATTTTAACACAAAACACTGCACATGTATCTGTACCAGTACTTACATCTGTTTATCTTCTGAAGGATCATGGCCATAATGATTTCAGCTCTTTATATCAGCTTAGTATTTGGCCTTTATGTTTCAAATTGGGAATTTAAAGTTCAAACTAGCAATTCAACCTTTTCAAATCCAAGCAATGAAGTAGGATTCAAAACGGTAAGATGATAACCCTCTACTAATACCTAATTACCTTGTTGTATGATCTCAAGGCTTTAAGAACATGACAATTGTTTATATGTGCTACATGTTTGAACAGATGACACTTCTCAAACACTATTGCCGTACAATTTTTCTCACTTGGTGTATCTCCACTAAATATGCTTTGACAGAACCGATTTTCTTTGTAATTAAAATTGAAAGCTTTTAATATGATTTCAAGATTCAGATCGCAGCATTCATCATCTTGTCCACATTGTTTTGTTCTTGCATTTTCCATGGAATTGGTACTGTAGGAAACAAATTCTGAACCTTGCCCCCATTCTTCCCGCACCTACACTTAAACTGAGGGTATAATCAAAAAAGAGTTTCTCAGATGGTTACAATGGGGAACCAGGAATTCAATTTTGATTCTTTTCCCAAATTAATAAATGTCAACTGCCTTTCTAAGTCCGTTCCTACCAGCATTTATTGGATTTTACCAGTTACTGGTGGGATTTGAAACCCTGATACTGACAAGTGTTTACAATTTCTCTCCCTGTTGGTGCCTTTAGAACACCTTTAAATTACTGTTTAACAAGTAATCATCATATCTATTTTGTTCACTTCTTTTGTCAACTTGCAGATCCACTGTGACGTTAGAGGTAGTCTTGGACCCCCTTGCAATGCAGTTGGCTTCGTTGATCGATTTTTGCTCGGTGAAAATCACCTGTACAAGAACCCTGTCTACAAAAGGACTAAGGTTATTGTTCAAGACATAGTCTGCTACTGTTTTGTTCTCCATGACTTCAACACCAAAGAGTAAGGCAACTTCTCTATATGATACAACATATCTTAATGGTCAATTTTTTTTTTCATTCATCCATAGGAATGCAGCGCTAACTCCCCTGATTATGGACCACTTCCTCCAAATGCCCCAGACTGGTGTCTTGCTCCATTTGATCCCGAGGGTTTACTAAGGTAGTTATATATATCGTTTATTTCCCAATTAATTGCCAACTGAATGCCTATTCATACCATACTTGTTTATTGTTCCACCCAGTGTTAACCCAATAGGAGTATTGACATGTCTTGTAGAAAATTTGAACATAACCCCCCTCACCGCCTTTCCCTTTTGGTTTTACAGTACGTTGATGGCTGCAGTGAGTTGCTTTGTTGGGTTGCATTTCGGGCATGTTTTGATTCATTGCAAGGT
Source organism: Lolium rigidum (assembly GCF_022539505.1). Lineage (NCBI taxonomy): Eukaryota > Viridiplantae > Streptophyta > Magnoliopsida > Poales > Poaceae > Lolium > Lolium rigidum. The sequence goes on along the minus strand of NC_061511.1, from coordinate 71,959,455 downwards.
ACACTGCAAGAAATGCGTTGCATCTTGAACCATTTGACTGTCTGTTCGAACCGAACATTTCGAAACTTCCATAACCTTGCTTTTGCTGCAGAATCATTCACAGCGAATGATGTCATGGCTGGTGGCTTCAACAGTGTTAACAGTCTCAGGGTTTTTACTACAACTATTAGGTAACACAACATTCTGCAAGAGCGCAACATGCAACAGTTCATGATTTGAGTTAGACGTTCTGCTTGTTGGTTTGTAGGTATGCCTTTCAGCAAACCTCTCTATACAGTGAGCTACATGTTGCTCAGTGGTGGAGTGTCTGGATTCCTTCTGTTGGTGCTGTACTACGTAGTAAGTTCAGTATTCTTTGGTTCTGACTGTTGTTTGTAACGTTGTTACTATAGGTCAGTTCCGGAACCACCAAAAGAATAGTACGTTCGTCCTGATATCACCTTATTTCTGTAACACCTCCGACAGTCGCTGCCCATCCTAATCCAAGAAACTAGACTGTCATGAATGCAATTTCTGCTGCTGCTTCTGCTGCTGTCTGAGAGCCTGTATGTCATGCAGGTTGATGTTATGCATATCAAGAAGCCATTAGTTCTGTTCCAGTGGATGGGCATGAATGCGCTTATAGTCTATGTCCTGGCAGCTTGCGAGCTCTTCCCTACACTTATTCAGGGATTCTACTGGCGGTCGCCTGAGAACAACCTGGTACGTGTTTTCTGCATCTCCATCACCTGCCATATTTCTTGTAGATTATGTATAGAGCTCATAACAAGTTGTCGTGCACACAAAGTATCATGCTGCTCACATGTTTTATCGGCTTGGAAAATTATCCGCCGAAGCTGTTACCCCTGACTGAGAACCCCGTGATAGAAAATAAAAGCCTTTCAGGTGGATGCAACCGAGTCTCTGCTCCAGATCATCTTCCATTCGGAACGTTGGGGAACACTGGCGTTCGTCCTCGTGGAGATAATTTTCTGGTGTCTGGCCGCCTGCTTCCTCCACATGAAAGGCATATACCTGAAACTGTAGACACATTTACGCCCTTGTGTAATATTGGATTGACACACCCTTTCGCCCTTTGACCTAATGTTGATAGAGCTACTGGTTCATAAAATTAATGTGTTTGAACATGGTCCATTGTATGATGCAAGTGGAGTCCCACCAAGATCCCACTTATAGTTCATTTTGTGATTTCTGCAGTTCAAATTGTGGCCAAAATTTTGAACTAGAAATCACAAAATGAAGTATAAGTGAGATTTTCGCGGGATCCCACTTGACACCTTAGTTGTATCGCATTTGTACATAGGAAGTTGTCAATGATGGGCAAGTTTGGTTGGTTGCTCCACAGTTTGCCATGTCGGTTAACCAAATCATGAATGAATCAAAATTGTAGAGTTAGCCAAATCGTCTGGAAGAAAAAGGCAAGAGTTGCCAAATCAAGTTCACTTGAAAAACGGGAAATCACATAGTTTTGAGATGTACTAGCGATGGTGAAAGAGTACTCATCGTGAAACCTGGCAAAATAGAAGAATAAACCGGAAGATCATACTGAACAAAGAAAGGTTGCCTGCTCCGTGATTGGGTTTAGAAAAATTTCTTCACCTAGTGTGTACGGTGTAGCTGACTTCTACCGGCTCGGAGTCGGTTCAATGGCCGTGAAGCGACAGCAAGTACCGATTCAGTATTGTGGATAAGGGCGGCCTGAAATTCTCAATTCAAACGTTCGAACGCGGCAGTGAAAATGTCAGCAGTCGTTGATACAGTTAATTTTCTCCTCATGCATGTAGAAATCCGTGACACAAACGCAGATCACCAACTGCAAATTGACTCCATAGAGAATATGTGGAGGCTCAAAGGAGTCATCGTTTTTGTTGAAATGTTTTGTATTGTTTAATGTTTCTTTTAAAGCTAGGATTCTATTCGTAAACAAAAAGTGCTGGCGGGTTGATCAAATTGAATTTCAAATTATTTAATTTGTTATTATTTTATTTCCATTTACAAACAATATTGTAAAATGATTTATCTGTGTGCTTAAATTGGTTTTGGGTTAGAAATTGCAAAAAGGATAAATAAAAAATTGTATGGCGATGCGTTTGAACCAAGAAAAAAAATAGCGCGCTAAACAAAATAGCGTGGCATTCCAAAATACGTTATGAAGATTATAACGTGCTAATAGCGCGCTATTTTACAAAATAGCGTTTGACAAAAAAAATTAAAAATAACAAATATAGTATATATACTAAGGATTTCAGCAGCTCAAAAATTATCCACATCACAATGATCAACAAATTAAATTACAAAGTCTTGGTCGCACTGAAAGATAAAGATTTATCAGTCCAAAAAGTAGATAAGTGGACAAGTAGATAACTAATTAACCTCCCAATATGCAAACAATTAAAGAGCCAACTACATAGCAGAAGTAGTAATTAATCAAAATGAGATGAACTAGATGAATAATGCATTCATTCATCATCTGATTCAGAAGAAGAACCGCATATTGCAGCTCATCATAATAAAAAATTAGAACCAACTTTTTTTTCTTAGGCAGATTGCATCAGTATTACTCGTTGTGATGTTGATTCTTCTTCTTCAACATGTATGCGTCGTATGAGGATGAGTGGGAATTGTTGATGTGCTTTTATGGTTTTCAACGGGTTGAATGACTACGTTTAGAATGAGACAAAAGATCCAACATAGCTAGTCGGTTGCTCCATTTTCTTGTAGAAAATAGCACCACTACAACGCTATAAAAATAGCGCCGCTATAACGCTACGAAAAATAGCGCGCATAGAGCCGCTAATAGCGTGATTAGCGCCATAGTGAGCCAAATGTGCATAGCGTAGCGTTCACTCCCCAAATACGCTATAGCGCCGCTATAACGCCGAAGCATCAACCTTGTTGTTGGCAATCAGAATAACCGAGCGTCTAAAAACACATGAACCACATATGCTCCTATTTTAGAGAAGACAGTCTGTGTAAAAAACTCTAGTCGACTCCACTTTAGCCTCCGTCATAGATCGGTCCCCCCTCCTCTGGTCGACTTCGTCGGTGTCGGGAGGAGCGGGGAACCTGATCTATGTGTGAAGCTCTCAATAAAAGTAGTATTTTCAGTAGTTTATGTTAGGGTTTGGTAGGCGTCTTCTTGTTGGTTTTCCCGCAATAGAGATGGTATTGTTTGCAATAAGTGATCGGGGCCTTTTGTTCGACGACGAGATCTTCTTTTCCAGCGTCAATAGTGGTGTTCAAAGATTACAGTTTTCTAGGTACGGGCCTTCTTTTTTTGAGAACCCGCAGGAGAGCTGCACGTCATTGTATTAAGTTTAAGAGGAACAACTTTGATCCAGTTTATGAGGTAAACCGGACCCAAAACCCTTACACATGAAACCATTCGGCGAAAACACACCCGAAAGCACACGACAAGCACATAGGCCTTGCCCAACCACTGGCCAAGAAGGCACCGGATTGGGACACACGGACTCGAGGCCGCGTCACAACTGAAGCAAAATAGCTTGAAGCAAACTCTAGCTCGAGGGTGGCACACGTCGACGTACCGCCCACCCAAATTGCCTAGAAGAAGTCGGCAGGTGGACAACAGGGCATGGCCGGAACTGAGGATAGCGTCGTCCAAGCAATGTTGATGCTAGTGTACATTGCGCCTAAGAAGCCCATGCTCCGAGCATCGACCGGTCTTGACTCCAATTGCCGACATGGGACTCCACGAGCAACCCGAACAGCGCCTTCAAGAAGGAAACGACGCTACAGCGGCGCCGCTGCCTGCACCAGCAAGTTGGGTCTAGGGTTTCCCCCGTTGCTCCAGAAGGGGCATGGGGAAGGGTCTGGACGACGCCTTCAAGAAGGTGACGGCGCCTGATGTCTACTCACGCTTCTTTTCCTGTAGACAGTGTTGGGCCTCCAAGAGCAGAGGTTTGTAGAACAGCAGCAAGTTTTCCCTTAAGTGGATCACCCAAGGTTTATCGAACTCAGGGATGAAGAGGTCAAAGATATCCCTCTCAAGCAACCCTGCGATCACAATGCAAGAAGTCTCTTGTGTCCCCAACACACCTAATACACTTGTCAGATGTATAGGTGCACTAGTTCGGCGAAGAGATAGTGAAATACAAGTGGTATGAATGAATATGAACAGATAGCAACGGTGCCGGAAAATAGCTTGTCGGCGTGCGCTTGATGGTGGTAATGTTGCAGGAAGTAAAGATGCGATGAGAACGATAGAATAAGCGATGATTGCAGTATTTGGAAACAAGGCCTAGGGATCATACTTTCACTAGTGGACACTCTAAACATTGATCACATAATAAAACCACTCTACACTCTCTTGTTGGATGATGAACACCATTAATTGTGTAGGGCTACAAGAGCACCTCAATGCCGGAGTTAACAAGCTCCACAACATCCGATGTTCATATTTAAATAATCTTAGAGTGCATGATAGACCAATGCAATTATACCAAGTACTAACATAGCATGCACACTGTCACCATCAGGCTATGAAAGGAGGAATAGATCACATCAATACTATCATAGTAATAGTTAACTTCATAATCTACAAGAGATCACAATCATAAACTACGCCAAGTACTACATGATGCACACACTCGTCACCATTACATCATGGAGGAGGAATAGAGTACTTTAATAACATCACTAGAGTAGCACATAGATTAATAGTGATACAAAGCTCATCATATGAATCTCAATCATGTAAGGCAGCTCATGAGATCATTGTATTGAAATACATGGGAGAGATATTAACCACATAGCTACCGGTACAACCCTTAGCCTCGAGGGAGAACTACTCCCTCCTCATGGGAGACAGCAACGGTGATGAAGATGGCGGTGGTGTCGATGGAGATGCCTTCCGGGGGCACTTCCCCGTCCCGGCGGCGTGCCGGAACAGAGACTTCTGTCCCCCCAGATCTTGGCTTCGCGATGGCGGCGGCTCTGGAAGGTTTCTCGTACCGTGGATTATTCCTCCGAAGTTTTTAGGTCAGGAAGGCTTTTATAGGCGGAGAATCGGAGTCGGAGGGCTGATGAGGCAGCCAGACAACAGGGGGCGCGCCCCCCCTTGGGCCGCACCGCCACCTTGTGTGGTGGCCCTGGGCCTCTCCTCTGGCGCCTCTTCGGTGCTCTGGAAGCTTCCTTGAAATATAAGGTTCTGGGCGTTGATTTCGTCCAATTCCGAGAATATTTCCTTACTAGGATTTCTGAAACCAAAAACAGCAGAAAACAGGAACTGGCACTTCGGCATCTCGTCAATAGGTTAGTTCCAGAACATGCATAAATATGACATAAAGTGTGTATAAAACATGTAGGTATTGTCATAAAACAAGCATGGAACATAAGAAATTATCGATACGTTGGAGACGTATCAGCATCCCCAAGCTTAGTTCCTACTCGTCCTCGAGTAGGTAAACGATAACAAAGATAATTTCTGAAGTGACATGCTACCAACATAATCTTGATCCAATAATGATGTAAAGCATGTGAACTGAGATCAAATCACTCAAAGCAAATGTCTATATTGATATAAGAGATGATAATGCAAGAGTTAAACAAGCTAGAAGTTTTCATGAACTATTGCTTCAAAGACATGAAACCGTACAAAGTTCATTAAAGATGTGTTAAGTATTCAGCGTAGAAGTTCTATCCTTCATTCCAAGCATCAAGTAAATTTTCACAACATAAGAAGGATTCAGTCAAGTAAACATAAACATGAACGTCATGAATCAACTGTTTCGAAGTCTACTCAACCGGTGAGCGCAAGCATTTGGTATTAGCACCAGGATGTTATGGCATAAAGTACGTTAATGGGGGTTTGGAAGGCCAAATGGAATAAAGTCTTACAAAGCTATAAGTGATTATTAGACGAGAGGAAGTCTTATAATCGAAGCTATGCAAGGAGTAGTGATTGCCATGCAACGGATGCACATAGAGCTATATGTGTATGAAATCTCTCCAATGGAACTAGTGGGGGTGCATCCAACTTGGTTGCTCATGAAGACCTAGAGCACTTTTTGAGGAGGCTCATCATTGGAATATACAACCCAAGTTCTATAGTGTAAATTCCCCACATAGTTATACTAGTAAAACATGAAAACTCTCTCATATGGAGTGTAGGTGCTAAACATGAGCACAAATGATGACTATGAATAATGCAAGTGCTAAAACATGAGTACAAGTGTGGATAAAAGATAGTAATGTTGCCCCCCTTTTCTTTATTCTCTTTTTTTCTTTTTCTTTTTTCTTTTCTATTTTTTTTCTTTTTCTCTTTTTGATGGCCTCCATGGCTCTTTTCACTTTTAGGGGCAACATCCTAATATGACAACACACTTTTTGGTACAAATAACTCATAATGAATAAAACATGATGTATAAAACTGTATGCCTCGCGAGTGTAGCAGGATGTGCACTGATCTAGCGTAACATGGGTAAACCACACATCAATCTGTATAGAATCATGCAAAGCAATATATAAATAATAAATGACAACATGTAATGTAAAATGGAAGTTGCATGGCAATATATCTCGGAACAACTATGGAAATGCTGTGGGAGGTAGGTATGGTGGCTGTTTTGAGGAGATGTATAGGCTTATGTGTAGGAGAACAAGAGAAAGTCCTCCCACGGGTTTGGATGTACTGGCGAAGTATGCACAATTCTCAATGTGAGCAAAAGGCAATGCACGAGTACCGAAGAGGCTAGCAAATTTGGATGGTGGAAGTGCCAAAAACCGTAGCTTAACATTAGTCAAAAAGAACTCACAAGCTTATTGCAAACAACTAGCAGGGTTCATCATTAAGAGCATGATTAAAATTTACTCCAAGGAGGGCCGTTCACGGTGGCACAAGTACCCCGGTAGCTCCCTCGACCTTCAGCACAACTTAGTTATTACGATGAACTCTCAGACATGGAAAGCTATCAAGTCCAACTACACCTTCAACTATTTAAGTAGTGTTTGTAGTACGGCACAAGCTTAAAGACAACAATCCACTACTAATTTTAACTTATTTATCCAGCAAGCCTTACCATCTAAATACCTCAAAACGTTTGCAAAGAATCAAGTTATCAAAGCTCAATGATCTACAAGATTATGCAAGTATTTCATTATACCACTACCACATGCAACATTTTCTGTTTCCAACCTTCGTCATGAACATTAAAAGTAAAGCTAAGAACACTAGTGTTCATATGAACAAGCGGAGCGTGTCTCTCTCCCACACAAGCATGCATTTATTCAAACAAAAACAAAAATAGAAACACACAGACGCTCCAAGTAAAGTGCATAAGATGTGACGGAATAAAAATATAGTTTCAATAGAAGAAACCTGATAAATTGTTGATGAAGAAGGGGATGCCTTGGGCATCCCCAAGCTTAGACGCTTGAGTCCTCTTGAAATATGCAGGGATGAACCACGGGGGCATCCCTAAGCTTAGACCTTTTACTCTGCTTAATCATATATCATCCTCCTCTCTTGACCCTTGAAAACTTCCTCCACACCAATCTCAAAACAAACTCATTAGAGGGTTAGTGCATAATCAAAAATTCACATGTTCAGAGGTGACACAATCATTCTTAACACTTCTGGACATTGCCCAATGCTACTGAAAGTTAATGAAACAAAAAAATCCATCAAACATAGCGAAAGAAGCAATGCGAAATAAAAGGCAGAATCTGTCAAAACAGAACAGTCCGTAAAGACGAATTTTTCTGGGGCACTTAACTTGCTCAGATGAAAATTCTCAAATTGAATGAAAGTTGCGTACATATCTTAGGATCACGTACGTAAATTGGCAGATTGTTCTGAGTTACCTACAGAGAATACTACTCAAATTTGTGACAGACAGAAATCTGTTTCTGCGCAATAATCCAAATCTACTATCATCTTTACTATCAAAGACTTTACTTGGCACAACAATGCAATAAAATAAAGATAAGGAGAGGTTTCTACAGTAGTAACAACTTCCAAGACTCAAATATAAAAAAAAAATTACTGTAGTAAAATAAAAACATGGGTTATCTCCCAAGAAGTGCTTTCTTTATAGCCATTAAGATGGGCTCAACAATTTTAATGATGCACTCGCAAGAAATAAGAGTTGAAGCAAAAGAGAGCATCAAAAAGCAAATTCAAAACAAATTTAAGCCTAACCCACTTCCTATGCATAGGAATCTTGTAAATAAACAAATTCATGAAACATAATGCAACAAGCATAGAAAGACTAGACAAGCGCAACTTCAAGATTTTCAGCAAAAAGAGAGGTGTTTTAGTAACATGAAAATTTCTACAACCATATTGTCCTCTCTCATAAAGATTTTTAGTAGCATCATGAACAAACTCAACAATATAACTATCAAATGAAACATTCTTATCATGAGCTATATGCATAAAATTATTACTCTCCACATAAGCATAATCAATTTTATTAGTTGTAGTGGGAGCAAATTCAACAAAGTAGCTATCATTATTATTCCCATCATCAAATATAGGAGGCATAGTACAATCATAATAAAATTTACTCTCCATAGTAGGTGGCACCAAAAGACCACTATCATTATAATCATCATAAATGGGAGGCAAAGTATCATCAAAGAAAATTTTCTCCTCAATGCTTGGGGGACTAAAAATATCATGCTCATCAAAACCAGCTTCCCCAAGCTTAGAATTTTCCATATCATTAGCAACAATGGTGTTCAAAGCGTTCATACTAATATCATTGCTACTAACATGCAAATAAGATTCTATAGGTTTTTTAATTTTTGCAGCAAACAATCCATGTCTTAACTCAGGAAATAGCTTCAAAAGCTCACTGTTACTTTCCATTATGCCTAACTAGTGAAAAACAAGAAACAAAAAGATGCAATTGCAGGATCTAAAGGAAATAGCTTCGAGTACTTACAACGGCACCATAAAATAACTTAGTTACCTGGGACCAGAGTGTGAGTGCCTTTTACCTTTCCTCCCCGACAACGGCGCCAGAAAATAGCTTGATGTCTACTCACGCTTCTTTTCCTGTAGACAGTGTTGGGCCTCCAAGTGTTGGGATTCATTGCATAGAAAACAAAAAATTTCCTACCGCGAACACGCAATCCAAGCCAAGATGCAATCTAGAAGACGGTAGCAACGAGGGGATTATCGAGTCTCACCCTTGAAGAGATTCCAAAGCCTACAAGATGAGGCTCTTGTTGCTGCGGTAGACGTTCACTTGCCGCTTGCAAAAGCGCATAGAAGATCTTGATCACGGTGCCACGAACGGGCAGCACCTCCGTACTCGGTCACACGTTCGGTTGTTGATGAAGACGACGTCCACCTCCCCGTTCCAGCGGGCAGTGGAAGTAGTAGCTCCTCTTGAATCCGACAGCACGACGGCGTGGTGTCGGTGGTGGTGGAGAAACCCGGCGGAGCTTCGCTAAGCGTGCGGGAAGTGGAGGAGTGGGGCGGCTAGGGTTTGGGGAGAGGGGGGCGCCGGCCACTTGAGGTGGTGCGGCCACCTTGTGCTTGTTGGGGTGGCCGGCCCCCTCCCATTGGCCCCTCATTATATAGGTGGAAGCCCCAAGTGTTGGACTACAAGTCTCCGAATAAGACCCGAACCCAAAACCTTCCATGTGATAGGGAAACCTACCCAAGGTGGGAATCCCACTTGGGGTGGGATTCCCCCCTTCCATGTGGGGGGTTGGACGGCCCCCTTAGGGGAGTCCACTTGGGACTCCTCTCCCTTTAGGGTTGGCCGTCCATGGTGGTGGAGTCCCTTTGGGACTCCGCCTTCCATAGTGGTTTCTTCCGGACTTTTCTAGAACCTTCTAGAACCTTCCATAGAACCTTCCGGATCGTTTGAAATCTTATAAAATGACTTCCTATATATGAATCTTATTCTCCGGACCATTCCGGAACTCCTCGTGATGTCCGGGATCTCATCCGAGACTCCGAACAAATATTCGAACTCCATTCCATATTCAAGTTCTACCATTTCAACATCCAACTTTAAGTGTGTCACCCTACGGTTCGCGAACTATGCGGACATGGTTGAGTACTCACTCCGACCAATAACCAATAGCGGGATCTAGAGATCCATAATGGCTCCCACATATTCAACGATGACTTTAGTGATCGAATGAACCATTCACATACGATACCAATTCCCTTTGTCACGCGATATTTTACTTGTCCGAGGTTTGATCATCGGTATCACTCTATACCTTGTTCAACCTCGTCTCCTGACAAGTAGTCTTTACTCGTACCGTGGTATGTGGTCTCTTATGAACTCATTCATATGCTTGCAAGACATTAGACGACATTCCACCGAGAGGGCCCAGAGTATATCTATCCGTCATCGGGATGGACAAATCCCACTGTTGATCCATATGCCTCAACTCATACTTTCCGGATACTTAATCCCACCTTTATAACCACCCATTTACGCAGTGGCGTTTGATGTAATCAAAGTACCTTTCCGGTATAAGTGATTTATATGATCTCATGGTCATAAGGACTAGGTAACTATGTATCGAAAGCTTATAGCAAATAACTTAATGACGTGATCTTATGCTACGCTTAATTGGGTGTGTCCATTACATCATTCATACAATGATATAACCTTGTTATTAATAACATCCAATGTTCATGATTATGAAACTAATCATCCATTAATCAACAAGCTAGTTAAGAGGCATACTAGGGACTCTTTGTTGTTTACATATCACACATGTATCAATGTTTCGGTTAATACAATTATAGCATGGTATATAAACATTTATCATAAACATAAAGATATATAATAACCACTTTATTATTGCCTCTTGGGCATATCTCCTTCAGTCTCCCACTTGCACTAGAGTCAATAATTTAGATTACATTGTAAGGTACCTAACACCCATGGCATTCTGGTGTTGGTCATGCTTTGCCCTAGGGAGAGCTTTAGTCAACGGATCTGCTACATTCAGATCAGTGTGTACTTTGCAAATCTTTACTTCTCCATCTTCGATGTACTCGCGAATCGAGTGGTAACGCAGCTTGATATGCTTCAGCCTTGTAATAACCCAGAACATAGGAACAACGAAGGGTAGATTTAGAAATGGGATGTGCATTTCATCACAAAACGGGGGAAATTTTCGCGCCTTATTGCAAATAAACCTAAGAGGGATCGAGGTTCTCTCTCATTTTGCACTTAGGGTTAGGCAATGTGAGTTAGGGCAATTTCGACATGATCTCTTTTGTATCTTATTACTTTGGGGAATGATTGCATTTGATAAGTGTCAAAACCTTTAACAATAAACATCACACAAAATAAGTAATGAATTCATAATTCAAACACAAGTTATAAATTCAAATCACTTTGAATTTCAAAGTGAATATCAAATACAATATTTAATTAAGAATATAAACATTACATAATACCAAAAGCTCATAAACAAAACTTGAGCTTTATTGATATAAACACAAATTACAAAGTCTTTACAATATTCTTGGTACAAGAATTGAGAAATAATGAACAGAAATAAAAAGAGGAAAATTACAAATATGTTCTAAACTACAACCTATACTAAATGACTTGAGGATGATCTTCTGACTATCTTCCACTTCAAACCTGCAACATAAATAACAAGTGCTAGACCAGAATGTAAGTGTTAGCAATTTCAGTTTGGACAGTTAACACAAATCACAGAAATTCAGTTTGGACAGTGAAACTGTCACTGCACACTTGTGCTTGTCCAAATTCCTGGACAACACAAGATAAGACCAGGCAGACCAAAACTGAGCAGCCACATGGGCTCAAGTTTCAGCATATGAAGGCTGTTGCTAACCAAGCAACATCAAGGCAATGCAAGGGGTGAGTCACAAAGTAACCAGGCCTTGTGTGTCATGGCCAGGGTAGAAGTAGGGAGCATATAAATAGAACACAAACCCTAGAACCTTGACGATCGACGAGATAAGATAATTCACCAGGTAAGGGTGAAGCTAGAGCCAACACAAGTTCATCCGAGTTCATACTCAAGAACAGCACCAACACACAACCACTTAGCCACCGGGAATCATGGTGACCCGAGAAGATCAACCAGAACCTGGAGGTGAAGGGTCTGTGCACAAAACCCCAAGTCTGCAACAACCAAAACATCTCATACTAGGAGCTGGAACAAGGTATACCAAGTTCCTGGACAGATCCAATGGATCTGATCCATAATATATGCATGACATAATCATGGGATTGAGCAGATGCTCAAGTGGGTAGATCATCACTTGGTTTTCACCAAGGATTACTGCCAGTCTAAAAGCCACTAAAAATGGAAATCATCTAGATACAGATCTTGTACACTGAAGCTAGTAATCATGCACATATGCACACACTAGCAAGATCATATGCACAGACAACACCAGTAGATGTGTTGCAATGAATAGCAGCTAATACAGACTACACAGTAAACCCTAAGCTAGTAACCATCAGTAAACCCTAGGTTTCATCAGGCAAGCATATTGGCATTCATATCTAGTATGATCCCCAAATATGCAAGCAAAGGTTGAGTAGCCACAAGATCCAATTAAATAGGTGAGCAACCAATCAGTAGCAAGGCTACTGAGGTCATGATGTCTACGGGTGCTTCTATTCTTGTAGACAGTGTTGGGCCTCCAAGAGCAGAGGTTTGTAGAACAGCAGCAAGTTTCCCTTAAGTGGATCACCCAAGGTTTATCGATCTCAGGGAGGAAGAGGTCAAAGATATCCCTCTCATGCAACCCCGCAACCACAAAGCAAGAAGTCTCTTGTGTCCCCAACACACCTAATAGGTGCACTAGTTCGGCGAAGAGATAGTGAAATACAGGTGGTATGAATAAATATGAGCAGTAGTAGGGGCGCCGTGAAAAGTGCTTGTCGGCGTGTAGTTGATGGTGGTAATATTGCGGACAAGTACGGATGCAGAAAAACGATAAAACAAGCAGCGATAGCAGTATTTAGGAACAAGGCCTAGGGATTATACTTTCACTAGTGGACACTCTCAACAATGGTCACATAATAGGACTACTCTACACCCTCTTGTTGGATGATGAACACCACTAACTATGTAGGATTACACGAACCCTCAATGCCGGAGTTAACAAGCTCCACAATATTCGATGTTCATATTTAAATAACCTTAGAGTGCATGACAGATCAACATAACCAAACCAAGTACTAACATAGCATGCACACTCGTCACCTTCACGCTACGAAAGGAGGAATAGATCACATCAATACTATCATAGCAATAGTTAACTTCATAATCTACAAGAGATCACGATCATAGCCTACGCCAAGTACTAACACGATGCACACACTTGTCACCATTACACCGTGCGGGAGGAATAAACTACTTTAATAACATCACTAGAGTAGCACACGGATAAATTATGATACAAAACACATTGCAATCATAAAGAGATATAAATAAGCACTTCACTATGCTCTTCATAACGAGTGAATAAGTATTCTCGTGAAATATAGCCTAAGAGACCCACACGGTGCACACACTCGTCACCTTTACACACGTGGGACAAGGAGTCTCCGGAGATCACATAAGTAAAATCCACTTGACTAGCACAATGACATCTAGATTAAAAGCATCATCATATGAATCTCAATCATGTAAGGCAGCTCATGAGATTATTGTATTGAAATACATAGGGAGAGAGATGAACCACATAGCTACCGGTACAGCCCCGAGCCTCGATGGAGAACTACTCCCTCCTCATGGGAGACAGCAGCGGTGATGAAGATGGCAGTGGTGTCGATGGAGGAGCCTTCCGGGGGCACTTCCCCGTCCCGGCGGCGTGCCGGAACAGAGACTCCTGTCCCCCAGATCTTGGCTTCGCGATGGCGGCGGCTCTGGATGGTTTCTCGTACCGTGGCTTTTTTCGTCTCGAGGTTTTAGGTCGAGGGGGCTTAACTAGGAGAAGAGGCGGCGTCAGAGGGTCGAAGAGGCGGTGACATGATAGGGCGGCGCGGCCAGGGCCTGGGCCGCGCCGGCCTACCTCCTGGGCCCACCAAGGCTCCCCTCTGGCGACTCTCGGGTGTTCTGGAAGCTTCGTGTTAAAATAGGATGCTGGGCGTTGATTTCGTCCGATCCCAAGAATATTTCCTTACTAGGATTTCTGAAACCAAAAATAGCAGAAAACAGCAACTGGCCCTTCGGCATCTCGTCAATAGGTTAGTTCCGGAAAACGCATAAATATGACATAAAGTGTGCATAAAACATGTAGATATCATCAATAATGTGGCATGGAACATAAGAAATTATCGATGCGTCGGAGACGTATCAGCATCCCCAAGCTTGGTTTCTGCTCGTCCCGAGCAGGTAAACGATAACAAAGATAATTTCTGGAGTGACATGCCATCATAACCTTGATCATACTATTGTAAGCACATGTAATGAATGCAGCAATCCAAGACAATGGTAATGACATGAGTAAACAAATGAATCATAAAGCAAAGACTTTTCATGAATAGTACTTAAAGACAAGCATCAATAAGTCTTGCATAAGAGTTAACTCATAAAGCAATAATTCAAAGTAAAGGCATTGAAGCAACACAAAGGAAGATGAAGTTTCAGCGGTTGCTTTCAACTTGTAACATGTATATCTCATGGATAGTTGTCAATGTAGAGTAATATAACAAGTGCAATATGCAAGTATGTAGGAATCAATGCACAGTTCACACAAGTGTTTGCTTCTTGAGGTGGAGAGAGATAGGTGAACTGACTCAACAATAAAAGTAAAAGAATGGTCCTTCAAAGAGGAAAGCATCGATTGCTATATTTGTGCTAGAGCTTTGATTTTGAAAACATATAGGGAGCAATAAAAGTAAAATTTTGAGAGGTGTTTGTTGTTGTCAACGAATGGTAGTGGGCACTCTAACCCCCTTGCCAGACAAACCTTCAAAGAGCGGCTCCCATTTTATTTTATTTTTGTGTGGCACTCCTTCCAACCTTTCTTTCACAAACCATGGCTAACCGAATCCTCGGGTGCCTCGCCAACAATCTCATACCATGAAGGAGTGCCTTTTTATTTTAGTTTTATTATGATGACACTCCTCCCCATCTTTGCTTTCTCAAGCCATGGCTAACCGAATCCTTCGGGTGCCGTCCAACAATCACATACCATGGAGGAGTGTCTATTTTTGTTAGTTAATTTGGGACTGGGAATCCCATTGCCAGCTCTTTTTGCAAAATTATTGGATAAGCGGATGAAGCCACTAGTCCATTGGTGAAAGTTGCCCAACAAGATTGAAAGATAAACACCACAAACTTACTCATGAGCTATAAAACATTGACACAAATCAGAGGTGATAAATTTTGAATTGTTTAAAGGTAGCACTCAAGCAATTTACTTTGGAATGGCGGAGAAATACCATGTAGTAGGTAGGTATGGTGGACACAAATGGCATAGTGGTTGGCTCAAGGATTTGGATGCATGAGAAGTATTCCCTCTCGATACAAGGTTTAGGCTAGCAAGGTTTATTTGAAACAAACACAAGGATGAACTGGTGCAGCAAAACTCACATAAAAGACATATTGTAAACATTATAAGACTCTACACCGTCTTCCTTGTTGTTCAAACACTTTACTAGAAATTATCTAGACCTTAGAGAGACCAATTATGCAAACCAAATTTTAGCAAGCTCTATGTATTTCTTCATTAATAGGTGCAAAGTATATGATGCAAGAGCTTAAACATGAGCACAACAATTGCCAAGTATCACATTATCCAAGACATTTTAGAATTACTACATGTAGCATTTTCCGTTTCCAACCATATAACAATTAACGAAGCAGTTTCAACCTTCGCCATGAACATTAAAAGCTAAGAACACATGTGTTCATATGAACCAGCGGAGCGTGTCTCTCTCCCACACAAGCATTTATTCAAACAAAAACAAAAACAAAAACAAACAGACGCTCCAAGCAAAGTACATATGATGTGACCGAATATAAATATAGTTTCAAGAGAAGGAACCTGATAATTTTGTTGATGAAGAAGGGGATGCCTTGGGCATCCCCAAGCTTAAATGCTTGAGTCTTATTGAAATATGCAGGGATGAACCACCGGGGCATCCCCAAGCTTAGACTTTTCACTCTTCTTGATCGTAGTATATCATCCTCCTCTCTTGACCCTTGAAAACTTCCTCCACACCAAACTCAAAACAAACTCATTAGAGGGTTAGTGCATAATCAAAAATTCACATGTTCAGAGGTGACACAATCATTCTTAACACTTCTGGACATTGCTTAAAGCTACTGGAAGTCAATGGAACAAAGAAATCCATCCAACATAGCAAAAGAGGCAATGCGAAATAAAAGGCAGAATCTGTCAAAACAGAACAGTACGTAAAGACGAATTTTATTGAAGCACCAGACTTGCTCAAATGAAAATGCTCAAATTGAATGAAAGTTGCATACATATCTGAGGATCACTCACGTAAATTGGCATAATTTTCTGAGTTACCTACAGAGAATTTTGCCCAGATTCGTGACAGCAAAGAAATCTGTTTCTGCGCAGTAATCCAAATCTAGTATCAACCTTGCAATCAAAGACTTTACTTGGCACAACAAAACACAAAACTAAGATGAGGAGAGGTTGCTATAGTAGTAACAACTTCCAATACACAAATATAAAATAGAGGTACTGCAGCAAAATAAACACATGGGTTATCACCCAAGAAGTTCTTTCTTTATAGCCATTAAGATGGGCTCAGCAGTTTTAATGATGCACTCGCAAGAAATAGTATTTGAAGCAAAAGAGAGCATCAAGAGACAAATTCAAAACACATTTAAGCCTAACATGCTTCCTATGAAAAGGAATCTTGTAAATAAACAAGTTCAAGAAGCATAATGCAACAAGCATAGAAAGATAAAACAAGTGTAGCTTCAAAAATTTCAGCACATAGAGTGGTGTTTTAGTAACATGAAAATTTCTACAACCATATTTTCCTCTCTCATAATAACTTTCAGTAGCAACATGAGCAAACTCAACAATATAACTATCACATAAAGCATTCTTATCATCAGTCTTATGCATAAAATTATTACTCTCCACATAAGCATAATCAATCTTATTAATTGTAGTGGGAGCAAATTCAACAAAGTAGCTATCATCAAATATAGGAGGCATATTGTAATCATAATCAAATTTATCCTCCATAACAGGTGGTACCAAAAGACTAGTATCATTATAATCATCATAAATAGGAGGCAAAGTATCATCAAAGTAAATTTTCTCCTCAATGCTTGGGGGACTAAAAATATCATGCTCATCAAAGCCAGCTTCCCCAAGCTTAGAATTTTCCATAGCATTAGCAACAATAGTGTTCAAAGCATTCATATTGATAACATTCCCATTAGCATGCATATAAAGTTCCATGGGTTTTTTAATTCTCTCTTCAAACACATCATGTCCTAATTCAAGATAAAGTTCATAAAGATCTCTCATATTTTTGTTGTTTTCCATTATGCCTAACTAGTGTAAACAAGAAACAAAAAGATGCAATTGCAGGATCTAAAGGAAATAGCTTCGAGCACAAACACAATGGCACCGTAAAAGTACTCGTTACTCGGAACTCGGAGTATGAGTGCCTTTTACCTTTCCTCCCCGGCAACGGCGCCGTAAAAGTGCTTGATGTCTACGGGTGCTTCTATTCTTGTAGACAGTGTTGGGCCTCCAAGAGCAGAGGTTTGTAGAACATGCAGCAAGTTTCCCTTAAGTGGATCACCCAAGGTTTATCGATCTCAGGGAGGAAGAGGTCAAAGATATCCCTCTCATGCAACCCTGCAACCATAAAGCAAGAAGTCTCTTGTGTCCCCAACACACCTAATAGGTGCACTAGTTCGGCGAAGAGATAGTGAAATACAGGTGGTATGAATAAATATGAGCAGTAGTAGCGACGCCAGAAAAGTGCTTGCTGGCGTGTAGCTGATGGTGGTAATATTGCGGACAGTACATATGCAGTAAAACAGTAAACAAGCAGCGATAGCAGTATTTAGGAACAAGGCCTAGGGATTATACTTTCAGTAGTGGACACTCTCAACAATGATCACATAATAGGACTACTCTACACCCTCTTGTTGGATGATGAACACTACTAACTGTGTAGGATTACACGAACCCTCAATGCCGGAGTTAACAAGCTCCACAATATTCGATGTTCATATTTAAATAACCTTAGAGTGCATGACAGATCAACATAACCAAACCAAGTACTAACATAGCATGCACACTGTCACCTTCACGCTACGAAAGGAGGAATAGATCACATAAATACTATCATAGCAATAGTTAACTTCATAATCTACAAGAGATCACGATCATAGCCTACGCCAAGTACTAACACGATGCACACACTGTCACCATTACACCGTGCAGGAGGAATAAACTACTTTAATAACATCACTAGAGTAGCACACAGATAAATTGTGATACAAAACACATTGCAATCATAAAGAGATATAAATAAGCACTTCACTATGCTCTTCATAACAGGTGAATAAGTATTCCGTGAAATATAGCCTAAGCGACCCACACGGTGCACACACTCGTCACCTTTACACACGTGGGACAAGGAGTCTCCGGAGATCACATAAGTAAAATCCACTTGACTAGCACAATGACATCTAGATTACAAGCATCATCATATGAATCTCAATCATGTAAGGCAGCTCATGAGATTATTGTATTGAAGTACATAGGGAGAGAGATGAACCACATAGCTACCGGTACAGCCCCGAGCCTCGATGGAGAACTACTCCCTCCTCATGGGAGACAGCAGCGGTGATGAAGATGGCGGTGGTGTCGATGGAGGAGCCTTCCGGGGCACTTCCCCGTCCCGGCGGCGTGCCGAACGAGACTCCTGTCCCCCGCATCTTGGCTTCGCGATGGCGGCGGCTCTGGATGGTTTCTCGTACCGTGGCTTTTTTCGTCTCGAGGTTTTAGGTCGAGGGGGCTTAAATAGGCGAAGAGGCGGCGTCAGAGGGTCGAAGAGGCGGTGACATGATAGGGCAGCACGGCCAGGGCCAGGGCCAGGGCCACGCTGACCTACCTCCTGGGCCCACCAGGGCTCCCCTCTGGCGACTCTCGGGTGTTCTGGAAGCTTCGTGGAAAAATAGGATGTTGGGCGTTGATTTCGTCCGATTCCGAGAATATTTCCTTAATAGGATTTCTGAAACCAAAAACAGCAGAAAACAACAACTGGCCCTTCGGCATCTCGTCAATAGGTTAGTTCCGGAAAACGCATAAATATGACATAAAGTGTGCATAAAACATGTAGATATCATCAATAATGTGGCATGGAACATAAGAAATTATCGATACGTCGGAGACGTATCAGGTCACATCACACTTAGCACCAAATAAAAGAAAGCCAACTATAGCACATCATTATCCAGGAATGGATTCAGATTCATTTGCTTGCTAAACAATCATGAATAGCAGATTCATTTGCAAGCAAGTCATTTAAATCATTTCTGCATAAGCAGTTCATCATAACTTAATTAATACAAGCATGAATTTATCATAGATCCATGCTTAGTACTGACAGTAGCATAATATAAGGCAACACAGTTTAATCACTGCATAATAGCTACTGGATCTAGTCCAGTAAGCTTGAATGAGCAACAGATAAGCAAGCAAAGCATGAACAGCAAGCAAGGCAACCCTGGCCAGTACCAGAAATAGGTGCTTTGGCCATGGGCTTGCAGCAAATGAAAGTATAGGCAGATTAAGCAGCCATGGCAGAGCTCTGGGTGATCACAGGATCACCAGAGAGCCACAGAACATGAGGAGGAAGAAGTACAGTAGCAAGGGAGGCGCACAAACATGAAGGAGAGAAGGAGGAGGTGAAGAACTTACACGCGCCTGGTGGCAGAAGCTAGGGCATGGCGAGGCAGTGCTCGCGCGGCCATAGCAGCTGCAAAGCCAGGGTAGGCGCCGATGTTACACCGGCGAACACGAACACACCACCGCAACAGAGCACCAGAGACGACGGCACAAGTACTGCGAGCAGCACCTGCGCCAGGTCAGTCTCGGAGGCGCACACGTCATCGGCGAGGACGAGAGCTCGCTGGAGATCGTCAATCGCCAGAGGCGATTCTCCACGAGATCCAGAGAGGGGCGATCCACTAGGAGAGGAAGAGATGGGGGAAACCACGCGGACAGACCGGTAGATCTTCACGCGGCGGTCCCGATTTGGTAAGTGGCTAGAGCAGGGGAGCATGGAGATGGCCGGAGAGTGGTGGCGGCCATGGCGGCGACACCATCGCCACGGGAGACGCGAGAGAGTTAGGGTTAGGAACGAGCGAGTGTGAGAGACGAGTGAGGAGCGAGGTGGGCCGCTTCGGCGCCACCGACCCATTAGGGGACATGCCTTAGTGGGCTGTCCCTGGGCCTTAGTTAAGTGGGCTGGCCCAATAGGGGCCAGGGGTATTTCTGTCTTTTTACTTTTTAGAAAAAAGACCAGAATTTCACCAATTTTTAATAAATAAAATACAACTCTAAAAATCCATTAAAAATTGGATTAATGAATGATAAATAAATCTTAACCAGAATAAAATATGAAATAGAATTTAAGAAACAAATTCAAAATTATGAATTTTAAGAATTTAAATAATAACTTGGAATTTTAAACCATTATTTCCTTATATTTAAAATTCAAGGAAAAATCTCAAATAAGTTTAAATACTTATTTTCAAACATTTCAAAATGAAATTCTACTATTCCAAGTCATTTCTATTGAGAAAGGTATTTCTCAAAGAAAAATACTCTATTCCCTATTTATTCCAAAAATATATAGAGACAACTCTATTATTTTAATTCAGTTTTGGAATGAATGATAAACCACCAAGTCAAATAGTTTTACTTTGAATTATTGTACTTTATGAGAATTAAAATGATTTACACTTTTAAATCTATTGCAAGTTACTGTCAAAGACATAAATCGTAACTCAACCCTAAATTGCTATAACTCAGCGGGGTAAAGGGATTCAACATAAAATAATACATCCATGATTGCATTATTTGGATTTTATAACATTGTCCTTACCGGACAATGATGCTTCTTACGGAACCCGAGGTCCAGGTTCCATCAACTGCATTGAACTGCACTATCTCGCAGTCCACAGGCAAGTTCACCCTTGCTCATGTCAACTTGATTATTTTCTACTACTTTAATACAAAGCTATATACTTATCATTCATGCATCGCAAATGAAATGTTACTTTCCAACTATGAATATGACTATGTGGCTGGCAATGGAACCATGGTATGTGTTGATATGGTGGAGGTTCCATTGCATGGGTTATATCACCCTAGGATTAATTACCAATGCCGTCCAGTGATTCTAGCGTCGTACAAACCGCGTTGACCATGAGATCTATAATGGCTCTGGGGAAGCTAGCCGTATCTTTTCCCTTCTGCACGCCAACGGATCTGTAGAGCCGGTGGGGTGTTGGAGGCACCGCCGCAATAGGTTGGGATATCCTTTTAAATCCCCATCCATTAGTGATGATAAGCTCTACGATCTATGAAGGATTGTCCGAGTACACCGTGAGTAAAGCCGTATTATCGGGAGAAGTCTACTCGGGGGTGTACGGTTGGACAAAAGGGTGGGTTTGCAGTCGCGGAGAAGGCGGTGTGGGCTTGGATTTTCATACCTGGCCTCACACCAAAGGAAGTGTGAACGGGGGCAAGTCCCTGCGGATGGCAAAAGGGGTGGAATCTCTTATGGGAAAAGTAACGCACCTCTGCAGAGTGTATCAAATTGTGGATGTCACTCCCTGTTCCGGGAAGGGAGCTGCGAATGCGGCAGGAAAGGAACTCCACGAAGTTCTGGTCAACCTGTGAAGACTGGCGGGCATAGTTTTCTTAATAAAAGCAACCTTTTGAAGAAATGATTTCAAAACATGCATTGACCTGCGATTTCCTGATCAATGGTCGTAGCTAGTGCATCAAACACCTTTTTACTCTTTTAGAACTTGTTGAGTACCCCTGTACTCACTTTCTTTCGACACCCTTGCTAGACTGTGATCCGGAAGTGGAGGCTGTCAACGATGGAGTACCAGAAGGAAGTTTCGAGCTGGTTTACAAGGAACCTGATCTTACCGGCGGAGTGGAAGGAGTAGACTATGGGATAGTCTACGGATCAGATGACACGGAGGTGGAGGAGTAGTGGCATATCCTAGCATCATAGAGCCGAGCAGCGTTGAACTTACTTAAATAAGTTGTTGAGCTCTCTTTATAGTTGTTATAAGTTGTAATCGTACTTAAGTAATATCTTAGGGTGTTCTCATAGGACCTGTGAGAATACCAACTTGTTAAGACAATGTTTGTAATAAAATATGGAGTGTTATGACCTGCAATGTTTCTGTTGTACCACTCTGAGGGATATGGCAATTTGTGAAGAAGTCCCTTCACAAAGATCATATCAACGACTTGTATACTACAACATGCAGTGGTATGCTGGGTCACCGCAAGCCTCTTGTGTGACCTTGGTTCTTGTGCATTGGCGATGGCACCCATGTTGTCACAGTAGATGACTAATGGGTCCAATGCAGTAGGAACCACACCGAGCTCTACAATGAACCTCTTCATCCATACCGCTTCGATGAAGCCTCCGAAGCCGCTATGTACTCGATTCCGTTGAAGACTTCACCACCGTGCACCGCTTCGAGCTTGCCCAGCCTATCTGCAGCACCATTCGATATAAACACGTACCCGGACCGTGACTTAGAGTCATCGGGATCGGTGTTCCAACTTGCATCGGTGTAACCGCTTACAACGAGCTCTTGGTCACCTCCATAACAAAGAAACATATCCTTAGTTCTTTTCAAATACTTCAGGATATTCTTGACCGCTGTCCAGATGTTCCATTCCCGGATCACTTTGATATCTCGCTAGTCAAACTAATAGCATGTGCTATATCCGGTCTAGTACATAGCATGGCATACATGATAGATCCTATCGCCGAGGCATAGGGGATATTACTCATCCTTTCTCTTTCTTCTGCCGTAGCCGGTCCTTGAGTCTTACTCAAGACCTTGCCTGGTAACATAGGTAAGAACCCTTTCTTGCTTTCGTCCATTCTAAACTTCTTTAGAATCTTGTCCAGGTATGTACTCTGTGATAGCCCTATTAGGCTTCTTGATCTATCTATATAAACCTTGATGCCTAATATATACGATGCTTCACCAAGGTCTTTCATTGAAAAACTATTATTCAAATAACCTTTTACACTGCTTAATAGTTCTATATCATTCCCAATCAATAATATGTCATCTACATATAATATCAGGAATGCTACGAGCTCCCACTCACTTTCTTGTAAATACAGGCCTCTCCATGACATTGTATAAACCCGAAGTCTTTGATCACCTTATCAAAGCGTCGGTTCCAACTTCTTGATGCTTGCTTCAGTCCATAGATTGAACGCTGAAGTTTGCATACTTTGTCAGCATTTTTAGGATCGACAAAACCTTTGGGTTGTACCATATACAACTCTTCCTCAATGTCTCCATTAAGGAACGCTGTTTTAACATCCATCTGCCAAATCTCATAATCGAAAAATGCAGCTATTGCTAACAAAATCCTCACAGATTTTAGCTTCGCTACAGGTGAGAAAGTCTCATCGTAGTCAACTCCTTGAATTTGTCGGAAACCCTTTGCGACAAGTCGAGCTTTATAGACAGTAATATTACCATCAGCATCTGTTTTTCTCTTGAAGATCCATTTATTCTCGACAGCCTTGCGGCTATCAGGTAAGTCTACCAAAGTCCATACTTTGTTATCATACATGGATCCCATTTCGGATTTCATGGCTTCTTGCCATTTGTTGGAATCTGGGCTCATCATCGCTTCTTCATACGTCGTAGGGTCCTCATCATTGTTATCCACAATCATGACATTTAGACAAGGATCATACCAATCAGAGTGGCACGTTCCTTGTCGATCTCGCGAGGTTCAGTAGTTTCCTGTTCGAAGTTTCATGATCATAATCATTAGCTTCCTCTGTTGCCGGTGTAGGCGGTACAGGTACAACTTCCGGTACTGCGCTACTCTGATCAACGAGCAAAGATTCATCAATCTCATCGAGTTCTACTTTTCTTCCAGTCACTTTGATGACCCACAAGTATAGGGGGTGTATCGTAGTATCTTCGATAAGTAAGAATGTCGATCCCAACGAGGAGCAGAAGGTGTTGACAAGCAGTTTCGATAAGGATTCACTGTAAATGCTCACAGACAAGTATTCAGGGGGTTTTGATGTAACAGATGAATAAAGTACGAGTAAGTAATTGCGAGAGTAACAATTGCAGCGAGTGGCCCAATCCTTTTTAGCACAAAGGACAAGCCGGTTTGTTTACTTATAATGACCAAACGTTCTCGAGGACACACGGGATTTTAGTCTAGTGCTTTCGCTACATACGGCTAATTAATCTTCATTGTTTTGATAAGTG
>NC_061511.1:71691378-71934887 GCF_022539505.1 Lolium rigidum | reverse complement strand
TTTCACTTGTGTTATGTCAACGACTTGTGTACTACACCATGCAGTGGTACGCTGGGTCACCACAGGACATTACAAAATCCCCAAGAATTAGAGGACCCCTTGCACAAGTGTTGTCCATCTATATATAATATGAATCCCAATAATATTCATACACGATAGGGCATATGTGTGAAGCAATTTTTTTCGAGAACTTGTAAAGATTCAAATTTATCAGTGCTAATGGAAACTAGTGCACATTAGAGGACCCCCTCTTACACGTGTTGGCCATCTATGTATAGTTTGAATCCGAATAATGTTCATACATGATAGGCTATATGTGAATCAATTTTTTCTTCCAAGAACTTGTCAAGATTCAAATTTATCGGTGCTAAAGGAAACTAGTGCGCACTAGACGAGCCCCTTGCGCAAGTGCTGGCCATTACATATAGTTTAAAACTCAAGAATGTTCATACATGATAGGCCATATGTGCAAATGGAAACTAGTCCAAAAAATTACATAGAGGTCCAAGAG
This sequence comes from Lolium rigidum, assembly GCF_022539505.1. Classification (NCBI taxonomy): domain Eukaryota; kingdom Viridiplantae; phylum Streptophyta; class Magnoliopsida; order Poales; family Poaceae; genus Lolium; species Lolium rigidum. Next base: position 71,934,376 of record NC_061511.1, on the reverse strand, counting down.
AACTAGACAATAACTAATAGGACCTGCAACTTTACAAAAAGGACCCCAAAACATATAGAAGAAAATCAATCGAGTCCTTCTGGACCGCACATCAGATCTCTGCTCCGCATCCTTTCCAGCAACTCCGTTGCCGGGGACGCACCACTTGGGACGGTGTCGCCGGTAGTCGCCAGGACGAAGGAGAAGAAGGGCCTCAGCAACGGCACATTGGCTCTGAGAAGGGCCGCTGAAAGGCCAAGATGTTCACGGGCAAGACGGATGACGCCGTCGTATGCCCCGAGCTTGTGAACGTTAGCAGCTTGACTTCCCCATTGACCAGATCTGAAGCACTGACCAAAGCAAGCCTCACCGTTAGCGCCATCACCTTGATGGCACCAGATCGGGGTTTGGCCGGCAAGATCCGCCAGATTTACCGTAGGCCAGATCTGAAGCCGATGACGAGATCCCCGACTCCATTGCGCCATTCTCGCTCATGGGAAACACTGGATCTAAGCTTACAACAACATGAACTCCCTCGGATCCAAATTAATTGACTCAACTTTGCTTATCTAAATATGGATGTATCCACACATGTTTTTACTCGAGATACATACACGTCTAAGGAAAGTTGAATCAATTAATTTAGTTCGGAGGGTGTATGATATACAGAGAGAAGTCGGCCTCGTCTCCGGCCGGCGAGGCTGCCGGAGAGAAGGGGGAGAGGAGCCAGGGGAGTGGGAGAGACTCGAGAGAGAAAGAGAAGAGGAAGAAATGAGAGCTCCCTGGGGAAGAACATTATTTTTGTCGTTCTCCTCGTAGCTTGAAACTGAAAAATTCGGCCGTGCGCCAAATCATCCCGCCGCATCCATTCGAAAATCCCGTGACCAGTTTTACCCTTTTAACCCTGGTCCGGAAGCTACAACCCACCGACCATGGAGGGCTCATTCGGTAACAATGAAATATCTTGCCTAGATCCCGAACCCTCCCCACAGGCCCACACCCACCCACCAACTATTCGCCCCATTAGCTCAAAAATAATCTCACACGCCAAAGCTCTGACTCTCTACAGTACTAGATCTGCTTCGCCGCCGGCATACTCCTCCACAGCGTAGCCTTGATCGTGTTGGCTGTCCACCCACCTGATCCGCTCCCCGCCGCCCTCGCCACCGATGGATCTGCTTCACCGCCGACCTCGCCACCGATGGATCTCGCTTCACCGCCGACCTCGCCACCGACGGATCTCGCTTCACCGCCGACCTCATCCACGCGCGTAGCAATCAATGCCTTTCCCGTCGACGCACCGGATCCTCTCCAACGGAACCGTGTCTACTTCACCGCGCCCCTCCACAGAAGCCGATCTATTCCACCGACTACCTCGGCGCAGTGGGTCTGTATCAACTTCACCGAATCCCTTGCCGCCCAACCAGATCCGCTTCACTAACGCCCGCTTCTACTGAAACAGGGTCGACTCATCGTCTCCCGCGTTCGCCGCCGCTGGAATGCAAGTTGCCGCCCCCATCCACCCCGCCGCAGCTTGGTTAGTACGCTAGCCCGTTAGATCGCGGTGTTTCTTTAGCCATGTTTTGTGTAGTTATTTGCAGATCTCATATGCCATTAAATTTCTTGATGTGTTACTTCGCATGAAGTTCGTTTAAATATTGTACAGTACCAAAGCATTATCCGGTCGCTACCATCCTGTTCATTCTATCGACACCCGTGTGCATCAACATATTTATAGGGGACCCATTCATTTGCTCGCCAACTATTTTTGTACTCGCATGCTATTCCTTTTATAGTCATGCTATGGGCATTTCCAATCCGGTTGTTCTTATACCACGTCATTAGCTCACCGCTAGCCGCTAGTCTGTTTTCTCGTGTCTCGCTATTCTTTTATCGCTTTTATAATCATGCTATGTGCATTTCCAATCTGCTTGCTCTTATACCTCGTCTTTAGCTTATAGCTATTTTTTCCATGAATGCTCCTCGTCGCACAGCCTTGTATAGTTATTGCTTGCGTGCATGTCTGGTCTTTGTATTATCGTAGACTAACTTGTCAATGTTATTTTTTCTAGGGATTGATCATGCGAACCACTTATTAGAATATCCAACATTAACAGCGGGGACGCTAGGGAAGGTTGGAATCTGAGTTCTTGGTTGGTAACTTTGGCAGTTTACTTCCGTTATTATCTATAACCTTTATGCATTGTTCCTTATGCAAGAGATAAACACTTGGAACCTCGCCATAGCAATGCCATCCATGCTTTACTATGTTTCGCCTATTTGATATGCTTGTCTTGGAGCAACTGCGAAGGTGATTTGAACCCGACATTTGGTCATTCTTAATGCCAGCTTACTTTATGTGGAAAACCTTGGCATTACCCTACTCTAAATCTGAATGTCCGAAATTCGTATCTCATGCAAAGCAACATCTAGTTGGTTTTAATCCGATATCCGGTAAATATTGGCTTATTCATTTGGCAGCTCAAGTTTTTTGTTATTTGAAACCAGCTGACTTGGTCTTAAATGTGATATCTAAACACAGATTAAGGACAATGGAGCGAGGAGGATTAGCATTTCACTTGATGGCTGAACCTAAAATGACAGGCATGTCGACCACGACTAGTGCACGCAAGAGAAGGACTCGCAGCGAGCCGGTATGTTCCGCTACATGCTTGTTATCCGATCTCTACATTGTGTAATACATGTTTGAATAGTTAATTGTTGTAACTATTTTTGCAATATTACCGAATGCAGTTTTAGTGAAGCGAGTCATCATTAGAAGATAGTCGCCAAAACGACCCTGTGCAACATTATGATGTAAGTCAGCTTAGTACAAGTTCCATACATTGTCTTATTTATGCAACTTGTTATTATCTTATATCTACATTGCATAATAAATGTTTGAATAGTTCACTGTTGTAACTATGTTTGCAATATTACTAGAATGCAGTTGTAATGAAGAAGTCCTTAGTAGAAGATAGAGCGCAAAAAAGGTTCCGGCGTGAGCCTATGCAACGATATAATGTAAGTCTGCGCTTAGTACTTGTGACTATCTCATATCGACAATGCTTAATACATGTTTGCATAGTTCATCGTTTAACTCTTTTTGCATTATTATCAGAATGCAGTTATGATGAAGCAATCTTCATTAGAAGAGAGGCCCACAAAAAGTTCTGATCTTTGTTCTGATGCATCCTCTCATAGCCGTCAACCTAGACCATTCTTTTCATCAAACAGTGAACATCTCAAGGTCTGTACTTTATAAAAGACATGGTATTGCTGCTTTAAGGTCTGTAGCTGATATGTTGACCAAGAGTACACAAGATTCAATCAAGGCGATTGCCAAATGTCAACGTGTTATTGATGATGCTAATAGAAGTCCTCAATGATTCTATGTAATTTTTTTTTATTTGGGCACATTAATTGCCTTGTAATTTTCCTAGTTATTTTATTTGTGTATGTAATTGTGTGTATCATTGATATCAGATTTTAGGCTCATGAAATTTAATGCAAGTTGACTAGTCAAACAACCAGGGCCCTATAACAGATTGGGCCGGCCCATTAACGTAGTGTGGGACCCACTTTCATTTTGGGCCGGCTCACTTACTTCATCGGGCCGGCCGTTAACAGGAAAGTGGGACCCACCTGAGCTTTTGGCCCGGCCCACTGTCTTGTTGGGCCGGCCCACTTGCTACATGATGGACCCCACATACTAAATGGGCCGGCCCTTTAAGAGGAAAGTGGGACCCACCTACGTTTTTGGCCCGGCCCACTAGCGTGTTGGGCCGGCCCACTTGCTATATGGTGGACCCCACATACTAAATGGGCCGGCCCTTTAACTGGAAAGTGGGACCCACCTGTGCTTTTGGCCTGGCACACTAGCTTGTTGGGCCGGCCCACTTGCTATATGGTGGACCCCACATACTAAATGGGCCGGCCCTTTAAATGGAAAGTGGGACCCACGTGTGTTTTTGGCCCGGCCCACTATCTTGTTGGGCCGGCCCACTTGCTATATGGTGGACCCCACATACTAAATGGGCTGGCCCATTAACAGGAAAGTGGGATCCACCTGTGCTTTTGGCCCGGCCCACTAGCTTGGTGGGCCGGCCCATTTGATCTAATGTGGACCCCACGCACTAAATGGGCCGGCCCGATAGCAGGAAAGTGGGACCAACATGCTAATTGGGCCGGCCCCATAACTTCTTGGGCCGGCCCACTTGCTTTAAGGTGGACCCCACTTGGTAAATGGGCCGGCCCGATAACATGAAAGTGGGTCCCACATGTTTTGTGGGCCGGCCCTTTTGCCTGTTGACCGGTCAAACGAGTGCATTCGGCCCGGCCCACATGCTTAGTGGGCCGGCCCATTAATGTTTTGACCAGTCAACCTTAGAGGTTAGGCCCGGCCCACGTAACTAATGGACCAGCCCAGCTATATAGTTGACCGGTCAAACTAAGTGTAATAACCCAGAACATAGGAACAACGAAGGGTAGATTTAGAAATGGGATGTGCATTTCATCGCAAAACGGGGGAAATTTTCGCGCCTTATTGCAACTAAACCTAAGAGGGATCGAGGTTCTCTCTCATTTTGCACTTAGGGTTAGGCAATGTGAGTTAGGGAAATTTTGACATGATCTCTTTTGTATCTTGTTACTTTGGGGAATGATTGCATTTGATAAGTGTTACACATTTAAATATAAACATCACACAATATAAACAATGAATTGAAAATTCAAACACAAGATATAAAATTAAAATCACTTTGAATTTCAAAGTGAATACCAAATACAATATTTAATCAAGAATATAAACATTACATAATACAAAGCTCATAAACCAAAACTTGAGCTTTATTGATATACAACACAAATACAAAGTCTTTACAATATTCTTGATACAAGAATTGAGACATAATGATCAAGTAACAAAAGAAAAGGAAAATTACAAGTTTATTCTAAACTAAAACCTAAACTAAGTGTCTTGAGGATGATCTTCTGGCCATAGCATAATTCAAACCTGCAAAACAAAACAAAGAACAGATACTAGACAGGATGTAAGTATTAGCAAAGTTCAGTTTGGACAGTTAGCAAAAATCACAGGAAATTCAGTTTGGACAGTGCAAACTGTCACAACACACTTGTGCTTGTCCAAAACCCTGGACAGCACAAGATAGACATAGGCAGACCAACACTGAGCAAGCCACAGTGGGCTCAAGTTTCACCATATGAAGGCTGTTGCTAGGCAAGCAACAGCAAGGCAATGCAAGGGGTGAATCATAAAGTCACCAAGCTTGTGTGTCATGGCCAGGGAAGAAGTAGAGACCATATAAATAGCACACAAACCCTAGAACCATGACAGTCGACCACATATGCAAATCACCAAGTAAGGGTGAAGCAAGAACAAGCACCAGTTCATCCAGTTCATACTCAAGAACAGAAACCAACACAACCACATAGCTCCAGGAATCATGGTGACCTGAGAAGCTCAACCAGAAACTGGAGGTGATGGGCTGTGCACAAAAACCCCAAGTCTGCATCAACCAAATATTTCACACTAGGAGCTGGAACAAGGTATACCAAGTTCCTGGACAGATCCAATGGATCCGATCCATCATATATGCATGAAATAAGCATGGGAATGAGCAGATGCTCATATGGGTAGATCATCACTTGGTTTTCACCAAGGATTACTGCCAGTCAAAAAGCTACTAAAAATAGAAAAGCATCTAGGTACAGATCTTGTACACAGAAACTAGCACACATGCACGGATGCACACACTAGCCGGATCGGATGCACGGATAGCACCGGTAGATGAATTGCAAGGATTAGCGACTAATAAGACTACACAATGAAATCCTAAGCTATGAACCATCGATAAACCCTAGATTTCATCGAGGCAAGCATATTGGCATTCATATCAAGTATGATTCCCAAATATGCAAGCAAAGGTTGAGTAGCCACAAGATCCAACTAAATAGGTGAGCAACCAATCGCAGCAAGGCTACCGAGGTCACATCACACTTAGCATCAATTAAAAGGAAGCCAAATATAGCACATCATTATCCAGGAATGGATTCAGATTCAATTGCTTGCTAGACACTCATGAATAGCCAAATCATTTGCAAGCAAGTCATTTAAATCATTACTGCATAAGCAGTTCATCATAACTTAATTAATACAAGCATGAATTTATCACAGATCCATGCTTAACACTGACAGTAGCATACTATTAAGCAACACAGTTTAATCACTGCACTATAGCCACTGGAGCAAGTCCAGTAGCTTGAGTAAGCAACAACATAGTGATGCTTGAGCATCAGCATCACAAGGAAATTAAATCACTTAGCCACAGAATTAATCAGTAAGCCATCACTGACATTTAATTGATCAAGTGGATCAATTGAATCAAGTCAAGCTACACAGGGAAGCTAGCCAACAAGCAAAGAATGATCCAATGGATCACTAGCTTGCATAGGAAGCACGGAAGCATATCACAGCACCACTGGCACACACAAGTGTCACTGATGCATCACAAGTATACCTAGACAAGCAAGCATGATATGCCAGTAAGCACAAGCAAGCCATAATCAAGTGTAGCATGGCATAGCAAGCTTTTGAGCAAGCACAGCAGAGCATGGCAATTACAGAGCATGCTAGGAGCAGCAAGATAAGCAAGTAAAGCATGAATCACAAGCAAAGCAACACTGGCCAGTACCAGTAAATGGTAATTTGGCCATGAGCTTGCAGTAGTTAGAAGCACAGGAAGATTGCGCAGCAATAGCTTAGCTCTGTGTGATCACAGGATCACCAGAGAGCAACAGAGCATGAGGAGGATGAAGAACAGTAGCAAGGGAGGCGCACAGAAGAGAAGGAGGAGGTGGAGTACTTACTCACGCCTGGAAGCAGAGGCTAGGGCATGGCGAGGCAGTGCTCGCGCGGCCCTAACAGCTGCGAGTCCAGGGTAGGCGCCGACGTTACGCCGGCTAACCCGAACACGAACCAACACCACTGTAGCGAGCACCTGAGGCAACGGCACGAGTACTGCGAGCAGCACCCGTGCCAGGTCAACCCCAGGAGCGCACCCATCATCGGCGAGGACGAGCGCTCGCCGGAGTTCGTCGAGGCGATTCTTCCTTAGATCCAGAACGGAGGCGATTCGCCAGGAGAGGAAGAGAAGGGGAAAACCAAGCGGACAGATCGATAGATCTGCACGCGGTGGTTCTGGTTCGGTAGGTAGCTACGGCGTCGCAGGAGATTAGGGTTAGAGACGAAGAGCGAGAGAGGGCCGAGTGAGTGAGAGAGAGGTGGGCCATTCGGCGCCACCGACCCAAAAGGGAATAGCCTTATTGGGTTGTCCCTGGGCTTTAGGTAAATGGGCTGGGCCCAATAGGGGCCAGAGGGTTATTTTTGTCTTTTGACAATTAATAAAAGGCCAGAATTTTACCAATTTTTAATAAATCAAATACAACTCTAAAAATCCACTAAAACTTGGATTAATGAATGAAAAATAAATCTTAACAAGAATAAACTATGAAATGGAATTTATGAAACAAATTCAAAATTATGAATTTTAAGAATTTAAATAATAACTTGGAATTTTAAACTATTATTTCCTTGTATTTAAAATTCAAGGAAAAATCTCAAATAAGTTCAAATACTTATTTTCAAACATTTCAAAATGAAATTCTATTACTCCAAGTCATTTCCATTGAAAAGGGTATTTTTCCAAGAAAAATACTATATTCCTTTTTATTCCAAAAACTATAGAGGTAACTCTATGATTTCAAATTATTTTTGGAATGATTAAGGGAATCACCAAGTAAAATAGTTTTACTTTGAATTGTTGTACTTTGTGTGAATTAAAATGGTTTATACTTTTAAATCAATTGTAAATTACTGTCAAAGACATAAATCTTAAACGCAACCCTAAATTGATATAACTCAGCGGGGTAAAGGGATTCAACAAAATAATACATCCATGATTGCATTATTTGGATTTTATAACATTGTCCTTACCGGACAATGATGCTTCTTACAGAACCCGAGGTCCATGTTCCATCAACTGCATTGAACTGCACTATCTCGTAGTCCACAGGCAAGTTCACCCTTGCTCATGTCAACTTGAGTATTTTCTACTACTTTAATGCAAAGCTATATACTTATCATTCCTGCATCGCAAATGAAATGTTACTTTCCAACTATGAATATGACTATGTGGCTGGCAATGGAACCATGGTATGTGTTGATATGGTGGAGGTTCCATTGCAATGGGTTATATCACCCTAGGATTAAATTACCAATGCCGTCCAGTGATTCTAGCGCTGTACAAATCGCGTTGACCATGAGATCTATAATGGCTCGGGGAAGCCAGCCGTATCTTTTCCCTTCTGCACGCCAACGGATTGGTAGAGCCGGTGGGGTGTTGGAGGCACTTCCGCAATAGGTTGGGATATCCTTTTAAATCCCCATCCATTAGTGATGATAAGCTCTACCATCTATGAAGGATTGTCCGGAGTACACCGTGAGTAAAGCCGTATTATCGGGGGAGTCTACTGGGGGTGTACGGTTGGACAAAAGGGTGGGTTTGCAGTCGCGGAGAAGACGGTGTGGGCTTGGATCTTTATACCTGGCCTCACACCAAAGGAAGTGTGAACGGGGGCAAGTCCATGCGGATGGCAAAAAGGGTGAGATCTCTTGTGGGAAAAGTAACGCACCTCTGCAGAGTGTATCAAATTGTGGCTGTCACTCCTTTTTCCGGGAAGGGAACTACGAACGCGGCAGGAAAGAAACTCCACGAAGTTCTAATCAACCTGTGAAGACTGACGGGCATAGTTTTCATAATAAAAGCAACCTTTTGAAGAAATGATTTCAAAACATGCATTGACCTGCGATTTCCTGATCAATGGTCGTAGCTAGTGCATCAAACACCTTTTTACTCTTTTAGAACTTGCTGAGTACCCCTGTACTCACTTTCTTTCGACACCCTTGCTAGACTGTGATCCGGAAGTGGAGGCCATCAACGATGGAGCACCAGAAGGAAGTTACGAGCTGGTTTACGAAGAACCTGATCTTACCGGCGGAGTGGAAGGCGTAGACTATGGGATAGTCTACGGACCAGATGACACGGAGGTGGAGGAGTACTGACATACCCTAGCATCATAGAGCCGAGCAACGTAGAACTTACCTAAATAAGTTGTTGAGCTCTCTTTATATTTGTTATGAGTTGTAATCGTACTTAAGTAGTATCTTAGGGTGTTCTCATAGGACATGTGAGAATACCAACTTGTTAAGACAATGTTTGTAATAAAGTATGGAGTGTTATGACCTGCAATGTTTCTGTTGTACCACTCTGAGGGATATGGCAAATTGTGAAGAAGTCCCTTCGCAAAGATCATATCAACGACTTGTATACTACAACATGCAGTGGTATGCTGGGTCACCGCAGCTGGTATCAGAGCAAATGTTGCGACCTTAGGTTGGAAAAACCTAGTATAGGGAAGAAACCTGTAGGAGTCTAGTAGAAATAGTAAAGGATTCTCTAGAAATATGGTGATTATTCACTTGAGAATAGCAAAACCATATATTTTAGTGCGATAATCTATACCTAATAATAAAGGAGCTAACGTTTCCGTGGTTTGGTCCGTCGCTTTGCGCTTTCGTCCAACATACTATGCGCCTTCGTCCATCCCAACCAAAATATGGCAGGGCTGGTAAGGTTTTCAACGGCAACTCCGATTGCTTTGTCGAATCGATAAGGCAAGTACGTGCAAATCGAATCTAACTCTACTCCCATGACGCAGTCCATCCAACGTACGACATGCAGGGCCATGACATAAATATCACGCACGCAGACAGACCACCCCAATCTAACGAGTCCTTTTGCGCGCAGGAGAGAATTAGGGTTTGCCACCACTCCGCGAAAACCATCGTCGCGTTTGGTTTAGTAGATCGTATCGCCGATTTCCTTCGGCATGAGTCGGAAAGCCTGATGTTTTCCTTCCCGGACGTGGTCGATAAATTAGGTCTAAAAACAAGCGGCGGCGGCCGGGTCGAGCGAGCCAGCGGGCAACGACAACGCAGCGGCGATGGGTGCCTGCGCTATCGGCGTGAGGCTCGGGTAACAAGTTTGTGAAGAAAAGCAGCGACGCATGCTTGAGCCGCTCCCGCGCGGGACGGGACGGATGGCTGCTAGTGTGTCTGCCTTTGGCCGCTCTGTCGCCTCCGTTACGACATGGGCTGGAGGAGGACAGTGGTCGCGTGGCAAGGATGTAGGCCAAGGGTTCGAGCGGAGGAGTCTTATAAAAATATAGCTCAGTAGCTCCCGTCGTCATCGCGGCATGATGCCGCTCACCGTCGTCACCACTCATCACCATCAGAATTCAGACATAGAGAGGTCGAGAGGACGCCGTTCACACGCCTCGATCCCCGCTGCTTAGCCGACCATGGTGGCATGGTCTGGTAATTTTGGAGATCTATCGGCGAGGCTTGTCAAAGAAGTAGGCCGGAAGAATGTCGAAGGAGTTGCCGTTCATGTACGTGTGGCGGAGCGTGTCCATGCCTCGGAAGGACAGGAGCAGGCCGGAGAGCGCGTTGGTTTAGAGGTAGGGAGCGCGCAGGCCAGGTTGAAGTTCTTGAGGTCCAGGTGGTTGACCCGACTTGGGCATCGCGTGGTGAACGCCGATCAGCAGATCTTGCACATCTCGAGCAACTCCTCGCCGCAGCCGCAATGACGGAATTGGACTAAGCTGTAGCCGAGGCCTCACGATTCCGTGTGTTTCTCGATTTTCTGCTGGCAAGTACAAAAAAAAAATTGATTTTCAGCTGACGATTATTTTCAGTCGGTTGTTTGATCTTTTTTGATTCGATCTGTTGAGCACGAATATAAGCACATCATGCGAGTGCGTGCGTGGTCCTGGTTTCACCTGTTCTTGCCCCTGCCAGTTAGGTGAAATTTTTAACTTGGCCCTCCGCTGGATTTACCTTTGTTTATGCAATACAAACAGTAGGACTTCTCCTTCATATTTTAACGAGTATGTGCTTTTTCAAATTGTGGAGCCGAGACGAAGCAAAAGACCGAAGAAGTATTTCATTGCACTTTAATATGTGGTGAGGAATCTACAGAAACCAATATCAAGAATCATTGGACCCAAAATTTATCTTCTTACACAATATTAGGTGAACGTAATTGAATATCAATCAAGATGGGAATGATGCAATTTAGTTGATAGAGATTTCATTTTTTATTTTTTAAAGTGAACAAATTTAGCTCATCCGCAGCAACGCGCGGGCATTGTCCTAGTTCTTTATTATAGCTATTATGATGCATTATCACTACTAATATTCTGCTTTTGTATACAGCCATAATGGCGAACACTTTTCCTAAGAGGACTTTGAGGAAGGTTGAGGGATGGCTCGGTGATTATGATGGACCAATAACAGCTCTCCTGTGTGGGATGCTGAAGGAACTTCATTGTGATCCACGGATACCTGTTATCAAGTATACCTACTATGATGGGGAAATCCTAGCCAAGTGCAGAGTATCGGTCCAACTACCGACAAAACTGCTGATGAGTCGTGTAATGCCATACGGAGAAGCCAAAACTATCACCACAGCCTACCACATGGGCCTATTCAAGGCAATCCTTGAGATAAGGCAGCACAAGTCAGTAGAACTGCTATGTTCAGAGTTTTCTCATATACCTCATGCCGAGGAAGATGAGGATCCCACTCTGAATCATTTGGTGTTAGCACACAGAAGTCCTGAAGCTGCAGCACAGCACATGGATAGCTGTAAGTCTTTATTGACCACGATGTACCTTTTACACATGAAGATGAGAGGTGAGATTGACCACATGCTAGCTGAGTTCACGGACCCTGATAAAGTCCAAACTCGGATGCGTGATTTGAGGGCACAACCACAACATACTACACCTTTCTTTAGCCTAGACAGCTATGTAGATTTGAGTGACCAGTTGTCCCATAAAGACCCACTCACACCCAACTTTGTCCCACATTATCCACATGTGTTAGCATCATATGAGTCTGGAGATGGGGGAGATGATTCCAGGAACCTAAACTGCTCGGAGTCACCAATCGAGAACTCGACTGGTTGGCGTTTCGGGGAACCATTTGGAGATGAAGGAGAACCTATCACTTGTGAGTCAGAGGATGAAGGAGGCGCGGTTAACCAGAATGTTAACCAAAGCTTTGGGCAGGAAGAGAATGATACCAACTCCATTTCTTTAGATTTGGACATGGGATTACCCAAAACATCCCAGTACGTCGTAGGTGAGAGTTCTGGAACCAAGAAAAAGAAGAAGAAGAAGATGAGGGGTCAAGTGAATAGGAATCCTCCATGGATGACAGAAGAAGATGAGCTGTATCCCACTGGGGATACATATGAGTCTTTATCTAGCTACTTTGGCATGACAGATCTCTGTCTCGGCACTTCGTCCGATTCAGACTACATACCTACTGGAAGGACCTTCATTCCGGACGGTGTTCGGAAGACAAACCGTTGTACCGGATGGACCCCAGGGATGTACGCGGAGGCGAGTTATGAGTACGAGGAGTAGAGCTCCGAGGAAGAATAAAGTAATCTAGGTGGTATTGTAATAGAGCGTATTTGAAATTCCGTTGGCTTGGGCTTTGAGCCAAATAAGTGGTTTATATATACCACATGTAATATAAGTTTGTGAGTGTGTTATGTATTATACAAAGTATATGCATAATAAATGTTTGTTTTGTATTTGCTTCTTGATTTCATTGTGTGACTAGTTCTGGGCATTGAGTTGAGCTCAGAAAGCATTTGCATGGTGTAATTATGAGTAATCGCTCTTTGTTACAGGACTAGGGGAAATGGCGTTAGTAGAAACCGAAGAGGCTCGCAGAGAGCGGGAAGCAAGAGAAAAAGAGGAGGCAGATGCAGCAGCTAGAGCAGAGAATGCACCACCACCACACCCAATGATGCACCCAGACTTCCAACAGTATATGAGGGCAATGGAGGAAGATAGGAGGCATTACCAGGAAAGCCAGAGCAAGAACATGCAAGATTTCTTTACCCACGTCATTAATGATAGGGGTAGTGAAGGCAAGGGAGTAACTCTATCGGACTTCCAAAATGCAAGACCACTACCGTTTACATCAGCTCCAGAACCAATGGATGCTGAAGATTGGCTTATGGATACGGAACGAAAGCTGAAGACCGTTGGTTGCAACGATGAGGAGAAGATTAGATACACAACTTATCTGTTGTCAGGACCAACAACGTCATGGTGGGAGAACCTTGTAGCTGTGCACCCTCCAGATAAGGTGTTCACCTGGGAGGAGTTCAAGAAGAAGTTCCGGGATGCTCATGTTCCGGACAGCGTGGTGGAGCTAAAGAAGAGGGAGTTTGACGAATTACGACAAAATACTGCACCCATCATGCAGTATGTTCGGGATTTCAACAGGCTATCCAGGTATGCACCTGAGGATGTAGATACGGATGAGAAGAGGAAGAAGCGGTTCATGAAAGGCATGAATCCATATATGAAGATGCAACTGAGGTTGGCACGGACTGCCGAATTCCAGGAACTGATTGACTCGGCAATCACTTTCGAGGATGATTACAGGCAAGTCCAAGAGGACATGAGGAAGAGGGCCCGTATCGAGCCAAGGAAGTACCCAATTAGTAAACCAACACCTGATCGGAGTTTCAAACCCCGATACCGACCTACTACTGGTAGCCAATACAACCGGGGAGGTCAGAGTCAGAATCCAATCAACCAGATCATCTGCAACAATTGTGGCCTGAGAGGTCATTTGCAGAAGGATTGTCAGAAACCCAGAATCATCTGTTATGGTTGTGGGAAGGATGGACACATCAAGCCGGATTGTCCAAACAAGGCGTCTTGGAGCGGACAGAGCTCTGGAGGACGAGGTGGAAACAACAACAACAACAACAACAACAACAACAACAACCGCAACAACAACAACAACAACAACAACAACAGCAATCGCAATTACAACAACAATAACAACAAGAGGGGAAAGCCTTATGGAAAGCTGAATTGCACATCTTTGGAACAAGCGGAAGAGTCGGATCAAACAGTCTTAGGTACGCTAAGCATTCTTACTCATCCTGGCAAAGTATTATTTGATACTGGAGCAACCACATCATTTCTTGCATTGGAGTTTGTGGAAAAATTCGGGCTTAGATGTTCTAAGTTAGAAACTCCTATAACTGTTCTATCCGCGGGGGAACGATCTTAGTAACCCACGTGAAAGAAGCACAAGTCCTAACCATATGTGACTCGTGTGTATTTCGCGGACCTATTCATCATACCCATGAAGGACATATCAGTCATCCTAGGGATGGATTGGTTGACGAGAAAATGGAGCGGTGATTAACCGTGGAGACAAAACGAGTATCACTTCGCAACTCCATCGGAGGTCGAATAGTGTTCCAAGGAGATAAGTACAGTGAGTTGGAGATCGGATTGGAACTCAATAGTCTGAAGGAGGTGAGAATTGAAGATATTCCTGTAGTGAATGAGTTTTAAGATGTATTTCCTAAGGAACTACCGGGGATGCCACCCGATAGGGAGATAGAATTCACAATCGATCTGATTCCAGGCACGACACCAATAGCACAACCACCATATAAGATGGGGCCAAAGGAATTAGTGGAACTGAAAGCTCAGATTGATGAGTTAGAACGGAAGGGGTTCATTCAAGAAAGTGTGTCACCATGGGGTACACCGAGTTATTTTTGTGGATAAAAGAGATGGAGGAAAGAGAATGTGTGGAGATTACGAAATTTGAACAATGTAACTATCAAGAACAAGTATCCTTTACCTAGAATCCAAGACCTTTTTGATCAAGTTCAAGGAGCTGGAGTCTTCTCGAAGATAGATTTAAGGTCAGGATACCATCAAATCAAGATCAAGAAGGAGGATGTACCAAAAACAGCGTTCGTATCAAGGTATGGACACCATGAATATTTGGTTGTACCATTTGGACTAACAAATGCACCAGCAATTTTCATGAATTTGATGAACAAGATATTCATGAAGTACTTGGACAAGTTTGTGATAGTGTTCATAGATGATATTCTAATCTATTCCAAAGATAAAGAAGAACATGCCAAGCATTTGAAGATAGTTCTGCAAACTTTGAGAGAACATCAGCTATATGCAAAGTTTAGTAAGTGCAAATTTTGGTTAGACAGTGTTGAATTTCTTGGACATGTCATAACTAAAGAAGGCATAGCGGTGAATCCAAGCAAGGTTCAGTCCGTATTGGAATGGAAATCACCCAAAAATGCTAAGGAGATACGAGGATTTCTTGGTATGGCAGGCTATTATCGGAGATTCATAGAGGGATTTTCGAAGATTGTAGGACCAATGACCAAGTTACTCAAGAAAAATACTCCATTTGAGTGGACAGATGAGTGTGAAGCCAGTTTCCAAACACTCAAAGATAAGTTAACCACAGCACCAGTGTTAGCAGTTCCTGAACCAGGAAAGGATTACACGGTGTATTGTGATGCTTCCAAGAATGGACTTGGATGTGTTCTTATGCAAGATCGGAAGGTAATAGCTTATGGATCAAGGCAGTTGAAACCACATGAACACAACTACCCAGTACATGATCTAGAGTTAGCGGCGGTTGTGTATGCTTTGAAGAGTTGGAGACAATTTCTATATGGATCCAAGTGTGAGTTATACACCGATCATAAAAGTTTGAAATATTTCTTCACTCAGAAGGAATTAAACATGAGACAAAAGAGATGGTTAGAGTTGATTAAGGATTATGACCTTACAATCAACTATACACCAGGCAAGGCTAATGTAGTAGCAGATGCTCTAAGTAGGAAGAGTACGGAGAATCAACCTACGGAATGGGAGATTTCAAAGGAACTTCGGAAAGAGTTAGAGGATGCTCAGATTTTGTTTATTCAAGGTGATGTTAAGGGAAGTATAGCAACCATGAGGATTATGGACGAGATGTATTCAGACTTGAAATATGAGATTATCCGAAAGCAAGCGGATGATTTGTTCATCCAAGAGGAAATCAAGAGGATTGGAGAAGGAAAACCATCAGAATTCCATCTAGGGGATTTTGATTCATTATACTTCCGAGAAAAGGATACGTAGTACCGGATGATCCAGAAGTGAAGTCAATCATATTAAAGGAAGCACATGAAACCCCTTATTCAATACATCCGGGAAGTACTAAGATGTATATGGATTTGAAGGAGATGTTCTGGTGGAACAACATGAAAAGAGAGATAGCACAATATGTCTCGGAATGTCATACATGTCAACGAGTGAGGGCAGAACATCGAGTCTGTCTGGATTACTCAAACCACTAGAGATACCGGAATGGAAATGGGATGAAATCGGAATGGATTTTGTTACTGGTCTACCAATGACTAGTAAGAAGAAGGATATGATATGGGTAATAGTGGATAGACTTACCAAGAGTGCTCATTTCATAGCCGTAAACACAAAGGATATTGCAGAAAAGCTTGTGGATATATATGTGAAGGAGATTGTGAGTAAGCATGGAGTACCCAAGAAGATAGTCTCAGATAGAGGTTCAATTTTCACATCAACATTTTGGAAACAACTACAAGAAGCTTTGGGATCCAAGTTGGATTTCAGTACAGCATATCATCCATAGACCGGAGGACAAACCGAAAGAACCAATCAGATACTTGAGGACATGCTTAGAGCTTGTGCTATGAACTTTGGAGGCTCATGGGAGGACCATTTACCTTTAGCGGAATTCTCATATAACAATAGTTATCAGAGTAGCATCCAGATGGCACCGTACGAAGCATTGTACGGAAGAAAGTGTCGATCACCCATTTGTTGGTTTGAAACCGGAGAAAACAAGGAGTTTACACCAGACTACATCAAGGAGAGACAAGAAGTCATCGAGGTGATCCGGGATAGACTCAAAATAGCTCAGAGTCGTCAGAAGAGTTACGCCGACTTAAAGAGAAGAGATTGAGAACCGAAAGTGGGAGACATGGTTTATTTAAAGGTTAGCCCAATGAAACGACTTAAGAGGTTCGGAGTGAAAGGAAAGTTAAGTCCTCGATATATTGGACCATTTAAGATACTCAGTCAGAATCGAGGAACAGCTTTTGAGTTGGAGTTACCGGCACAACTAAGTCAAGTTCATAATGTGTTTCATGTTTCACAACTCAGAAAGTGTTTGAAGGCACCGGATGATCCCATTACATATGAAGAAATAGAATTGCAATCTGACCTAACTTATGTGGAAAGACCGGAAAAGATCTTAGAAGTACAGTGGAAGAAGTTAAGAAACAGAGGAATCAAATACTGCAAAGTTCAATGGCAACATCATCCTGAGCGAGAAGCAACTTGGGAGACGGAAGAAGAATTAAGGAAGTCTTACCCCGAGATGTTCAGGTACCAATCTTAACTTCGGGACGAAGTTTCGTTAAGGGGAGAGGCTGTAATAACCCGTAACATAGGAACAACGAAGGGTAGATTTAGAAATGGGATGTGCATTTCATCGCAAAACGGGGAAATTTTCGCGCCTTATTGCAACTAAACCTAAGAGGGATCGAGGTTCTCTCTCATTTTGCACTTAGGGTTAGGCAATGTGAGTTAGGGAAATTTCGACATGATCTCTTTTGTATCTTGTTACTTTGGGGAATGATTGCATTTGATAAGTGTTACACATTTAAATATAAACATCACACAATATAAACAATGAATTGAAAATTCAAACACAAGATATAAAATTCAAATCACTTTGAATTTCAAAGTGAATACCAAATAGAATATTTAATCAAGAATATAAACATTACATAATACAAAGCTCATAAACCAAAACTTGAGCTTTATTGATATACAACACAAATACAAAGTCTTTACAATATTCTTGATACAAGAATTGAGACATAATGATCAGAATAAAAGAAAAGGAAAATTACAAGTTTATTCTAAACTAAACCTAGACTAAGTGTCTTGAGGATGATCTTCTGCCCATAGCATAATTCAAACCTGCAAAACAAAACAAAGAACAGATACTAGACAGGATGTAAGTATTAGCAAAGTTCAGTTTGGACAGTTAGCAAAAATCACAGGAAATTCAGTTTGGATAGTGCAAACTGTCACAGCACACTTGTGCTTGTCCAAAACCCTGGACAGCACAAGATAGACATAGGCAGACCAACACTGAGCAAGCCACAGTAGGCTCAAGTTTCACCATATGAAGGCTGTTGCTAGGCAAGCAACAGCAAGGCAATGCAAGGGGTGAGTCATAAAGTCACCAAGCTTGTGTGTCATGGCCAGGGAAGAAGTAGAGACCATATAAATAGCACACAAACCCTAGAACCATGACAGTCGACCACATATGCAAATCACCAAGTAAGGGTGAAGCAAGAACAAGCACCAGTTCATCCAGTTCATACTCAAGAACAGAAACCAACACAACCACTTAGCTCCAGGAATCATGGTGACCTGAGAAGCTCAACCAGAAACTGGAGGTGAAGGGCTGTGCACAAAAACCCCAAGTCTGCATCAACCAAATATTTCACACTAGGAGCTGGAACAAGGTATACCAAGTTCCTGGACAGATCCAATGGATCTGATCCATCATATATGCATGAAATAAGCATGGGAATGAGCAGATGCTCATATGGGTAGATCATCACTTGGTTTTCACCAAGGATTACTGCCAGTCAAAAAGCTACTAAAAATAGAAAAGCATCTAGGTACAGATCTTGTACACAGAAACTAGCACACATGCACAGATGCACACACTAGCCAGATCAGATGCACAGATAGCACCAGTAGATGAATTGCAAGGATTAGCAGCTAATAAGACTACACAGTAAATCCTAAGCTATGAACCATCAGTAAACCCTAGATTTCATCAGGCAAGCATATTGGCATTCATATCAAGTATGATTCCCAAATATGCAAGCAAAGGTTGAGTAGCCACAAGATCCAACTAAATAGGTGAGCAACCAATCAGTAGCAAGGCTACTGAGGTCACATCACACTTAGCATCAATTAAAAGGAAGCCAAATATAGCACATCATTATCCAGGAATGGATTCAGATTCAATTGCTTGCTAGACACTCATGAATAGCCAAATCATTTGCAAGCAAGTCATTTAAATCATTACTGCATAAGCAGTTCATCATAACTTAATTAATACAAGCATGAATTTATCACAGATCCATGCTTAACACTGACAGTAGCATACTATTAAGCAACAAAGTTTAATCACTGCACTATAGCCACTAGAGCAAGTCCAGTAGCTTGAGTAAGCAACAGCATAGTTATGCTTGAGCTTCAGCATCACAAGGAAATTAAATCACTTAGCCACAGAATTAATCAGTAAGCCATCACTGACATTTAATTGATCAAGTGGATCAATTGAATCAAGTCAAGCTACACAGGGAAGCTAGCCAACAAGCAAAGAATGATCCAATGGATCACTAGCTTGCATAGGAAGCACAGAAGCATATCACAAGCACCACTGGCACACACAAGTGTCACTGATGCATCACAAGTACACCTAGAGAAGCAAGCATGATATGCCAGTAAGCACAAGCAAGCCATAATCAAGTGTAGCATGGCATAGCAAGATTTTGAGCAAGCACAGCAGAGCATGGCAATTACAGAGCATGCTAGGAGTAGCATGATAAGCAAGTAAAGCATGAATCGCAAGCAAAGCAACACTGGCCAGTACCAGTAAATGGTAATTTGGCCATGAGCTTGCAGTAGTTAGAAGCACAGGAAGATTGCGCAGCAATAGCATAGCTCGGTGTGATCACAGGATCACCAGAGAGCAACAGAGCATGAGGAGGATGAAGAACAGTAGCAAGGGAGGCGCACAGAAGAGAAGGAGGAGGTGAAGTACTTACTCACGCCTGGAAGCAGAGGCTAGGGCATGGCGAGGCAGTGCTCGCGCGGCCCTAACAGCTGCGAGTCCAGGGTAGGCGCCGACGTTACGCCGGCGAACCCGAACACGAACCAACACCACCGTAGCGAGCACCTGAGGAAACGGCACGAGTACTGCGAGCAGCACCCGCGCCAGGTCAACCCCAGGAGCGCACCCATCGTCGGCGAGGACGAGCGCTCGCCAGAGTTCGTCGAGGCGATTCTTCCTTAGATCCAGAACGGAGGCGATTCGCCAGGAGAGGAAGAGAAGGGGAAAACCACGCGGACAGATCGATAGATCTACACGCGGCGGTTCTGGTTCGGTAGGTGGCTATGGCGGGGGAGCACGGAGCTGGCCGGAGCGAGGCGGCGGCCATGGCGGCGACGCCATCGCCACGGCGTCGCAGGAGATTAGGGTTAGAGACGAAGAGCGAGAGAGGGCCGAGTGAGTGAGAGAGAGGTGGGCCGTTCGGCGCCACCGACCCAAAAGGGAATAGCCTTATTGGGTTGTCCCTGGGCTTTAGGTAAATGGGCTGGGCCCAATAGGGGCCAGAGGGTTATTTTTGTCTTTTGACAATTAATAAAAGGCCAGAATTTTACCAATTTTTAATAAATCAAATACAACTCTAAAAATCCACTAAAAATTGGATTAATGAATGAAAAATAAATCTTAACAAGAATAAACTATGAAATGGAATTTATGAAACAAATTCAAAATTATGAATTTTAAGAATTTAAATAATAACTTGGAATTTTAAACTATTATTTCCTTGTATTTAAAATTCAAGGAAAAATCTCAAATAAGTTCAAATACTTATTTTCAAACATTTCAAAATGAAATTCTATTACTCCAAGTCATTTCCATTGAAAAGGGTATTTTTCCAAGAAAAAAATACTATATTCCTTTTTATTCCAAAAACTATTGAGGTAACTCTATGATTTCAAATTATTTTTGGAATGATTAAGGGAATCACCAAGTAAAATAGTTTTACTTTGAATTGTTGTACTTTGTGTGAATTAAAATGGTTTATACTTTTAAATCAATTGTAAATTACTGTCAAAGACATAAATCTTAAACGCAACCCTAAATTGATATAACTCAGCGGGGTAAAGGGATTCAACAAAATAATACATCCATGATTGCATTATTTGGATTTTATAACATTGTCCTTACCGGACAATGATGCTTCTTACAGAACCCGAGGTCCAGGTTCCATCAACTGCATTGAACTGCACTATCTCGCAGTCCACGAGCAAGTTCACCCTTGCTCATGTCAACTTGAGTATTTTCTACTACTTTAATGCAAAGCTATATACTTATCATTCCTGCATCGCAAATGAAATGTTACTTTCCAACTATGAATATGACTATGTGGCTGGCAATGGAACCATGGTATGTGTTGATATGGTGGAGGTTCCATTGCAATGGGTTATATCACCCTAGGATTAAATTACCAATGCCGTCCAGTGATTCTAGCGCCGTACAAATCGCGTTGACCATGAGATCTATAATGGCTCTGGGGAAGCCAGCCGTATCTTTTCCCTTCTGCACGCCAACGGATTGGTAGAGCCGGTGGGGTGTTGGAGGCACTTCCGCAATAGGTTGGGATATCCTTTTAAATCCCCATCCATTAGTGATGATAAGCTCTACCATCTATGAAGGATTGTCCGGAGTACACCGTGAGTAAAACCGTATTATCGGGGGAAGTCTACTGGGGGTGTACGGTTGGACAAAAGGGTGGGTTTGCAGTCGCGGAGAAGGCGGTGTGGGCTTGGATCTTTATACCTGGCCTCACACCAAAGGAAGTGTAAACGGGGGCAAGTCCCTGCGTGTAACGGCCCCGGATATACCCCTATTAGATTTGTTTGTTGTTTTCTTTTGTGCATCATCATGCATCATATCATCCACATGGTTTTAACAAAATAAAATTATTTTTAATAAAAACTATTTCGTTTTCCCTTCTCATATGGTTTATAAAATAAACCTCCTCTATGTCTTTTCATTTAACAAAACCTAAAATCAAAACAAATACAAATATTATTTTAATTTCTTTGTTCTCTATCTCTCCATCTCTCGTTTCAAATTCAAACTTTGTTTGAATTGGATTCGAACTCAGTTTGCAAAATAGTTTTGAAAAGAAAGGAGAAAGACATTTTTAAAAGAAAACAGACAAACCCCTTCCAGGCTTCCCTCTCTCCCTGGCCTCGTTTCCCTCTCCCCTTCTCTTCCTTGTTCGGCCCGACACCGGCCACCGGCGGCCCACTTCCTCTCCCTTTCTCCCGGCCCGAGCCCACTTTTCCCTCTCCTCTTCTTCCGGCCCAGTACCCCTTCGAGCCCCTTCTTTCTTTCTCGATCGTCCTCGTCACCACGGACGGAGACGCACACGCACATGGAGTGGTGCCGTGGTCCTCACCCCACGCCGCACCCCACTCACCTGCCCTCCCCTCTCCAAGCCGAGGGCACCCGAGCTCCGCCTCGTTGCTCCGGTTCTCCTCCTCGAAGGAATCGAGCCCGGGTGCCTCGTGTCGACGCCAAGCTCGCGGATTCCATGCGCCGGCCGCCGCGGTTCTTCGTCGATTCCGGCGATGCCCGTCGACCTCCGGCCACCCCGACCCCTCCTCGAGCTTCACGGTACCCCGGCGCACCCCCGGTCCTCCTCTCGCTCTCTATCTCCCTCTCTACCGTGCTCCCTACGTTGATGCCGACGCCTTCTCCGCAGATCCTCACCGCCGCCGCTCTCCAGATGACCTCCGGCTCGTGGCGCCGCCCTCCCCGAGGTCCGCTCCGACGAGGCGAAGCCGAGGCGCCCACTCTCGCTTGCCGGGGCGCCCCGCAACGTCCGCGCGCACGACGCCCCGCCGCGGTGACCACGGCCACCGAACGCGAGCGGCATCCGTGTGTGCAACCAAGCTTCGCCGGCGTGGCAGCCAGCGTGGCCGCGTGGGCCCCCTCGTCGGCCTCTCGCGGGTCAAACCGCTCGGTGAGAAAACCTTCTCTCAGATCTGGATCTGTAACTTTTGCATATGGCCCCCTGCGTGTTTTAATTCCTTAACCCGCCGTCCTCGCCCGGATGGTTTTTATAAAACCCCCTGGCCCTTTAACAAACCAACCCGGGGTCCCTCCCCTGGCCGGAATTTATTTCCAGGTCCTTTCCCAATTAATAAATCTGTTTTCTATAATTTAAAATGCTTGAAAAACTATTTCCTTAATAACTTTTAATTGGTAACTCCAATTAAAATGTGTTCTATATGAAAATTGATCAGAAAAACATGAAGAACATGAATATGCCATCCATGTCTGCTGTTGCATCATGCTTCATACCATTTCGTGATAGTTTGCATTAACACCTAATATGGAACATATGGAATATGTGGGATATAACTATATGTTGTCCCGGTTCCATTTAACTTTGATGTAGCTCACCCCTGCCATGTTTGCTATGCTAATCCACCCTTAAATTTGCCGGTAGAAATGCAACTCCAACCTAACTTGTTTGTCCGGGGTTCCGACTCCGATAATGGATAAGTGCATCGCATCATATCTGCCATGTCATGCATGCATACCATATCATGAGCATGCCGATTCTTCGTCGTAGTAGTAAGATTTGCATTCGTTGCTTGTTCCAGCATTTGCTTCTTCCCGGATAGGATCGCGAAGTGGTGTGGTGAGATACGACAAGTCCTCCGGATGTCCCTCGGCAAGCTTTAACAGGCAAGCATTTCCCCTATACTCCTGTCCCTGCAGGAGTCGCTCACCTATTTTATTTTGCCTTCTCCCTTATGCTATCCTTAAGTTGCGTTCTTGTCACGTGTCCCTTCCACTTGTTACCTCAAGCAGCCCATATTGCCACCATCACCTCCCACGGCTATTGTTTGGTTATCTAGTCTGCCTTGCGAGTCGTAGTGCATGCTAGTGCTGTTTTATCTCGTTACCGTTATTGTTATCTTATTGGGTTATATGTTGGGAAGAATCATGGTTACTTTAGTTGTTGATAATTGTTCAGCGGAGGCATCGGTGGGTCAGCTGCACGTTTTGTGACGGCTCACTTGTGTTTCCTAAATATCTTAGGACCCCGAGTTCTTGTTATCTGTTCCGAGACTAAGCGCTCTAACCACACGTGGGTATGCTTACCGGGTCTCCCCTCGACCACTGCCAGAATCTACAGCTTTGTCCAGTGGCCACATCTAGTTTGGATGTTTGTTTTGTTTCTCCCGGGCGTGCAAGCATGTTTCTTTGTGGTCAGATGATATGATGTTACTTTTGGGGAAGCTATGTGCCTTGTAACCCCGTTGTCTCTTGCACGCTCGTAGGATGCGGTGCCACTGCGAAGTGGTCACCCCGCTGGGCACTGTCCACCTAGCACGCAGTCGCAATAGTTGAGTCCGCTTCGGAGTTTCGATCGGGCTCTGAAACGGGTTAAACTTAGTTAGGTGGCTTCCTGGACATTGCTGTCGTGAAGGAGAGTGCGTGTCGTGATATCCACCTGTCGTAAGTGGGTTGATCGTGCGTGTGGGCACATTTGGGCACCCCTGCAGGGTTACAATCTTATTGATAAGCCGTGTCCGCGGTTATGGACGACTTGGAGCTGTATGACTCGACCATAGACAACTTACACCTGTTGTTCAATACTAATAACTTGCATAGTAAGATAGATCAACCTAAATAATAAGCTGGTTAAAACTTGACAACCGTGTGAGTGCCCTTGTAAGTACTTCCTTGCGAGGGGGAACACCTCGAGCTGTGTTATGTTTGCGAGTATAGAAGCGTTAGTTATGCGCTCTCTCATCTTCTCTGATTAGACGAATGTTGTAGAGTGTCTCTATAGGTTTTTAGTGCTTGCGCTGCCGCTTAACTCCACCATATTGCCTATGATGTTCCTCTTGCGTCCTCTAAGTCCCTGCGTGCCTCAAGTACAAAGGACGACTCGGTTGACGAATGCTTATACGTCTTGAAGTCTTGTTAAGTACGAACCCGTACTTATTGCTGCTTCTACGGGATATAACCGGGCAGGTATGAAGATATGTTCGATGAAGATGATGTTAGCAAGGTTACCCTTCCGGCTTGGCCTGGGCAGTGTTATGGACGTCACTGGTTATCTTCAGGACTCTTAGTCCAATTTGTATCTTGTCCGTACTCGGACGTATTCGATCTTCTGTATGATTCGGATCTTTGTATTGTATATTTGTATCTTGACTCGTTGGAGTCGTTGTTGTAATATATATGTTTCTTGTGGGCTCTATTGTAAATCTGTTGTAATGTTACTACTCGTGGTAATTCCTCTGGCATCACGTGTGCTTTGTCGTGCACGTCGTGTCGGAGGGCGTGTCGGAATCGATATCATGCGGATTTCGGCGGGATCGCTGGGATCCTCAGGGTACCGGTTCCGGGGCGTCACAAGTTGGTATCAGAGCTCTGGTTGACGGTACCCCACTAGTCCAGCCTGTAGGATAACCTTGCCAGCGGACGTTGTGTCTAGTGTCAAAACTATTTTCTAAAATTCGTTGGATAGATCTGATTAGCTCTGATTTTTCTCCTTACCTAAATTCTTTCTCCTCTTACCTTTGCGAGTTTTGCATCCTCTCTTATCTGCTTCTCTGAGTCTTAGGTTTCGACGTGGGTTGGACGATCTATGCCTTCACCTATTAGGTCCGATCTTCGGAGGAGCCCGACGGAAGCGCATCATCAACAACGGAACAACGACTTCTTGTTAGTGGTGTCGACCGATCTACATGGAGCAACAATTCTTGTTAGTGGTGTCGAGGAGATCGACACGTCGTCTGAAGACCCGATTGTTCACCTCTCTCCCCCGTACCTTGAGGTGGAACCTCGGGGCGAGGTTCCTTGTTAGTGGTGTCGATTGTAACGGCCCCGGATATACCCCTATTAGATTTGTTTGTTGTTTTCTTTTGTGCATCATCATGCATCATATCATCCACATGGTTTTAACAAAATAAAATTATTTTTAATAAAAACTATTTCGTTTTCCCTTCTCATATGGTTTATAAAATAAACCTCCTCTATGTCTTTTCATTTAACAAAACCTAAAATCAAAACAAATACAAATATTATTTTAATTTCTTTGTTCTCTATCTCTCCATCTCTGTTTCAAATTCAAACTTTGTTTGAATTGGATTCGAACTCAGTTTGCAAAATAGTTTTGAAAAGAAAGGAGAAAGACATTTTTAAAAGAAAACAGCAAACCCCTTCCAGGCTTCCCTCTCTCCCTGGCCCGTTTCCCTCTCCCCTTCTCTTCCTTGTTCGGCCCGACACCAGCCACTGGCGGCCCACTTCCTCTCCCTTTCTCCTGGCCCGAGCCCACTTTTCCCTCTCCTCTTCTTCTGGCCCAGTACCCCTTCGAGCCCCTTCTTTCTTTCTCGATCGTCCTCGTCACCACGGACAGAGACGCACACGCACATGGAGTGGTGCCGTGGTCCTCACCCCACGCCGCACCCCACTCACCTGCCCTCCCCTCTCCAAGCCGAGGGCACCCAGAGCTCCGCCTCGTTGCTCTGGTTCTCCTCCTCGAAGGAATCGAGCCCGGGTGCCTCGTGTCGACGCCAAGCTCGCGGATTCCATGCGCCGGCCGCCGCAGTTCTTCGTCGATTCCGGCGATGCCCGTCGACCTCCGGCCACCCCGACCCCTCCTCGAGCTTCCTGGTACCCCGGCGCACCCCCTGGTCCTCCTCTCGCTCTCTATCTCCCTCTCTACCGTGCTCCCTACGTTGATGCCGACGCCTTCTCCGCAGATCCTCACCGCCGCCGCTCTCCGATGACCTCCAGCCGGTGGCGCCGCCCTCCCCAGGTCCGCTCCGACGAGGCGAAGCCGAGGCGCCCACTCTCGCTTGCTGGGGCGCCCCGCAACGTCCGCGCGCACGACGCCCCGCCGCGGTGACCACGGCCACCAGAACGCGAGCGGCATCCGTGTGTGCAACCAAGCTTCGCCAGCGTGGCAGCCAGCGTGGCCGCGTGGGCCCCCCTCGTCAGCCTCTGCGGGTCAAACCGCTCGGTGAGAAAACCTTCTCTCAGATCTGGATCTGTAACTTTTGCATATGGGCCCCTGCGTGTTTTAATTCCTTAACCCGCCGTCCTCGCCCGGATGGTTTTCATAAAACCCCCTGGCCCTTTAACAAACCAACCCGGGGTCCCTCCCCTGGCCGGAATTTATTTCCAGGTCCTTTCCCAATTAATAAATCTGTTTTCTATAATTTAAAATGCTGAAAAACTATTTCCTTAATAACTTTTAATTGGTAACTCCAATTAAAATGTGTTCTATATGAAAATTGATCAGAAAAACATGAAGAACATGAATATGCCATCCATGTCTGCTGTTGCATCATGCTTCATACCATTTCGTGATAGTTTGCATTAACACCTAATATGGAACATATGGAATATGTGGGATATAACTATATGTTGTCCCGGTTCCATTTAACTTTGATGTAGCTCACCCCTGCCATGTTTGCTATGCTAATCCACCCTTAAATTTGCCGGTAGAAATGCAACTCCAACCTAACTTGTTTGTCCGGGGTTCCGACTCCGATTAATATGGATAAGTGCATCGCATCATATCTGCCATATCATGCATGCATACCATATCATGAGCATGCCGATTCTTCTGTCGTAGTAGTAAGATTTGCACCCGTTGCTTGTTCCAGCATTTGCTTCTTCCCGGATAGGATCGCGAAGTGGTGTGGTGAGATACGACAAGTTCTCCGGATGTCCCTCGGCAAGCTTTAACAGGCAAGCATTTCCCCTATACTCCTGTCCCCGGGGAGTCGCTCACCTATTTTATTTTGCCTTCTCCCTTATGCTATCCTTAAGTTGCGTTCTTGTCACGTGTCCCTTCCACTTGTTACCTCAAGCAGCCCATATTGCCACCATCACCTCCCACGGCTATTGTTTGGTTATCTAGTCTGCCTTGCGAGTCGTAGTGCATGCTAGTGTCTGTTTTATCTCGTTACCATTATTGTTATCTTATTGGGTTATATGTTGGGAAGAATCATGGTTACTTTAGTTGTTGATAATTGTTCGAGCGGAGGCATCGGTGGGTCATCTGCACGTTTTGTGACGGCTCACTTGTGTTTCCTAAATATCTTAGGACCCCGAGTTCTTGTTATCTGTTCCGAGACTAAGCGCTCTAACCACACGTGGGTATGCTTACCGGGTCTCCCCTCGACCACTGCCAGAATCTACAGCTTTGTCCAGTGGCCACATCTAGTTTGGATGTTTGTTTTGTTTCTCCGGGCGTGCAAGCATGTTTCTTTGTGGTCGGATGATATGATGTTACTTTTGGGGAAGCTATGTGCCTTGTAACCCCGTTGTCTCTTGCACGCTCGTAGGATGCGGTGCCACCTGCGAAGTGGTCACCCCGCTGGGCACTGTCCACCTAGCACGCAGTCGCAATAGCTGAGTCCGCTTCGGAGTTTCGATCGGGCTCTGAAACGGGTTAAACTTAGTTAGGTGGCTTCCTGGACATTGCTGTCGTGAAGGAGAGTGCGTGTCGTGATATCCACCTGTCGTAAGTGGGTTGATCGTGCGTGTGGGCACATTTGGGCACCCCTGCAGGGTTACAATCTTATTGATAAGCCGTGTCCGCGGTTATGGACGACTTGGAGCTGTATGACTCGACCATAGACAACTTACACCTGTTGTTCAATACTAATAACTTGCATAGTAAGATAGATCAACCTAAATAATAACTGGTTAAAACTTGACAACCGTGTGAGTGCCCTTGTAAGTACTTCCTTGCGAGGGGGGAACACCTCGGCTGTGTTATGTTTGCAGAGTATAGAACTGTTAGTTATGCGCTCTCTCATCTTCTCTGATTAGACGAATGTTGTAGAGTGTCTCTATAGGTTTTTAGTGCTTGCGCTGCCGCTTAACTCCACCATATTGCCTATGACGTTCCTCTTCCGTCCTCTAAGTCCCCTGCGTGACTCAAGTACAAAGGACGACTGGTTGACGAATGCTTATACGTCTTGAAGTCTTGTTAAGTACGAACCTGTACTTATTGCTGCTTCTACGGGATATAACCGGGCAGGTATGAAGATATGTTCGATGAAGACGATGTTAGCAAGGTTACCCTTCCGGCTTGGCTCAGGCGGGGTTATGGACGTCATCGGTTATCTTCGGGACTCTTAGTCCAATTTGTATCTTGTCCGGTACTCGGACGTATTCGATCTTACGTATGATTCGGATCTTTGTATTGTATATTTGTATCTTGACTCGTTGGAGTCGTTGTTGTAATATATATGTTTCTTGTGGGCTCTATTGTAAATCTGTTGTAATGTTACTACTCGTGGTAATTCCTCTGGCATCACGTGTGCTTTGTCGTGCACGTCGTGTCGGAGGGCGTGTCGGAATCGATATCGTGCGGATTTCGGCGGGATCGCTGGGATCCTCAGGGTACCGGTTCCGGGGCGTCACACTGCGGATGGCAAAAAGGGTGAGATCTCTTGTGGCAAAAGTAACGCACCTCTGCAGAGTGTATCAAATTGTGGCTGTCACTCCTTGTTCCGGGAAGGGAACTGCGAACGCGGCGAGGAAAGGAACTCCACGAAGTTCTAATCAACTCGTGAAGGCGGCGGGCATAGTTTTCATAATAAAAGCAACCTTTTGAAGAAATGATTTCAAAACATGCATTGACCTGCGATTTCACGATCAATGGTCGTAGCTAGTGCATCAAACACCTTTTTACTCTTTTAGAACTTGCTTGAGTACCCCGTACTCACTTTCTTTCGACACCCTTGCTAGGCTGTGATCCGGAAGTGGAGGCCATCAACGATGGAGCACCAGAAGGAAGTTACGAGCTGGTCTACGAAGAACCTGATCTTACCGGCGGAGTGGAAGGCGTAGACTATGGGATAGTCTACGGACCAGATGACACGGAGGTGAAGGAGTACTGACATACCCTAGCATCATAGAGCCGAGCAACGTAGAACTTGCCTAAATAAGTTGTTGAGCTCTCTTTATATTTGTTATGAGTTGTAATCGTACTTAAGTAGTATCTTAGGGTGTTCTCATAGGACCTGTGAGAATACCAACTTGTTAAGACAATGTTTGTAATAAAGTATGGAGTGTTATGACCTGCAATATTTCTGTTGTACCACTCTGAGGTGACATAGGCATGCCAAATGGGCCTGCCGAAGATAGTACCCGGGGTTTACTGGAGGCCCAATACCCGAAGAATAAGAAGATTCGGGAGCCCAAGATTTACTAAGGAAACATAGAGTTGTAATAGGGAGTGTTGTTTGTAATCTGGCGAGATGAGTTAGAAACCGTCCCGGATTCTGTAAATTTGTATAGCACGAATCCCTCGGCTCCACCTCCTATATAAAGGGGGAGTCGAGGGACAAAGAATCAATCGAATCATTGTCTGCAAACCCTAGTTTTCATAATCGTCGAGTACTTTTCGGCTGAAACCTTCGAGATCTACTTGCCCTCTACTTCTAACTAAACCCTAGCCTACAATCCATAGGCATTGACAAGTTAATCCCTTGTCAATTGGCGCCGTCTCGTGGGAATTAGAGGCGTAAGGAGCCGATCTCGATGGCACGCTCAAGATCTTCGACATCGTCAACCGCAAGCAACACAATGGATCGAGGTAAACAGATCGCTACTGGTCTTGTCGATTTTGTTCCTCACCCACCCTCCCGTTTGGATGCATATGCGTATCTGGCGGAGCCCATGGAGATGACGTTCGGAAGATTCCACTTTCGCGTCGAGAAGGAAGGATCGTATCGTGTCGAGATTCCGATTTCGTCGGGATCATCAGTGGCCGATTCCGATTTTTCAAGCTATGCATCGTCAAACGAGTCAGGAGAAGAAGAAACCTCGGCGACAAGCTACGTCAGCATCAGAGCAAGAGAGAAACTCGCCAAGATCTTCAACGACATATCGTTTGAGTCATCTGCGGACTCGTATATAAGCGATGGCTCAAGCGATGTCGACAGTCATGACTTCATCGACAAATCTCTCACAGTGGGCAAGGTCTTCATCAATCTCAACGATGATGTCACCAAACCCAACGTAGATCTGAGTACAAAGTATCATCAGATTTACGCCATTGAAGATCAAGAAGAGACATCTGAGGCTTTCGACAGTTTGGGAAATCCATACGTCGATCCCTCCAATCTGCGACAAGGCTTGGGCAACAAATACGTCGGGCCAGAGCCGCGAGATAGAGTTCAACTTTCACAAGCAGCGTGGGACGAGAGCTGCGAGAGCTATGAACGGCACGAGAACCTATGGCTACCACAGCCACACCGGAAGAATTGCAAGCATATCAATATAGGCTCGCACGAGCTGCCAGGGAATTGGAAAAACAGACAGACTGAGTTGAACGGAGAGAAAGGAGGCGAGCTTCGCATCCAGCAGGAGAAGGGCAGACCTAAGTCGACAATCTAGAACTACGGGTGATAGCCATCGGGAGGCGCGGAACGAGCAAGGTCAAGACCGCAACACATACCCGAAGCGGAAAGAGAACACTTGGTTCAAAACCTCGACATGTCCTTTATGTCGATAGATACAAGAGGAAACATCATCCCTAAGACACCGGAGGCTGGGTATATGGCGACACATGCTTTTATCCTTGCATCTAAACCACCTCCGGGTGACCCAAGGGAAACACCGTACAATATGGCGGTAGCAGGAGTTGGAGCTATGGGGACAGCGTTTGTATCAACGCCTCCCGAAGGAGTGGCAAGGCAAAATAGTCCACGACCCGCAGCAGCAACAGCGGCAGCACTTGAAGGGCCAAGTGGAGCAAGAGACACAGCAGCACAAGCAAGAGTCGACAGAGCGGGGCAGAGCAGAAGGGATCATCGGCAATCCCCGAACTTAACGACGAAGATATGTGCGGCTTACCATGCTTCACGAGGAGAGTCCGAAAAACGCGAGTCCCCTCAGGATTCAAGTTACCCGATAATTTCAAGAAATTCGACGGCCTTCAAGATCCAGAGGATTGGCTAGTCGACTATCTGGGAGACGGTGAAGCCGACAGGAGGAACTAGGGCAACAGCCATGCAAAGCATCCAGGTGCACCCGAGTGGTGCCGCACGATCATGGATAAAGAAACTCGCTCCAGGATCCATTGACAGACTGGGAAAGTTTCGAGGACGTGTTCGTCAAGAACTTCGGATCCACGTGCAAAAAACCCGCATCGTTAGAGGAGTTGAGAGCGTGTCGACAAAAGCCGGATGAGCCAATGAGAAAGTACATCCAGAGGTGGAATATCATCAAAAACTCGGCAGAAAACATATCCGACGAGAGAGCAATAGATGCGTTTGTCGCAGGAGTCGGGCGTGGAGACTTTGTCGAGGATTTGGGAAGGACCAATCCAAGGACAGTATCCGCGTTAATGGAGATAGCAAATAAATGGGCAGATGGAGAAGACGCTGTCCACAACAAACGACACAGGTCGCCAGAGGAGGACCGTGGTCGAAACTATCAACCGAGGCGAAGATTTCCTCGGACGTACCAGAACTACGACGCTCCAGGACAAATTTCGGCAGGTTTTCGGACAAATACAGGAGGCAACAGAGATGATTACCAGAGAAGCAGTGAACAGCGAGGTGATAATAGGGATGATTCACGCAACAGGCAAAATAGTGGGCCGAGGTTTCCAAGACCTTTCGTGTCTCCTGAGGAAATGCTGAACGGACCGTGCCAAATGCACTTCTTCCTCGACAGCAACGGGAAAAGACAGTCAGGGCACCTGCAGAAAGACTGTCGAAATTTTCAGGCAATGTTCAGATACGCAGAAAATGCTCACGCTCGAGCAGCACAGAGAAACCCTCGGGAGCCTAGGAGCGAGGTTCATCTACCGCCACCTCCCGCGATTACAGAGGACAATCGACACCAGCTAAGAATAGCGGCAGCACCTGCACCACCACCCTATGTTGATCCTAACTCCAACGGAGCAGTATTGATGATTCAGAAGGGAAGGCCGTCCAATAGAGCTCAAAAAGTAATCTCACGACAGGTGTTTATGGCAGAGAAAATGCCTCCACCAACAGTTGAGTACCTTAATTGGTCGGGACAAGATATCGGCTTCACAATAGCAGATCATCCGCAGCAAGTTCCTCGACCGAGGGCGGTCAGCACTTATTCTCGCCGGCAGCTATCGCAGGATTTGATGTCTCTCGAGTGTTCATAGACGGCGGCAGCAGCTTGAACCTCATGTATGCAGATACATTGAGGAAGATGAACATATCCTTAGCAAACTTGAAACCAACAGACACAAGGTTCCACGGCATCACACCAGAGAAACCAAGTTATCCATTGGGAAAAATCAATCTCGATGTCCAATTTGGGACCCGAGAAAATTATAGAATCGAGAAGCTCGAATTTGAAGTCGTGGATTTTCCATCACAATACCACGCTTTGTTGGGACGACCAGCATATGCTAGATTTATGGCAGTACCACACTATACATACCTGTTGTGGAGGTTGCCCGGACCAAGAGGACCAATCACAGTCAAGGGAAGCTTTGCCTTAGCCGATAAGTGCGACAAGGATTTTCACGGAGTTGGCGTAAACTTTCGGGATGCAAGCCGAGTACTTGGCGTCAAAAAGCATGACTGATTACGACGCATCGCCGTACGTTGGAAGGCCAAATAAAGAATCAACTTTCAACACGAGAGAAAAATTCTAAGGAGGTGCGATTCACCCGACAGATCCAAAAAAGACGACATCTATCGCAAACGATATGGATATCGCATAGGAAAGCGCGCTCGTCAAGTTCCTCCGTGAGAACTGGAAAATCTTTGCATGGTGTCCAGCCTGACATGCCGGGAGTACCCAGGGAACTTGCCGAGCACCACCTAAATTTGGATCCAACAACGAAACCAATCGGACAACCTTTGCGGCGTTTTCGGAACCAAACCGCAAAGCCATGCTTTCAGAAATAAATCGACTCGAAGAAGCTGGTTTTATCGGAGAAATATCTACAGAAGCCACATGGGTAGCTAACCCGAGTGATGGTGCCGAAAAAAACACGACAGTCCTTCGCATGTGCGTCGACTTTACGTGTCTCAATAAACATTGTCCTAAGGATCACTTTCCCCTCCCAAGGATCGATCAAATTATCGACTCCACGGCAGGTTGCGAACGTCTTTCCTTCTTGGACGCATACTCGGTTATAACCAGATCAGATTAAAAGAAGATGATGAAGCCAAGACAGCGTTTATTACACCTTACGGCGTGTTTTGCTACAAGACAATGCCCTTTGGTCTAAAAAATGCGGGAGCAACATATCGAAGGATGATGCGAAGTGTTTAGCAACACAGATCGGGAAAACGTGCAAGTATACATCGATGATGTCGTCATAACATCAAAAAAGGGGACAACATTGATCGAGGATCTCAAAGAAACTTTTGACAACCTCGACAAATTCCGCCTCAAACCGAACCCGACGAAGTGTTCTTTTGGCGTCCCAGCAGGAGAACTTCCGGGGTTTCTAGTTTCGGCAAGAGGGATTGAAGCAAATCCCGACAAAATACAAGCCATAGTAACAATGAGAAAGCCAACAAAGTTGAAAGAAATACGAGCAGCTAACCGGGCGAGTCGCAGCTTTGAGCGGGTTCGTCGCCGGGTTAGGAGAAAAAGCGTTACCATTTTATGCGCTGATAAAACAAGGAGATAAATTCCAGTGGAACGAAGAGGCCGACGAGCTTTCGAGGATCTGAAGCGAAAAATCTCGACACCACCAATCTCGGTGGCTCCAAAGGAAAAGGAACCTCTCCGCTCGTATATTGCAGCCACGCCCCAAGTGGTTAGCACAAGTATTAGTTGTCGAAAGAGAGGAAGAAGGGAAAATCCATGGAGTGCAGCGGCCGGTATACTTCGTGAGCGAAGTCTTGTCACCTTCAAAACAAAGGTACCCTCGTACCAAAAGCTAGCATATGGAGTGTTCACGACAGACACGAAAATTGCGCCACTATTTTTCGGCACACCCGATCATAGTGGTCAATGAAGCTCCCTTGTCGAATATACCTGAATAACCCGAAGCTACGGGTCGTGTCTCCCTTTGGGGAATAGAACTTTCCCCTCGGGACATCACGTATGAAAAAGAAAAGCAATAAAGTCGCAAATACTGCCAGACTTCATCGCAGAATGGATGGAGTTGCAAAATACAGGACCTCCAGATTTATCGAGAACTTGGACCATGAACTTTGATGGGTCCAAGAGACTAGAAGGAGCTGGCGCAGGAGTAGTACTCATATCACCTGAAGGCGACAAATTGAAGTACATCCTCCGGATGACGTTCCTTAACGCATCTAACAATGAAGCGGAATATGAGGCTCTCATACACGGGATGAAGATGGCGAAAGCATCGCGGAGCAACTCGATTAAAAATCTTTGGCGACTCACAGTTGGTGGCTCAGCAAGTTATGAACCAATGTGATGCAATCAATGATAGCATGATGGCATACAAGGAGGTGTACAACGAGCTTGAGAAGTTATTCGATGGATGCGAAGTAAATCATATTAGCAAGGTTGAGCAACGACGAAGCCGACGTTCTTGCAAACATCGGGTCACGAGTGCCTTCCAGATCCCGCCGGGTGTATTCTGGGAAGAGATAACAGAGAGATCCACTAAGCCAACAAAGTCAAAAAAGAAGGAGAAGAAACCCTCGGGGGCTGCCAAGGAAAAGCAAGAGGACGAAGAAGAGGATCAGGACTTGGTCATGGTGATACGTATACCGTGGATGCAGCCGTACATATCATACATCATGAGGAAAGAAATACCCGATGATCCAGTTGAAGCAAGGCGAGTAATTCGACGCTCCAAAGCTTTTACGGTGGTCAAGGGAGAATTGTATAAGCGAAGTATTTCAGGCGTTTTGCAAAGGTGCGTTACACCCGAAGAAGGAAGAATAATCCTGAAGGATGTACACGAAGGAATATGTGGCCACCACGCAAGTAGTCGAGCTATCGCAGCCAAGGTTTTTCGGGCAGGATTCTACTCGGTTGACAGCAATCGAGGACGCCAAGGACATAGTAAGAACTTGCGACGCATGTCAAAGGTTCGCCGCAAAACCTCATTCTCCAGCAGCAGAGCTAGCACCAATACCATTGTCTTGGCCCTTTGCTCAATGGGGACTTGATATGGTGGGTAAGTTACACAAATCCTGGCCAGGAGGAAAGGAG
This sequence comes from Lolium rigidum, assembly GCF_022539505.1. Taxonomy (NCBI): domain Eukaryota; kingdom Viridiplantae; phylum Streptophyta; class Magnoliopsida; order Poales; family Poaceae; genus Lolium; species Lolium rigidum. The sequence continues at coordinate 71,898,330 of NC_061511.1, read as the reverse complement.
TACATGCTAGTAGCCGTCGATAAGTTTACAAAGTGGATAGAAGCGAAGCCGATAAATTCACCAGATGGAGCATCCGCAGTAAAATTCGTAAAAGGCCTCGTCTTCAGATTTGGAGTGCCCCACAGCATCGTCACAGACAACGGCAGCAACTTCACATCCCATGAATTCAAAGATTATTGTGAAGAGGTGGGTATTAAGCTGAACTTTGCGTCGGCCGCACATCCTCAAACCAATGGGCAAGTCGAGAAAGCCAATGGCATCATCTCGCAATGGTATCAAGAAGCGCTTGTTAGGACCACTTGGAAAAAGCTCGACATACTTGGCCGGAAGAACTACCAAGCGTGTTGTGGAGCATCCGAACAACACCAAACACAAGCAACGCAGGAAACTCCGTTTTTCCTGGTTCATGGAGCAGAGGCAGTACTACCAATCGAGATAGAGCACAACTCTCCACGTGTCGCTGAATATGATGAAGAAACGTCGAGAAGAGCGCTAGAAGATGACGTCGATGCACTTGATGAAGCTCGAAATGAAGTATTATCTCGGGTAACTAAATATCAGCAGGACTTGAAAAATTACCACAGCCGACGATTGCGGCCAAGATCTTTTCAGGTGGGAGACCTAGTCCTTCGACTCACGCAAAAAAGTCATGAAAAACTCGAGTCACCGTGGCTTGGCCCTTACATCGTCACGGAAGTAATCGGAGGAGGAGCATACAGAATAAAGGACAAGAAGACAGGGGTGGAGGAGCCAAACCCCTGGAACGTGGCGCAACTTAGGCGTTTTTACGCCTAGAGTCAAAATATAGTCTTTGTAAAGCTTCAATGTACTGAAACGCCCGCGAGTTTTCAGACGCACTCTTTTCCTTTTTCGGGGCACCGAGTGGGGCCGGAGAAGGTTTTTAATGAGGCGGGCTCGCGGTGCTGCAATATAATAAAGATAGTGACAATATAACTTTTCTTCTTTATCGACATGACCAAAGTTTTCGCTCAGACGAATTTCAATATAGTTCATCGACAAAAGAAAAACCTTGCCTTGGTATTCAGATACCTCGTGAGTAAACAAAAATACAAAATAGTACTCAATAAAAAGCTCGGGGGATCATATTCGCCTTAAAAATATAAATGCCTTGGTTCAAAACCTCGCAAACATACAAATATAGTAAAGAGTCACCGAAACACTCGGGGGCTAAACAAACAGAGAAATACAATGATTGCTTTACAATATAGTCATAGATTACAAAGAAGAAATATCTACAAGAAGAAAATAACTAGTCTTGATTCAATATGTCATCAAGAGTAATTCTGTTTTCCTCAGGAGCGGCACCAAGGAAATCGGCATAATGGCCATCGGCAAAAAAGTCGGCATCCATCCGAAGCAGGTCCTCAATCATTTCTTCGGCTATAGGCGTAACCTTTGTGTTAATCCTGTCAATACCAACTCTCCGACGTTTTACCTTTTGATGAACCCTCTCGACAACCTGGGTAAGGTCAAGCTTCGAGTGGCAGATCTGGAGCATGATAAGAGCAAATCTGGCGCCAGCTACCAATTGGGCTTTGACAAAATCATGGATACTGCGCGCATCCTTGAACCTTTCCATCAATTCAGGAAGAGTTTTTGGTTGGACGTTCCGAGGAAACATGGAGTTGTAAACCATGGACAAGGACTTGGTACAGAAGTCAAGGAAATCGCGAGTTTGAGAGGCGCGATCTTGAAATCTGACAATCTGGCGGGTCCTCTCCGGGGTAGCCCAAAACAAAGAACCATGGTCCAGGGAAAGATTAACAAGGAGGGTTGTCCTAGCATTTACCCTCTCTTCTTCGGCAGCAGCATCAGTAAAGGCACCTATCAAAACAAAGAAGTGGAAACCTTTAAAAGACAGTAGCATGAAGATGGAAGATATCAGAGGATGAAACAGGCATACCCGACATATCTACACTGGCTTCATTCATTAATTCGAGCATGAAATCTTCTCGAGTAGTCGCCTTTTCAGCTTCAGAAGCAGCAATTTCTTTGGCAGCCACGGCTTCGCGAGCTTGCTGAAGCGCAACTTTTTCGGCTTCAGATGACTTACGAGATTGCTCCATCATCACAAGTGTTTGTTTCTTCGCATACTGAAGTTGCTGCCGAAGTTCATCCAGTTCTTGCGACAAGGTATCGTCGACAGGAGCGGTATCAACAAAAGCCCTCCTCGCGTGGGAAGAAGAAGGCGAAACATTCGAAGGAGCGGAAGATGGAGTATAATTATCAAATATCAACTGAAATTTAAACAAGACAACATCAAACAACAAGCAAGGATAGAAGTTTTCATTAATTTCTTGGAGTAATTACAAGGGCATTACAGTGGAGTTAAGAAAGTACGTGTCGCCAAATGACTACTTTGGCGACAAAAGCAAAAGAAACAGAAAGAAAAACAGAGGCATGCAACTAGACCTCCGGCCTCGAGGAGCTAGGAGTTGAAGCTGGCTTGATCCCCAGATACGCCAAGATCTTCTTTGTGTTGGGCTTGGCCGCCTTGATCAGCGACCTCCATCTTGACTGCTCTATTTGACTGGTGTCGCCAACCTTCATCCAATCAAGCGTCTGTTGGCTGTCAGCAACCAGGGCAACAGTACTCTCGACAGCAACCTTCATATTCTCTCGACGCATCTTCAATCCCAGATCTTCCGAAGCATTAAACATCTTGGCGAGGTTAAGGAAAGTTGCGGGTTCTTCTTTCTTCGGGAAGAAATAAGGGAACAACGCCGACAATCCTGCATTAGCATTTGCCACGCCTTCACGAATTTCGCGCCCGTGAAACTCCAGAAGAGAAAGTGCGTCAAGGAGAGGATCGTTGACAGGATTATCCAGATCAAAATCCTGGTTTGTTTGGGCTGCCACACGAGACAAGACATCAGTCAGCAACCAAGAAACAGGAAGTGCAGTAAAATAAAAGGGATTGATAATATTACTCAGAGTACGTCGACTTTGCGACTTCAAACGCTTGAGGATTCCTTCGTCACGAGAAGCTTGTGCAGCTTTGAGCTCATCCAAGGCAGTTGTCGCATCCTCAAGTTTCTTCTGCAGTTCCTCGACACCAGCAGCTTTCGCCTTAGCTTCATCGCCTTCGACCTTGGCTTTGCTAGCAGCGAGTTCGGCTTTCTTGAGAGCCGCCTCACTTTGCTCAAGTTTTTGAGCCGAGTGCGTCGGCGCGTTCGTTAGCCTCTCGCAAGTTTCTCCGTCGAGATATGGAAAAAAGAGAGAAGAAAGATCAAAAAATCGCGGCAAGTAACAGGAGTGACAAATTAAGGAAAAACGACAAGTATGAAAGTCGTTACCTTCGGCTCTATTAGCATATTCACGGTACCCAATAAATTGGGAACCGATGCGGAGAAGATCCTTGATCATAGGCTGTTCAACGTGAACACAGTAAGAGAAACATCGGCATAAAAAAAAAAAAAAATAATAATAAAAAGATGTGAAGAAACAAAATAAAGAAAATATAGATGTCGACAAACTTACATCATCTAGGAGCGGGGGCGGCGAACTGCCCAACTGAGGGGCAGGATCAACAATCTTTTCAACCCGTGCCCTTTTTGGTGAAGGGGCACGGGGGCTCGAAGGAGTAGATGTATCAACATTTTGTTGAGGAGGCGACGATTCCTCCCCTTCAACTGGTTTTTCTGAAATAACTAAAGTATGTGACGTGCTCGTTCGAGCAGCCACATCTAAAGTTGGTGTTTCTTCATCATCACTGTGACAAAATAGTGGCAGCATAAAAGCAAGGCAAAATAAAATTCTTCAAATAAAAAAGGAAAAGAGCAAGGAACCTACGAGCTGATGATACTCTCGATGTATGGATCATAAGCTCGCTTTTCGAGGTGCAGGAGCAGTTTCTTCGGGTTTCGAGGTCCCGGAATCTTCGGCATTGCTCCTTTTCCTTTTGCTCTTCGGAGAAACAGCGAGGAGGAGGAGATTGCGCCGATGTTGTATCTTCGGAGGCAGCATCCTTCTCGGTAGATCCCGCAGATTTTCGAGAATCTGCGGGTTCATTCACAAAAGAGGGGGTCTCTCGGTTGACATCATCGACAACGGCTCTTTCTTCGACCTCTCCATCCTCGGGAAGAGGAGGAAGGGAAGCCATAGTAGGATGATTCTACAAGGAAATAGTGACAAAAGAGAATAAGTGAGATACCACTGCAATAAGATACGAAGAACAGTTCAGAACAAGATAGAACTTCGAGAAGAGAAAATACCTCGGGAAGAGGATTGGAAGCACTGTATGGTTCCACTCGACAGGAGGAAGGAATAGGGTCCTTCTTGCCTAATCGAGAAATTCTTCGAACCAATTTTTCCAAGTCCTTTACAGAAAGATCACTGGAGATCCTGTTGGCGTCATTTTCACCAGAATACGTCCAAAGGGGATTTTTGCGAGCCTGAAGAGGCTGCACTCTAATCCTAAGGAAGTAGGCAGTAATTTGAACACCAGATAGCTCTTTGCCTCGAGTGTTTTGAAGATGACGGATACGAGCCATGAGCGCCTCTGTCGCCTTTTTCTCTTCTTCAGAAGCTTCGGCATCCCAGGAACGGCGACGCCGAATCCCGGCACTTCCGTCAAAAGGAATTATGTTGTGCTCCACGGAATTGGCGCTTTCTTCGTGGATGTAGAGCCACTTTTTGCGCCATCCTTGGACAGAATCAGGAAACTTGACGTCGAAATAATCGACATCAGTCCGAACACGGATAACAACGCCACCTATGTTATAAGTGACGTTGTGGGAGCCATTACGGCGGAGGCAGAAAATGCGCTTCCACGAGCCCAATTGGGAGGGATTCCGAGGAAGCATTCGCGAAGTGTGATAAAAATAGAAATGTGAAGGATGGAATTGGGAGTCAACTGGTGCAGTTGAATCCCATAAACGAAAAGAAGGCCGCGGAGGAAATCGTGGATTGGGGTTGAAAGGCCGCGAATCAGGTGATCAACAAAACTAACCCGATACTCCATTGGAGGCTTGGGGTAGCTTTCTTCGCTAGGAAAGCGGATGGCGTCCTCCTTCGTCATGAGGCCGAGCCTCTTCAGCATGTTGATGTCTTGATTGGAGATTTTGGATCTCTCCCACTCAAGATCCTCGGCGGCCATCTTGGATTCCGGCGTGCTGTGGCGAGTCAGACGCGTGCGCGGTGGCATCAACGGCAGTGGGCAGAGCAATGTATGTGCGTACGGAAGATTGGAGAGAGTTGGGCGCAGGGGAAGTTTTGCGAAGAGGAACAGGTAAGCGGCGCAAGCAAGGGGATGAACGGAGGTTGAAGAAGGGTTTATATAAGAATCGGGTGAAGCGAGTGTGCCGTTGGATGAAGAAATCGTGTGGTGAGAATGGATCTTCTAGACACAAGGGCAAAACAAGTATTTTTATTGAGATAGGCGTTACTGTACGTGCGCCAGGAAAAGCGGAGGACGTGTGTCCCCCACTTGCACGACGTGTCAACATGGTCGAAGCAATGGACCCACAGGGCAGAGAACTCACGACTATTCAAGAAGGATGAAGTAAATTTGATTAAGGGAAGTATGTCGACAAGAAAAATAAAAGAAAAGTGGCGACAGAAAGAATTATTAAATACTTCGGGAGCCTTTGATCAAATACAAGTTTTTGCCCAAATGCTCGGGGGCTACTTCAGAAAAAAGTAAGTTTTCGAGTATGACAAATATAGAAATTGCGGGAGCCTACAACCAAGCACAAGTCCTTGGCTGTAGCCTCGGGGGCTACTCCCATCGGGAGCGCTGTTCGCGCACCCGAGAGATAAAGAAAGAGATCATATCGAAGTAATGAAAATATAGCGACAAGGTGGACTAAAATGTTGAGCCTACAACCAAGCACAAGTTCTTGGTTGTAGCCTCGGGGGCTACTCCCATCGGGAACGCTGTTCGCGTACCCGATGAAATTACCAAAGGAAAAAATAAAAAAGCAAGAGAGTATATTTCGAGTTATAATTAACTCTACATATACTCCCATCGGGGGAGCAATATAAGTCATATTTGACTCGATAAAATGTGCCATTCCAACAGCCAGAAAAGCACTCGACAATATATTCTCAGAACGCTGAAGTTGCGATCAATTTCTGAATGCCGCAAATTTGCGAAGGTAAGACCCCAGAATCCGTTCTGCTGGGCGTGGCATCGCCAAAGACTGCGCTCTGCTACTTTTATCCGTATCAACGGATACGAAGAAAAATCCTAACGGACGCGTTAGGTACCCGATAAATTCGACCGGGACTCGACGGAATGGTAAGACCTTAAGCGGCACCCGTCGAAGTTTACACCAAGTATCCCGAGATCATGTCCAGGGACGTGATTTTGAAGTAGGTTTTTGCGGATTGCCACTAGAGCAGTTAACTAGTACCTGATCCGTCAGATGAACTAGCCCCAACTACCATTATCCCTGTACAATATAGAATTTTATGTGAAGAAGTATAAAAAGTTAAAGCTTCCGAATAAAAATAAGCAGTGGAGATTTTCCCTGACTCTACGATTCAAGCAAAATCTCGGGGCTACCGACATAGGCATGCCAAATGGGCCTGCCGAAGATAGTACCCGGGGTTTACTCGGAGGCCCAATACCCGAAGAATAAGAAGATTCGGGAGCCCAAGATTTACTAAGGAAACATAGAGTTGTAATAGGGAGTGTTGTTTGTAATCTGGCGAGATGAGTTAGAAACCGTCCCGGATTCTGTAAATTTGTATAGCACGAATCCCTCGGCTCCACCTCCTATATAAAGGGGAGTCGAGGGACAAAGAATCAATCGAATCATTGTCTGCAAACCCTAGTTTTCATAATCGTCGAGTACTTTTCGGCTGAAACCTTCGAGATCTACTTGCCCTCTACTTCTAACTAAACCCTAGCCTACAATCCATAGGCATTGACAAGTTAATCCCTTGTCATGAGGGATATGGCAAATTGTGAAGAAGTCCCTTCGCAAAGATCATATCAACGACTTGTATACTACAACATGCAGTGGTATGCTGGGTCACCGCACTAAGTCAGCTGGCCCGGCCCGCAAGCTTAATGGGCCGGCCCGCTTAATACGTGGCAGGCCTCGTGTGGGCCTACCATCTACCACGGGGTTTCAGCGGTTAACGCCGTTAACTGCCAGTTAACGGCGTCTGCCACGTGTCAGTTTGCATGACGTCAGCAGTCAACGGGCTCCCGGAAACACTTCTGCAACGGTCCGATTTTCCGTGGCGGAAGGGCGCCCAAGCGCGACGGACCGAAAAAATCGTCGTAGGACTTTGCCTGACGCAGTTTCGACAACAGAACCCATATCGTCGGGTTAGGCCCATAGGCGACGAAAAATACCCCTTAGCGGACGATTTTGAGACGTTGTCTATCAGAACTTTTCTTGTAGTGCTACCTTTAAAACCTTCAAAATGTTTCTCAATTTGTGTTAATGTTTCATAGCTCATGAGGAAGTATGTGGTGTTTAACTTTCAACCTTGTCATTTACTCTTGACGGACTTTCATTATGGACTAGTGGCACATCCGCTTATCCAATAATTTTGCAAAAAGAGTTGGCAATGGGGTTCCTAGCCCCGATTAATCAAACTTCATTAATAATTCTCTTCACATGTTTTGCTCTGATTCATCAGTAAGCAACTTAATTTTGCAAATAGACACTCCTCCATGGTATGTGATTGATGGAAGGCACCCGAGGATTCGGTTAGCCATGGCTTGTGTAAGCAAAGGTTGGGGGGAGTGTCACTCATAATAAAACTAAAATACGTGTGTAAACAAAAGAGAAGGGGGATGATCTACCTTGCTGGTAGAGATAACGTCCTTCATGGGAGCCGCTCTTGAAAGTCCGGTTGGCGAGGTAGTTGGTGTACCCATTACCATTCGTTGACAACAACAAACACCTCTCAAAATATTTTTAAAAATGAAAAGCTCTAGCGCATGTTAATCCCTGCTTCCCTCTGCGAAGGGTTAATCTTTTACTTTTATGTTGTGTCTCCATCCTTTCTTTGAGCACTATCTTGAGAGCACAACTGTCATTCGTAGTATAATATGCTTGTCCCAAAATATGATTGATTGCGATATAACTTTGATGCTTTTATCTTTGACAATCACTATTTCTAGTCTTTCTATGAACTTCAGAGGTGCCTGGGCATTTATGTTTTGCTGATCAAATATGGGCAAGCGAGATACCACTTTATCATACTCTTTTATGAACATTGCAATCCTGCTTATAGACATGATTCATGATGCTGATTATTAATTGTTGGTACCTTTTCCATGATTGACATAGCTATTATATGATCTTATTTGCATGTATCTTATTATGAACTGCCTAAGTGTTAGCCATATCATGAGAATATATACATCATATGAACAAATGTGTTCGTGAAAGTTCTTTTATCGCGTCAGTTGTTAACTGAATTGCTTGAGGACAAGCAATAAGCTAAGCTTGGGGGAGTTGATACGTCCAAAACGTATCTACTTTCCCGAACACTTTTGCTATTGTTTTGCCTCTAATTTGTGTATTTTGGATGCAACTAACACGGACTAACGCTGTTTTCAGCAGAACTGTTCTGGTGTCTCGTTTTTGTGCAGAAATCCAACTTTCAGGAAAATCTTCGGAATTTATGCGAAAGTCCTATTTTTCCAGAAGACTCACGGAGCCAGAAGGGCAAGTCAGGTGGAGGCCCGAGGGCCCCACACCCTAGGGCGGCGCGGCCCAGGAGGGGGGCGCGCCGCCCTAGCGTGTGGCCCCCTCGGCCGGCCTCCGACGCCCTCCTCTGGACTACTTAAAGGGTTCGATCTAAAAATCGCGACCAAGAAGTCGAAGTCGCCAGAAACCCTCCAGAACGCCGCCACATCGCGAAACTCCGTCTCGGGAGCCAGAAGTCTCCGTTCTGGCACTCCGCCGGGACGGGGAATTGGAGGAGATCATCGCCATCATCACCACCGACGCCTCTCCATCGACCAGCCATGTTTCCCCCATCCATGTGTGAGTAATTCCCCCGCTGTAGGCCGAAGGGGATGGTAGGGATTGGATGAGATTGGTCATGTAATAGCATAAGATTGTTAGGGCATAGTGCCTAGTGTCCGTAATTGGTACTTTGATGATATTGTTGCAACTTGTTATGCTTAATGCTTGTCACTAGGGCCCGAGTGCCATGATCTCAGATCTGAACATGTTATTGTTTCATCATGATATTCATTGTTTTATGATCTTACCTGCAAGTTGTATACACATGTCGCTGTCCGGAACCAAAGGCCCCGAAGTGACAGAAATCGGGACAACCGGAGGGGATGGTAGTGATGTGAGGATCACATGTGTTCACGGAGTGTTAATGCTTTGCTCCGGTACTCTATTAAAAGGAGTACCTTAATATCCAGTAGATTCCCTTGAGGCCCGGCTGCCACCGGCTGGTAGGATAAAAGATGTTGTGCAAGTTTCTCATTGCGAGCACGTACGACTATATATGGAACACATGCCTATTGATTACTTTGTACTTGGACACCGTTTTATTATTATCTGCAAATGCCCTGCTTTGATTGTTACATGAGTTTCTCTCATCCATGCAACGCCCGTTATCCGTCCCTGTGCCTACAGTATTTTAACCTTGCTGTTTACTATAATCACTATTGCTGTCTATGTTACTCTGTTGCTGTTATTTCACTACTGCTACTGCTATAAAACTGTTACTACTGATAAACTCTTGCGAGCAAGTCTGTTTCCAGGTGCAGCTGAATTGACAACTCCGCTGTTAAGGCTTTCAAGTATTCTTTGTCTCCCCTTGTGTCGAATCAATAAATTGGGTTTTACTACCCGCGAAGACTGCTGCGATCCCCTATACTTGTGGGTCATCAGGTACGTCGGCGACCTCTTCATGGAAGATTGTGAAGAGGCACGAGCTTCTCCTTCGTGAAGCTTGTGAAGTGGTTGGAGCTTACCATATCCGGAGTGTAGGAAAAGCTAGCCATAAGGAAAATGCTTTTGTCTTTCGTGGAATTGGCTTGGAGAAGAAGGTGAGCCTTTGTGGCGACCTTCGTGGTAACGCGCATCTCTCCAACGTGACGTACATCATTTCGTGTGAGGGAACACGGGAATACATCTTTGTCTCTGCGTGCCTCGGTTATCTCTATACCCGTGTTTACTTTCCTTGTGATAACCATCGTGCTTGAAGTGCCTATTTTTTGCTATCACTTGTGTTACATATATCTTATGCATGTATCGCTTATCTTGAGTTGTTGTTGTTGTTGTTGCATTTAGTTGAGCATAGCATATTCAGGTTTTGTGCTTGTAAAATAAACGTTAGTTTAATTCCGTACTCTTAAGAGCCAAATCCGTAAATAGTTTTTAAAACGCCTGTCCAGCCCCCTCTATGCGACATCTCGTCATTTCACTCACCCGCCATCCTCAATCTCTCTTTCAATTCTACGATCTAGAGAGGTGTACCCCACCGTCGGTCCGCCGCGACCCAGATCTCCCTCTAAACTACCTCTTACCCCTAACCTCCCTCTGAATATGGCGGTTGTGGACGTGCCTTTGATGGTAGACACGACAATGGTGCCAACATCCTGATAGTTGACTTGTGATGTTTTCGGGGGATGAGGTTCTTTATGTTGGATGATTTATTTTGTGCATTGCATGTCATTTTGTACTGCTATTTGATATTTCCATGTTCAGCTTTTTCAAGTTTAACTTAAATTGTATGCGTTTGTAATTGTAAATTTGCATAGGGTCGATTCTATGCATTGGAACTATCTACGTTTAATTATTGTGGCGTTGAAGTTGTTATATACTAGTATAGTAGATGTTGTAAAGTGGCAGAAAAAAGAAAATTAAGGGTTAAGTTTTACGAGAGATACTGGTAGAATGAACGATATTTTTAGGGGCCGGGGATTGAGTAGTCCCGTAAAAGCATTTTAAGATCATGTTTTAAGAAGGGATACGGGGGGAGATGTTCTTAGTTCATTCATAATTTTCTCTTTTTTGACATTTACAATATTAACGAATAAACTAGAGCTTAAGAGTCTAAACTTGTTAAAAAAAATATGGATGCATCGATAGCTCATCAATATCCTTTCTATTGCGAGGGAAAGTGTGATGCAAAAAATTAGCATTAAGAAATAGGAGTAAAAATATAACTAGGATATACACATAAGTAAGTAAATAAATAAAAGTAATTTAAGTGGTTGAGGGCAAACCTATTTCGAGGAGTACGAGATATCAAGTTAGTTTTTCAGTTGTTACGTTAAGTTGAACTTAACCTTCTATAAATAAATGTGGAAGACGGAATAAAAAGCTATGTATTGTATGAAAACCCTGGTTATATTATACTCCCTCCATCTCATGAAAGTTTTCTTAGTTTTGTCAAAATTTAGATATATCTAGTTACTATTTAATGTCTAAATACATCTAAACTTTAGCCAAGTTAAGACATGTTTAATGGAATGGAGAGAGTGACTAACTTTAAGAATGAACGCTTACAAACTTCAAACATCATATGGTCGGCCAGATCTTTCGATACCCCTTCATGTGTTGACTTATCCCTGTAATCTCATATTTGCGTGATTCTAAACTCTCTAATATCAACTATACCTAGAGAACAAAGTCAAAACAGTAATATATGCAAGAGTAAAAGACTGGCTCAACCATATTCCAACCCTAGAATTTTGATACGAGCTTATAGAAAAGCACTAAATTAGTGAACGCCCTATAGACTAGAGAAGCCCATTGTGAAAAATAAACTCATATGGTGTGGTACGGAACTCGCGTGCATTTTGCATACATTCACTCCTAAAACTTGAGAAAATTGCAAAAATCAACCATATTTGCGGAAAACGCCAATCACTTAGTTTAGTCACATCGTTGTTTCTGACTAATGGGGCCCGCTACCAGGAGGGTGTGGCATGCGGTAAATGGTCTAGGTAAACACATGGTAGATAATCTTATTTTTGGGTTTTTTGGTAACTTTTTATGGACCCACCCGTCTTGACCATGTGCGTGTGGTCAGTTGTGTCGTGCGACTCCCACTCTGGCTAGGTCGTAGGCCTCAACCGCTCAGGGGTGCAACCTCTACGGTGTTGTTCCACGCGCCATGAGGAGATGCCGGGGGGGGGGGGGCTCCACTTTGGTCGTCGCACTAGCTCGTACAGTGGCATTCGAGGTGTGCGAGGTCAAGTTGAAGCCACTAGGGTGGTTGCCTAGGCTCGTGGACCATAGAGAGCAGGGGAGCCTAGGAATGTGAACACACACAGAGTAAGGGGGCCGATGACGGCGCACGATGGAGGTTGGGGGAAGCGCCCGCCGAACAGGGGAGGTCGCCAATGGGACGTACTTGTTGGAGGTTAGGGCGGCGGGAACCTGTGTGTGGTGGCTAGTGGGGAGCCTAGCTGACGACATCGACTGGGTGGATCGAATTTTTGCGGATTTGTCGATGGATTTGAGGGACATGGAGAGGGGTGAGCTGACGTGGTCTCTAGAAATTTGCAAAAAAATCCATGATGAAAACAGTTTAAGTTTTTTTTAGGGAAATGAAAACAGTTTAAGTTTGTTACTCCTTGACCACCAAAGTTCTGCAACTTCAGCCTAACAGTCAGCCAGTTGAGTAGGGTCAGCCAATCGGAAACTATATTAAAGTGCACGTTTTTTGTGAACTGTTAAAATGGGGTCGTCCCTTTTTGTGATCAAAATAAAAGTGGGTTTTTAAAACCCTAACACTAAGTGCGATGTTTTTTATTGTAATATTCTCCCTAAAACTGCATCAGCTTTTTTTTTTTAGGGTAACCAGTCGCCATTTATTGATCACTAGTTGAATGCCCGTGCGTTGCTACGGCTTCTAATTTTCTCGTAAACATAATACACGCAAAAAAATTATAACACAACTTTTGAATCTCATTTGATTGGTATACGCCATCGAGGGGCCACGGCCGATCTCTACACCGTCGAGGGTACCGCCATACCAGGGACCATACTGACGAAAGAGAAGCTGGATTTCCATGCCGCTGGAGGCGTCTTGTCGAGGATGAGCCGGTCTCCATGCTGCTGAAGGAACCTAGCCCTGGAGGAGTTGGTCTTGTCCCACCTCGTGGAGGAGCTGGAGACAGCCGCCGTCCTCTAGAGTCCTCAGCATGGGGGTTAGCGCCACAGAACTTCTCCCCAAAATGTGCCCATTTTCCTATTGGATAAGAACAATAATAAGAAAATAAAAAGGAAAAAATATATAAGAAAAGGACCTAGATATGTGATCCTGGATTTGAGAGACCGGGAAGCTGACATGTGGGCCAGAGAAAACTACAAAGAAAAAAACAATTTATAACAGTCTAATGTTTGCCCTTGACCATTTTAGCCTGGTCACGTCAGCCTAAGAGTGGACCCTACTTGTCATAATCATATTTAATTCACTTACGATGGCCAATAAGTGCTTCTCGTCACACTGTTAATCCAGATCGGTGGTTTCGTGTCAAAAAAAATGATAGGTGATGGTGTTTTTTGTTAACCTACCCACAATTTTGGTGGTTATATGTACTTGTCTCCTCCTCCCCTCCCATGTTGTGACGTCCGCCCATTTCCCCCCTCCGACGATGAAGTTGATGTCCCTGGCCACGTATCCACCGGATCCTCTGCCTCTGACATCCCGCGCGCGTTGGATCAGAGCGAGGCCATCCCGCTCCGGTGGGTTGGCCACTTGACCGTTTTGCGAGTCTCCACGAACGGTTCAAGTAAGGCATGCTCCTGAACTGGATGGTCTACTGCGGCAAGAGGAGGCCATCAACGGCGACATGACTCAGGTGTCCGAGTATGAATGGGCATTGTTCCGGACGTCCCAGCACGCTGGTGCTGCCTTGAGGCTCCTTGAGCTCGACACCAGTGTCGGAGGGATTGAAGAACAATAGAATTGCAGAAAATACTTGTCATGTAAGCCATGTTTACAGTGGTTATTTGCTACCTGTCCGTATAATTGCAGCAACTACTCTCGGTTGAAAGATTAACCTTACTTCGTCTTGCCATAGGCCCTTGACCCTATCGAAGGATGGAATGTCTAGGTGTTGATGGATTCTTGCTTGGAAGGCCATGTATCTAGCTTTGATGGAACTGAAATGGTGTGATTAGCCTCAAGATATTTGCCATATGAATCCTGTGATCAAGACCTGGGTATTTTCTTTCCAGGAAAGAGATTAACGTGATGCAGATGGTAGACAAGCAGTGCCTATATGCCAGCTAAGTAATGTATATTTGCAAGTTTATTTATCAAACATAGGGAGATAAACAATACTACATTCTGATGTACAATGTTGTGAGGCCTGCATACAAATATAGTCTACCTCTACATGTTCTCGGTTAACAAATGGCAACAAAATACATAAAAGCTCATTCAAAATATGTTGACTATGGACACATAATTTTTTCCTGTACATGCAAGGATTGAGTCTCTTATATTTAGAAATCTCCTCGAAACCTCAAAAAAAATTATTCTTACTTTTTAGTATCTCCTATCAGGTGTGTGCACCATAGATAAAGATTTAGCCAGGCCAAACAGCGAGCAGAGAAGCTAGATGCTTCCTTAAGCAACACTTACTTTCCTTCCATACCGCTTCAAGATTTCTGTGCTGTGTTAATATGCAAGTGGAACCGATACAAAATATTAAATGTTCATTAACACATGATACCATTGTACTTCCTCTCTGCTAGCCATAATTCTTTCTGAACCATGTATGCATTTAGCTCGAGGATCAAATGCATTCTTTGGTGCTGCTGCTATATCGAGTGGTTGTTTCTCTGTTGATGTAGGAAGAAATGATCAAAGGAGCATAAGTGGGGCATATGTTTGTCATGATTTTTATATAACTACCTTCTTGTCTTTTTTATTGATCAAATGAAGGCTGAAAACTACTTATTGTTTTCCCTTTTAGTTTCACTTTCGTTTCTATAAGAACAACAATAACAAATGATATCTTGTCTTTTTTACTGATCAAATGTGGGGCTTGTAGTGTCTACATGGTAATCAATAATAACCGCTATCGAAAAAAAACATCTGTTGAGCAGCATAGGCAAAAGCAAGAACACATGCTTGAATAAGAGTACTTTCACTTCTTGAGTACGTAGTAGAGATGTAGCAAAACTCAATCAAATTAGCCTAACAGAACTTATGTACCGGCTGCAGAACACACAAATAAATTAGACAAACAAAGAAGATTAGTCGAAATGCTGAATAAATAACACACACATTTATGATCAAAATAAGCCATCTCAAATATTGACGTGAGTGTGCACAATTTTTGCTATCATATTGCAGGAACTAATTCACATCTGAACATGATTCTGTTAAGGTGATCCTTCGCAACGAACATGCCTAGGTCTTTACCTGCTTTTCCGAATAGTAAAGGGAATAGACGACGACAGAGGCTGTTGTGCAGTGCGGGCGCCCTGACCTAGGAGCAGCAGCTCCTAGTCCGGCAGCGGCAGCCTCGTCCGTGCACATCGAGCCGCCCACACTCCCGCAGCGGCGGTCTCGTCCGCGCACATGTTGTTGCAAAAGATCAGCGGAAGGTACAGGGACAAACCTCTAAGCGTACGTGGTTGTGTGCTGCCGCTGGGCAGGAGAGATCAAGAGGAGAGCGGCTGATAGAAGTTGTGGGGCTCTGTTTAGGGGGGCTTGGTCATATTTGGTATCAGATGTGATTGTCTCCTTAATTATGCCGATTTGATTGGTATGCAATAAATTCTTACCTTTTTTAACAGTTCCTTATGAATGGCATGGTGGGTAATTCTCCCACGAACGGGAAAGGATGCAGGATCAAACGGTGGTTCTTAGTTTAGAGATATCGAACGGACAGGATGGCTCCAATGACGACCATCAAAGTGCGTTGAGTGTCAAACGACCAACTCCCATTTAATAGTAAAGATTCAAAAATATAGGATACAAAGCAGGTCTGATTTTTGCACTACCAGACGTGACGACCGGTGTTCAGATAAGCTGAACCACTAGATAAGCCATGGGCTTCTACATTCCAAGATCTATTCTCATGAGTAAACCTTACGGATGTAAAGTCAGAAGCAGTTACCTTGGTCTTCTTCAACACGGAACTGAAACGTTTCAGATTTTCGCCCTCCAGACTAGAGATCACCTCCAGGCAATCAGATGCAACGTGGACATGATTTAAAGACAAGCCACACGCGAGCGCCAGGGTTTCTCGACATGCAATTGCTTCTAGAGTAGCAGGGTTAGATATCCCACGGATAGTTTGTGCTGATGCTCCCAAAAAAGCACCATCTTCATCTCTACACACCGCCGTTACGGCACCAAAATTTTCATTGTTCCCGACGGCTACGTTGATATTTATTTTCGCATGTCCCGCCTCTGGTGCCAACCAGACTTGTGGATTCGGCCTCTCAGATGGTGCTTGGGACTTCTTTGTTTCGACAAAGAAACAAACTTTCTAACTAAGCAAACTGCATCAGCTATGAAACAACTTTCTAACTAAACAAACTTTTGTATTTTCTAGATTTTTTTCTTATACTTCTTTTTACTTGGAATGACAAAAAAAAAAAGCTTACTCCTTCCGATTCAAAATAATTCCCTAAAATAGACATGCCTACACTCTAATTATGTGTAGATACATCTAGTTTTGAGTAATTTTTAACCGGAGAAAGTACTATAATTAGAGGATATCTAGATTTTGTAGAGTGTACCAAATGATAATTGAAAAACAGCTACATGCCGCTCGAAAAGTTCTATTAGAGCCCAGGCTCCGTGAAGCCCTTTAGAGCATCTCCACCGACACCCCATAAATAGACGCCGGCAGGGGTGCCAGCACAACATCCTCCATTTGAGGGTCCTGCTCCCATACCAGCGTTCTCCAAACCGGCGGTCCCGATAGATCATTTGAATAAAAACTCATAAAACATGCATAGAAATTCGATTAGGTTTTCGAATATGAAGTTTGGGTCAACATACGACCACCGAATCGCTGTCATAGTCCGGCTGCAAAACCAACTTGACTTCCAGGCCAAATGATCAGATGAACGGGGTCATGGGCGGCTGAACCTCGACGACGTCCTCTTCGTCGGCGAGCACCGACGGCACCTCCATCGCGGGAATCGGCTCCACGGGCGTCAGGGGAGGCATGAACCTCGACGGTGCCGGCGTTGACATGAACGCCGAAGAGGGTGCGGGGGAGGCCGGTGCCGTCAGTCACGTGGCCGACGGTACTTCCCGGGCGGCATAGATCTGGCGATGAGTTCTGGTCAACGGGGAAGCGAAAGCCGCCACTGCCCCTCGGCGCCGAATCCGGCGAGAACTACGTGTTGGGGTAGAAGGTCGTGTCGCTGTCGGCGTACTCCATGGAGTAGCGGCCGCGGCCGTCCATCTGCGACAGATGCATCTGCGAGAGCGACGGACCCTCGCGCGAAGTACCCCGGCGACGAGGGAGAGCTCGACAACCCACCGCCCAAGTTGCGCCAGGCGAGTTGCTGGCTCCCTTCGAGCTGACCGCCGCCCAAGTTGAGGCACACGTCGGCGGTAGCCATCACTTTCGTGGCTTCGGCTTTGTACGCCTCAGCGGCGATGCGGCGCCTTCTGCGGTCGGCCATCACGATGGTTGATACGTCTCCGACGTATCGATAATTTCTTATGTTCCATGCCACATTATTGATGATATCTACATATTTTATGCATACTTTATGTCATATTTATGCATTTTCCGGCACTAACCTATTAACGAGATGCCGAAGAGCCGCTTGTCGTTTTCTGCTGTTTTTTGTTTCGAAATCCTAGTAAGGAAATATTCTCGGAATTGGACGAAATCAACGCCCAGGGGCCTATTTTCACACGAAGCTTCCAGAAGACCGAAGGGAAGACGAAGTGGGGCCACGGGGCGCCGCCACACTAGGGCGACGCGGCCTAGGGGGGGCCGCGCGGCCCTAGCGTGTGGGGCCCCCGTGACGCCTCCTGACCTGCCCTTCCGCCTACATATAGCCTTCATCGCGAATACCCCAGTACCGAGAGCCACGATACGGAAAACCTTCCAGAGACGCCGCCTCCGCCAATCCCATCTCGGGGGATTCAGGAGATCGCCTCCGGCACCCTGCCGGAGAGGGGAATCATCTCCCGGAGGACTCTTCACCGCCATGGTCGCCTCCGGAGTGATGTGTGAGTAGTTCACCCCCGGACTATGGGTCCATAGCAGTAGCTAGATGGTTGTCTTCTCCTCATTATGCTTCATTGTCGGGTCTTGTGAGCTGCCTAACATGATCAAGATCATCTATCTGTAATGCTATATGTTGTGTTTGTTGGGATCCGATGGATAGAGAATACTATGTTATGTTGATTATCAATCTATCTATGTGTTGTTTATGATCTTGCATGCTCTCCGTTACTAGTAGAGGCTTTGGCCAAGTTGATGCTTGTAACTCCAAGAGGGAGTATTTATGCTCGATAGTGGGTTCATGTCTCTATTGAATCTGGGGGAGTGACAGAAACCCCTAAGGTTGTGGATGTGCTGTTACCACTAGGGATAAAACATTGATGCTATGTCCGAGGATGTAGTTATTGATTACATTACGCACCATACTTAATGCAATTGTCTGTTGTTTTCAACTTAATACTGGAAGGGGTTCGGATGATAACCTGAAGGTGGACTTTTTAGGCGTAGATGCATGCTGGATAGCGGTCTATGTACTTTGTCGTAATGCCCAATTAAATCTCACTATACTCATCATATCATGTATGTGCATTGTCATGCCCTCTCTATTTGTCAATTGCCCAACTGTAATTTGTTCACCCAACATGCTATATTTCTTATGGGAGAGACACCTCTAGTGAACTGTGGACCCCGGTCCATTCTTTAACATCGAATACAATCTACTGCAATACTCGTTCTACTGTTTTCTGCAAACAATCATCATCCACACTATACATCTAATCCTTTGTTACAGCAAGCCGGTGAGATTGACAACCTCACTGTTTCGTTGGGGCAAAGTACTTTGGTTGTGTTGTGCAGGTTCCACGTTGGCGCCGGAGTCCCTGGTGTTGCGCCGCACTACATCTCGCCGCCATCAACCTTCAACGTACTTCTTGACTCCTACTGGTTCGATAAACCTTGGTTTCTAACTGAGGGAAACTTACTGCTGTACGCACCACACCTTCCACTTGGGGTTCCCAACGGTCGCGTGCTGTACGCGTGTCAAGCTAAATTTCTGGTGCCGTTGCCGGGGAGATCAAGACACGCTGCAAGGGGAGTCTCCACCTCCAATCTCTTTACTTTGTTTTTGTCTTGCTTTTATTTTATTTACTACTTTGTTTGCTGCACTAAATCAAAATACAAAAAAATTAGTTGCTAGTTTTACTTTACTTGCTATCTTGTTTGCCATATTAAAAACACACAAAAAATTAGTTACTTGCATTTACTTTATCTAGTTTGCTTTATTTACCGTTGCTAAAATGGGTACTCCTGAAAATACTAAGTTGTGTGACTTCACAACCACAAATAATAATGATTTCTTATGCACACCTATTGCGCCACCTGCTACTACAGCAGAATTCTTTGAAATTAAACCTGCTTTACTGAATCTTGTTATGCGAGAGCAATTTTCTGGTGTTAGTTCTGATGATGCTGCTGCTCATCTCAATAATTTTGTTGAATTGTGTGAAATGCAAAAATATAAGGATGTAGATGGTGACATTATAAAATTAAGATTGTTTCCTTTCTCATTAAGAGGAAGAGCTAAAGATTGGTTGCTATCTCTGTCTAAGAATAGTATTGATTCATGGACTAAATGCAAGGATGCTTTTATTGGTAGATATTATCCCCCTGCTAAAATTATATCTTTGAGGAGTAGCATAATGAATTTTAAACAATTGGATACTGAGCATGTTGCACAAGCATGGGAAAGAATGAAATCTTTGGTTAAAAATTTCCCAACCCATGGACTGACTACTTGGATGATCATCCAAACCTTTTATGCAGGACTGAATTTTTCTTCGCGGAACCTATTGGATTCAACTGTTGGAGGTACTTTTATGTCCATCACTCTTGGTGAAGCAACAAAGCTTCTTGATAATATGATGATTAATTACTCTGAATGGCACACGGAAAGAGCTCCACAAGGTAAGAAGGTAAATTCTGTCGAAGAAACCTCTTCCTTGAGTGATAAGATTGATGCTATTATGTCTATGCTTGTGAATGGTAGGACAAATGTTGATCCTAATAATGTTCCGTTAGCTTCATTGGTTGCTCAAGAAGAACATGTTGATGTAAACTACATTAAAAATAACAATTTCAACAACAATGCTTACCGGAACAATTCTAGTAACAACTATAGACCATATCCTTATAATAATGGCAACGGCTATGGTAATTCTTATGGGAATTATTACAACAACAATAGGAACACACCCCCTGGACTTGAAGCCATGCTTAAAGAATTTATTAGTACACAAACTGTTTTTAACAAATCTGTTGAAGAAAAGCTTGGGAAAATTGATATACTTGCTTCTAAAGTCGATAGTATTGCTGCTGATGTTGATCTTTTGAAATCGAAAGTTATGCCTCATGAAAATCATAATAATAAAATTGTTACTACAGCAAATGCCATCCAAGTTAGAATTAATGAGAATATAAGATTGATGGCCGAATTGCGTGCTAGGTGGGAAAGAGAAGAAAATGAAAAAGAAGATAATATAGCTAAAGTTTGGACAATTACCACCACTAGCAATACTAATGCTACACATGTTTCTGCACCTCCTACTAATAATGGTAAAAGAATTGGTGTTGGCAATGTTTCCACTTCTAATGCAAAGCGCGAAAAACTGCCTGAAACTGCTAAAACTGCTGAAACTGCCTGTGATAAAACTGTTGAAATTTTTTCCAACATTGGGGAAAATGATCCCATTACTTTAGATTATAATGGTTTGGATTTTGATGATTGCCACATCTCTGAAGTTATAAAGTTCTTACAAAAACTTGCTAAGAGTCCTAATGCTAGTGCTATAAACTTAGCTTTCACGAAACATATTACAAATGCTCTCATAAAAGCTAGAGAAGAGAAACTAGAACGCGAAACTTCTATTCCTAGGAAGCTAGAGGATGGTTGGGAGCCCATCATTAAGATGAAGGTCAATGACTTTGATTGTAATGCTTTATGTGATCTTGGTGCAAGTATTTCCGTTATGCCTAAGAAGATCTATAATATGCTTGACTTGCCACCATTGAAAAATTGTTATTTGGATGTTAATCTTGCTGATAACTCTACAAAGAAACCTTTGGGGAGAGTTGATAATGTTAGCATTACCATTAACAATAACCTTGTCCCCGTTGATTTTGTTGTCTTGGATATTGAATGCAATGCATCCTGTCCCATTATATTGGGAAGACCTTTTTTTCGAACTGTTGGTGCTATCATTGATATGAAGGAAGGTAATATTAAATATCAATTTCCTCTCAAGAAAGGTATGGAACACTTCCCTAGAAAGAGAATGAAGTTACCTTTTGATTCTATCATTAGAACAAATTATGATGTTGATGCTTCGTCTCTTGATAATACTTGATACACACTTTCTGCGCCTAGCCGAAAGGCGTTAAAGAAAAGCGCTTATGGGAGACAACCCATGTTTTTACTACAGTACCTTTATTTTATATTTGAGTCTTGGAAGTTGTTACTACTGTAGCAACCTCTCCTTATCTTAGTTTTGTGCATTGTTGTGCCAAGTAAAGTCGTTGATAGTAAGGTTCATACTAGATTTGGATTACTGCGCAGAAACAGATTTCTTTGCTGTCACGAATCTGGGCCTAATTCTCTGTAGGTAACTCAGAAAATTATGCCAATTTACGTGAGTGATCCTCAGATATGTACGCAACTTTCATTCAATTTGAGCATTTTCATTTGAGCAAGTATGGTGCCTCAATAAAATTCGTCTTTACGAACTGTTCTATTTTGACAGATTCCGCCTTTTATTTCGCATTGCCTGTTTTGCTATGCTTGATGGATTTTTCGATTCCATTGACTTTCAGTAGCTTTGTGCAATGTCCAGAAGTGTTAAGAATGATTATGTCACCTATGAACATGTAAATTTTGATTGTGCACTAACCCTCTAATGAGTTGTTTTGAGTTTGGTGTGGAGGAAGTTTTCAAGGAACAAGAGAGGGAGATGATACAACATGATCAAGGAGAGTGAAAGCTCTAAGCTTGGGGATGCCCCGGTGGTTCACCCCTGCATATTTCAAGAAGACTCAAGCGTCTAAGCTTGGGGATGCCCAAGGCATCCCCTTCTTCATCGACAACATTATCAGGTTCCTCTAGTGAAACTATATTTTTATTCCATCACATCTTATGTACTTTGCTTGGAGCGTCTGTTTGTTTTTTGTTTTTTTGTTTTGTTTGAATAAAATGGATCCTAGCATTCTTTGTGTGGGAGAGAGACACGCTCCGCTGTTGCATATGGACAAATATGTCCTTAGGCTTTACTCATAATATTCATGGCGAAAGTTTCTTCTTCGTTAAATTGTTATATGGTTGGAATCAGAAAATGCTACATGTAGTAATTGCTAAAATGTCTTGGATAATGTGATACTTGGCAATTGTTGAGCTCATGTTTAATCTCTTGCATCATATACTTTGCACCTATTAATGAAGAAATACATAGAGCGTGCTAAAATTTGGTTTGCATAATTGGTCTCTCTAAGGTCTAGATAATTTCTAGTATTGAATTTGAACAACAAGGAAGACGGGGTAGAGTCTTATAATGTTTACAATATGTATTTTATGTGAGTTTTGCTGCACCGCTTCATCCTTGTGTTTGTTTCAAATAGCCTTGCTAGCCTAAGCCTTGTATCGAGAGGGAATACTTCTCATGCATCCAAAATCCTTGAGCCAACCACTATGTCATTTGTGTCCACCATACCCACCTACTACATGGTATTTCTCCACCATTCCAAAGTAAATTGTTTGAGTGCTACCTTTAAAATTTCTATTCTCTACCTTTGCAATATATAGCTCATGGGACAAATAGCCTAAAAACTATTGTGGTATTGAATATGTACTTATGCACTTTATCTCTTATTAAGTTGCTTGTTGTCCGATAACCATGTTCCTGGGGACGCCATCAACTACTCTTTGTTGAATATCATGTGAGTTGCTATGCATGTCCGTCTTGTCTGAAGTAAGGGAGATTTACCGCTAGAATTGTTAGAGCATGCATAATGTTAGAGAAGAACATTGGGCCGCTAACTAAAGCCATGATCCATGGTGGAAGTTTCAGTTTTGGACAAATATCCTCAATCTCATATGAGAAAATTAATTGTTGCTAACTGCTTATGCATAAAAGAGGAGTCCATTATCTGTTGTCTATGTTTGTCCCGGTATGGATGTCTAAGTTGAGAATAATCAATAACGAGAAATCCGATGCGAGCTTTCTCCTTAGACCGTTGTACAGGCGGCATAGAGGTACCCCTTTGTGACACTTGATTAGAACATATGCATTGCAATGATAATCCAGGTAATCCGAGCTAATTAGGACAAGGTGCAGGCACTATTAGTATACTATGCATGAGGCTTGCAACTTGTAGGATATAATTTACATGACACATATGCTTTATTACTACCGTTGACAAAATTGTTTCTTGTTTTCAAAATCAAAGCTCTAGCACAAATATAGCAATCGATGTTTCCCGCTGCGAAGGGCCTTTCTTTTACTTTTATTGTTGAGTCAGTTCACCTATTTCTCTCCATCTCAAGAAGCAAACACTTGTGTGAACTGTGCATTGATTCCTACATACTTGCATATTGCACTTGTTATATTACTTTACATTGACAACTATCCATGAGATATACATGTTATAAGTTGAAAGCAACCGCTGAAACTTAATCTTCCTTTGTGTTGCTTCAATACCTCTACTATGAATTATTGCTTTATGAGTTAACTCTTATGCAAGACTTATTGATGCTTGTCTTGAAGTATGATACGTCCCCGACGTATCCATAATTTCTGTCGTTCCATGCTTGTTTTATGACAATACTTACATGTTTTGCTTGCACTTTATGATGATTTCATGCGTTTTCCGGAACTAACCTATTAACAAGATGCCACGATGCCGGTTCTCGTTTTCCGCTGTTTTTGGTTCCGGAAAGGCTGTTCGGGCAATATTCTCGGAATTGGACGAAATCAACGCCAAACCTCCTATTTTTCCCGGAAGGCTCCGAACACCGAAGAAGAGTCGGAGAGGGGCCGGGGGGCCACCACACCACATGGCGGCGCGGGCCGGACCCCGGCCGCGCCGGCCTAGGGTGTGGCGCCCCGAGTGCCCCCTCGCGCCACCTCTTCGCCTATAAAATCCCTTTCGACCTAAAAACGCAGTACCAATTGACGAAACTCCAGAAAGACTCCAGGGGCGCCGCCACCGTCGCGAAACTCCAATTCGGGGGACAGAACTTTGTCCCGGCACCCTGCCGGGACAGGGAAGTGCCCCCGGAAGCCATCTCCATCAACGCCACCGCCTCCGCCATGCTCCGTGAGTAGTTCCCCCATGGACTACGGGTTCTAGCAGTAGCTATGTCGGTATTCTCTCCTCCATGTACTTCAATACAATGGTCTCATGAGCTGCCTTACATGATTGAGATTCATCTGATGTAATCGGTGTTGTGTTTATTGGGATCCGATGGATGATACATTATGATTAGTCTATCTATAAAGTTTGTGAAGTTATTGTTGCTGCAATCTTGTTATGCTTAATGCTTGTCACTAGGGCCCGAGTGGCATGATCTTAGATTTAAGCTCTATATTGTTGCTTAGATTGTATCTACAAGTTGTATGCACATGTCACCGTCCGGAACCAATGGCCCCGAAGTGACAAGAATCGGGACAACCGGAGGGATGGTAGTGATGTGAGGATCACATGTTTTCACGGTGTGTTAATGCTTTGCTCCGGTACTCTATTAAAAGGAGTACCTTAATATCCAAGTAGTTTCCCTTGAGGCCCGGCTGCCACCGGCTGGTAGGACAAAAGATGTTGTGCAAGTTTCTCATTGCGAGCACGTACGACTATATACGGAAAACATGCCTACATAATTAATAAGCCTGATGTTCTATCTTAATGCTTTGATTCCTATCAATTGCCCAACTGTAATTTGTTCACCCAACACTTGTCACTTATTGGAGAGTTACCACTAGTGTAGATCGCTGGGAACCCCGGTCCATCTCTCATCATAATATACTTGTTCTCTATGTCATTGGAAGTAGTATCAACTATTTTCCGGTGCCATTGCTCCCATATTGCTATTCATCGCTGCGTGTTACTTGTTACTATTGCTCTCATATTACTCGCTACTTTCACATCACCCCCGTTGCTAGTGCGTTTCCAGGTGCAGCTGAATTGACAACTCCGCTGTTAAGGCTTCCAAGTATTCTTTACCTCCCCTTGTGTCGAATCAATAAATTTGGGTTATACTACCCTCGAAGACTGCTGCGATCCCCTATACTTGTGGGTCATCAAGACTGTTTTCTGGCGCCGTTGCCGGGGAGGCATAGCTCTACTCATAAGTTCACTTGGGGAGTACACTCTACCTCTCTCTCTGTTTTATTTTATTTTGTTTTGCTTAGTTTACTTTTGTCTAGTTTATTTGAGCTTAGTTTATTTCTGTCTAGTATTAGTTTGCTTAGTTTACTTTTGCTTAGTTTCTTTTTGTCTTGTTTTATTTGTCTCATATACCCAAAAATCCATAAAAATTTGAAAAACCTAAAAATTAAAAACTGCTGTTATGGGAGAACCTACAACTTATTTGGAGCTCATAGAATGTTATAATAATTATAGAGAATCAAGAACTGGTAAAATAATGAGTGCTATGATAGAAAAATTGAATACAATTGCTAGAATCTTGCTTAGACGCCATGATATAAACTGTTGCTCTCAACGGGATACTAAACATCTTAAATTTCAATGTGGCTTTAGTGAGGAATTTTTTATTAAGAACTATAACCGGAATTGCTATATTCATTATGGGTTCGAAGAGGTAGAACAATTTGTCTTATTTATGGGAGCCTCCGAGATAGAATCCTTCATGGTTGAGAATTATGAAACTTGTGCTATTTGTAAGGACCTTAAAGATTATGTCTCTACTATCCTTAATTCTTGCATAGAATGCTACAGTAGGAATCCTTATATCCTTGATTATAAAGAGAGACACATTAATGCGCAAGAATGCACTCACAATTTGCAGGAACCGGTGGAAGAAGAAATTGAAGAGCCTGAAAGCTCATTGGATGAAAAAGAGGAGGAAATTGATGAACCTGAAAGCTCATTGGATGAAAAAGAAGAGGAGAGCGACGAACAAAAGGAGGAAGAATGGATTAGCTACCCATGCCAACCTTCTAATGAGAGTAACTCTTTATCTCTTACATTATTTGATTGTCCTCCATGCTTACCGAAAGAGGTTGAATGTTATGTTCCTGTGGATTCTCTTGAAATATTCCCTATGAGTAAAACTTGTGAAAATAATTATGCTACTGTTATTTATGATAATCCATGCTACTTTGATAAATCTTATGATAATGCTTTGTTTGTGCCTGATGTCGAAATGCATGGTACTAAAGAATTTTGCTTGGCAAATGTTTATGATAAAGCTCTAGATGATGGTCCTATGTTACTTGATAATATTAATTGTACTACTAATGAAAATGGGATTGGAGAGGATTTAACTTTATCTATGTGTCCCATATCTCTTGAGATTGATCAACTACCTTGTTATATTATTAATAAAAGTGTGTTTGAAAGTTTTAATTCCACTATTCTTGAACTTGATAAAAATTATATGTCTATGGATCATGAAAAGTTTGCTGCATGTGATAGCTATATTGTTGAGTTTATTCATGAAGCTACTGAAAATTATTATGAGAGAGGAAAATATGGTTGTAGAAATTTGCATGGCACTAAAACACCTCTCTATATGCTTAAAATTTCGAAGTTACACTTGTTCTATCTTCCTATGCTTGTTACTTTGCTTTTCATGAACTTGTTTATTTACAAGATTTCTTTGCATAGGAAGCATGTTAGGCTTAAATGTGTTTTGAATTTGCCTCTTGATGCTCTCTTTTGCTTCAAATACTATTTCTTGCGAGTGCATCATTAAAACTGCTGAGCCCGTCTTAATGGCTATAAAGAAAGCAACTTCTTGGGAGATAACCCATGTGTTATTTTGCTACAGTACTTTATTTTATATTTGTGTCTTGGAAGTTGTTTACTACTGTAGCAACCTCTCCTTATCTTAGTTTTGTGTTTTGTTGTGCCAAGTGAAGCCTCTAATCGAAGGTTGATACTAGATTTGGATTTCTGCGCAGAAACAGATTTCTATCTGTCACGAATCTGGGCTGTTTTCTCTGTAGGAAAATCAGAAAAATATGCCAATTTACGTGCGTGTTCCACAGATATGTACGCAACTTTCATTAGTTTTGAGTTTTCTGATTTGAGCAACGGAAGTACCTCTTTAAAATTCGTCTTTACTGGCTGTTCTGTTTTGGCAGATTCTGTCTCTGTTTTTTTTGCATTGTCTCTTGTGGACTTTAAGCGAGCTTTTCTAGACATAGAGAGTTGTAGCTAATGTTTTATTGAGTTCTTGCAATGTGCCACTACAGGACCAAGGTGGATTCAAATTTTTTGAGTACTAACCCCTCTAATGAAGTTTATGAGAAGTTTGTTGTGAAGGAAGTTTTCAAGGGTCAAGAGAGGAGGATGATATATGATCAAGAAGAGTGAAAAGTCTAAGCTTGGGGATGCCCCGTGGTTCATCCCTGCATATTTCAAGAAGACTCAAGCGTCTAAGCTTGGGGATGCCCAAGGCATCCCCTTCTTCATCAACTTATCGAGTTCCTCCCCTGAAACTATATTTTTATTCAGATCACATCTTATGTGCTTTACTTGGAGCGTCTGTGTGTTTATTTTTCGTTTTGTTTATGTTTGAATAAATTCGGATCCTAGCAATCCATGTTTGGGAGAGAGACACGCTCCGCTTTTTCATATGAACACTTCTTCTTCGTTTTACTTTTAATGTTCAATGGATAAAAGTTGGAAGCTACAATACTTATCTTTATTTGGTTGGAAGAAGAAAATGCCTCATATGTCTTGGATAATTTGATACTTGGCAATTGTTTTGAGCTCTCAAGTAGATCATAAGTTTTTGCATGGAGTTTAAACCTATTAGTGGAGAACTACCGTAAAGCTTGTTAAAATTGGTTTGCATAATTGATCTCTCTTAAGGTCTAGATATTTTACGGTAAAAGTGTTTGAGCAACAAGGAAGACGAGTGTAGAGTATTATAATGCTTGCGATATGTTCTTATGTAAGTTTTGCTGTACCGGTTCATACTTGTGTTTGCTTCAAACAACCTTGCTAGCCTAAGCCTTGTATCGAGAGGGAATACTTCTCATGCATCCAAAATCCTTGAGCCAACCACTATGCCAATTGTGTCCACCATACCTACCTACTATGTGGTATTTCCTGCCATTCCAAAGTAAATTGCTTGAGTGCTACCTTTAAACAATTCAAAATGCTTCTCAATTTGTGTCAATGTTTTATAGCTCATGAGGAAGTATGTGGTGTTTAGCTTTCAACCTTGTCATTTACTTTTGACGGACTCTCATATGGACTAGTGGCACATCCGCTTATCCAATAATTTTGCAAAAAGAGCTGGCAACGGGATTCCCAGTCCCAAATTAATTAACCTAAATAGACACTCCTCCATGGTTTGTGATTGTTGGACGGCACCCGAAGGATTCGGTTAGCCATGGCTTGTGTAAGCAAAGGTTGGGGGAGTGTCATCATCATAATAAAACTAAAATAAAAAGGCACTCCTTCATGGTATGAGATTGTTGACAGGCACCCGAGGATTCGGTTAGCCATGGTTTGTGTAAGAAAGGTTGGAAGGAGTGCCACATAAACAAGCAAATAATTCATGGGAGCCGCTCTTGGAAGTCCGGTTGGCGAGGTAGTTGGTGTACCCACTACCATTCGTTGACAACAACAAACACCTCTCAAAACTTTACTTTTATGCTCTCTATATGTTTTCAAAACCAAAGCTCTAGCACAAATATAGCAATCGATGCTTTCCTCTTTGAAGGACCATTCTTTTACTTTATGTTGAGTCAGTTTACCTACTTCCTTCCATCTTAGAAGCAAACACTTGTGTCAACTGTGCATTGATTCTTACATACTTGCATATTTGCATTCATCATATTACTTTATGTTGACAATATCCATGAGATATGCATGTTGAAAGTTGAAAGCAACCGCTGAAACTTATATCTTCCTTTGTGTTGCTTCGATGCTTTACTTTGAATCTATTGCTTTATGAGTTAACTCGTGTGCAAGACTTTTGATGCTTGTCTTGAAAGTACTCTTTATGAAAAGTTTTGCTATATGTTATCTACTTGTTAGCAACTATAGATCATTGCCTTGAGTCACTTCATTCATTTCATATGCTTTGTAATAGTATGATCAAGGTTATGTAAGTAGCATGTCACTACAGAAATTATTCTTTTTATCGTTTACCCGCTCGGGACGAGCAGGAACTAAGCTTGGGGATGCTGATACGTCCCCGACGTATCCATAATTTCTGTCGTTCCATGCTTGTTTTATGACAATACTTACATGTTTTGCTTGCACTTTATGATGATTTCATACGTTTTCCGGAACTAACCTATTAACAAGATGCCACGGTGCCAGTTCCTGTTTTCTGCTGTTTTTGGTTCCAGAAAGGCTGTTCGGGCAATATTCTCGGAATTGGACGAAATCAACGCCAAACCTCCTATTTTTCCCGGAAGGCTCCAGAACACCGAAGAAGAGTCGGAGAGGGGCCAGGGGCCACCACACCACATGGCGGCGCGGGCCAGACCCTGGCCGCGCCGGCCTAGGGTGTGGCGCCCCCAGGTGCCCCCCTGCGCCGCCTCTTCGCCTATAAAATCCCTTTCGACCTAAAACGCAGTACCAATTGACGAAACTCCGAGAAAGACTCCAGGGGCGCCGCCACCGTCGCGAAACTCCAATTCGGGGGACAGAACTCTGTCCCGGCACCCTGCCGGGACGGGGAAGTGCCCCCGAAAGCTATCTCCATCAACGCCACCGCCTCCGCCATGCTCTGTGAGTAGTTCCCCCATGGACTACGGGTTCTAGCAGTAGCTATGTCGGTATTCTCTCCTCCATGTACTTCAATACAATGGTCTCATGAGCTGCCTTACATGATTGAGATTCATCTGATGTAATCGGTGTTGTGTTTGTTGGGATCCGATGGATGATACATTATGATTAGTCTATCTATAAAGTTTGTGAAGTTATTGTTGCTGCAATCTTGTTATGCTTAATGCTTGTCACTAGGGCCCGAGTGGCATGATCTTAGATTTAAGCTCTATATTGTTGCTTAGATTGTATCTACAAGTTGTATGCACATGTCACTGTCCGGAACCAATGGCCCCGAAGTGACAAGAATCGGGACAACCGGAGGGGATGGTAGTGATGTGAGGATCACATGTTTTCACGGTGTGTTAATGCTTTGCTCCGGTACTCTATTAAAAGGAGTACCTTAATATCCAGTAGTTTCCCTTGAGGCCCGGCTGCCACCGGCTGGTAGGACAAAAGATGTTGTGCAAGTTTCTCATTGCGAGCACGTACAACTATATACGGAAAACATGCCTACATAATTAATAAGCCTGATGTTCTATCTTAATGCTCTGATTCCTATCAATTGCCCAACTGTAATTTGTTCACCCAACACTTGTCACTTATTGGAGAGTTACCATCATAATATACTTGTTCTCTATGTCATTGGAAGTAGTATCAACTATTTTCCGGTGCCATTGCTCCCATATTGCTATTACTGCTGTTGTGTTACTGTTACTATTGCTCTCATATTACTGCTACTTTCACATCACCCCTGTTGCTAGTGCTTTTCCAGGTGCAGCTGAATTGACAACTCAGTTGTTAAGGCTTATAAGTATTCTTTACCTCCCCTTGTGTCGAATCAATAAATTTGGGTTATACTACCCTCGAAGACTGCTGCGATCCCCTATACTTGTGGGTCATCAAAGTACTATTCATGAAAAGTCTTTGCTATATGATTCATTTGTTTACTCATGTCATTTACATTGTTTGGATCGCTGCATTCATCACATATGCTTACAATAGTATGATCAAGGTTATGATGGCATGTCACTCCAGAAATTATCTTTGTTATCGTTTACCTGCTCGGGACGAGCAGAAACTAAGCTTGGGGATGCTGATACGTCTCCGACGTATCGATAATTTCTTATGTTCCATGCCACATTATTGATGATATCTACATGTTTTATGCATACTTTATGTCATATTTATGCATTTTCCGGCACTAACCTATTAACGAGATGCCGAAGAGCCGATTCTGTCGTTTTCTGCTTGTTTTTGGTTTCAGAAATCCTAGTAAGGAAATATTCTCAGAATTGGACGAAATCAACGCCCAGGGGCCTATTTTCACACGAAGCTTCCAGAAGACCGAAGGGAAGACGAAGTGGGGCCACGGGGCACCGCCACACTAGGGCGGCGCGGCCCAGGGGGGGCCCGCGCGGCCCTAGCGTGTGGGGCCCCCGTGACGCCTCCTGACCTGCCCTTCCGCCTACATATAGCCTTCGTCGCGAATACCCCAGTATCGAGAGCCACGATACGGAAAACCTTCCAGAGACGCCGCCGCCGCCAATCCCATCTCGGGGGATTCAGGAGATCGCCTCCGGCACCCTGCCGGAGAGGGGAATCATCTCCCGGAGGACTCTTCACTGCCATGGTCGCCTCCGGAGTGATGTGTGAGTAGTTCACCCCTGGACTATGGGTCCATAGCAGTAGCTAGATGGTTGTCTTTTCCTCATTATGCTTCATTGTCGGGTCTTGTGAGCTGCCTAACATGATCAAGATCATCTATCTGTAATGCTATATGTTGTGTTTGTTGGGATCCGATGGATAGAGAATACTATGTTATGTTGATTATCAATCTATCTATGTGTTGTTTATGATCTTGCATGCTCTCCGTTACTAGTAGAGGCTTTGGCCAAGTTGATGCTTGTAACTCCAAGAGGGAGTATTTATGCTCGATAGTGGGTTCATGTCTCTATTGAATGCTGGGAGTGACGAAACCCCTAAGGTTGTGGATGTCTTGTTGCCACTAGGGATAAAACATTGATGCTATGTCCAGATGATGTAGTTATTGATTACATTACGCACCATACTTAATGCAATTGTCTGTTGTTTTCAACTTAATACTTGGAAGGGGTTCGGATGATAACCTGAAGGTGGACTTTTTAGGCGTAGATGCATGCTGGATAGCGGTCTATGTACTTTGTCGTAATGCCCAATTAAATCTCACAATACTCATCATATCATGTATGTGCATTGTCATGCCCTCTCTATTTGTCAATTGCCCAACTGTAATTTATTCACCCAACATGCTATTTATCTTATGGGAGAGACACCTCTAGTGAACTGTGGACCCCGGTCCATTCTTTAACATCGAATACAATCTATCGCAATACTCGTTCTACTTGTTTTCTGCAAACAATCATCATCCACACTATACATCTAATCCTTTGTTACAACAAGCCGGTGAGATTGACAACCTCACTTGTTTCGTTGGGGCAAAGTACTTTGGTTGTGTTGTGCAGGTTCCACGTTGGCGCCGGAATCTCTGGTGTTGCGCCGCACTACATCTCGCCGCCATCAACCTTCAACGTGCTTCTTGACTCCTACTGGTTCGATAAACCTTGGTTTCTAACTGAGGGAAACTTACTGCTGTATGCATCACACCTTCCACTTGGGGTTCCCAACGGTCGCGTGATGTATGCGTGTCAATGGTGCATCGGCGTTTCTCCTCGTCCCACGCCTCCTGCGACATGGTCGCCGGCTCCTCCTTCGGCGCCACGGTGCGCGGCTTCGTCGGCGCCTTCGCTGCCTTCACTAGAGCCTTTTTCTTCGGCGGCATGGCGGCGGCGAGGGTTTTTCGCGTTGGAGTCTGGATGAGAGAAGGAGCGGCGGGCGGGAGAAATGAGTGGCGGAGGGGAAGGGATTTTGGGGAAAATCATGTATAATTTTGGGATGTGTGGCTGACAGGTGGCTCCCACGCCCAAAATCATTCACCGCATGAGGCGTCGGCGCGCCCGATTCACACCCTTTGCGAAGGGGCCAGCATGGGGTTGCCAGCGCTTCTATTGGACTCGAAAACGCGCCGACGCTTTTTTTGTGGCGTGCCGGTGTGAGCCCATTTTTGATGTCGCCCTCCAAAATGCTATCGGGGCCACCGGTGGAGATGCTCTTATTAAAAAAAATTGAAAACTTGATTTCAAAGTATTTAAAAAAGTCCAAAGCAAATCTGAATTTAGTCAAGTGTGTACGCTAAAAGCGTGTGAATTAATGTGAAATACATTATATATTAGGCTTAGAAAAAAGATATATTGAAAAAAAATTAGAAGATTGGAAAGTGGCGCTTTTATGCTTGCATATCTGCATTTTTGTCATTTTACCGAGGATAGAATATAAGGTATTTCATATTCAAAATTTATACACGTCTAGAGTAAATCATTGCCTCTATTCCGCGCGTCCGTTTGTGTCCGGTTGGGCTGCATGCAGCCCTCTCTCTCCTCCTTTAATCATGCATGCGTTCATTCCTAGCCACACAAACAGAATCTTTTCCTCTCTCTCCTCTCTAATCACGCATGCGGTCAAATAAATGAGAAGGGGCAGACGCATGCGGACATGCGGACGTTTTTTGTGTCCGTGCCCGACGCAAACGGACATAAATATGCGTCGCCCCGCTGGAGATGCCCTAAGAAAAAATGAAAACTTGATTTCAAAGTTTTTTAAAAAAGTCAAAAGCAAATCTGAAGGTAGTCAAGTGTGTACACTATGAGCGTGCGAATTTTTAATGTGAAATACATTGTATTTTAGGCTTAGAAAAAAAGATAGATAAATTGAACAGATTTTAGAAGATTGGAAAATGGGCACTTTTATGTTGCGGATCTCCATTTTTGTCATTTTACCAAGGGTAGAATATAAGGTATTTCTTTTAGAAAAGTATACACGTCTGAATAAATCATTGTCTCAATCTGGTATTTTGTTGAAACTTTTTGAAGCTTTAAATTCAATTTTTCAAAGTTTTCAAAAACGAGATCCATAAGGCTCATGTGGCAAAATGACACATTCTACACACGCTTTCCTATACAGTAAATCGTCGAGAAAAGGGGAAAATTTCACACGAGACAACAAACATAGATATCCTCCAAAAATAAATTATCATGGTACGAGACAAAGAACATAAACAATATGGTTCCTGGTCTCCCCGGTTGTTGAGTTTGTATTTGTTTTTATCCACATAAAGTACAACGCATGGGGAAGACGCATGAGCAAGTGCAACGCAGCACACACCAACGTGGCCTAAAGAAGCACTAGCAAACATCGGCGCGGCGGCACGCCGCGCCAGTATGGTTGCTCATCGACTGATTTTTTTTTTTTTTTGGTTGTGGTCAATGTTTATGGGCATGTATTGTGTCTAAGTGGTGTAGTCAATGATTTCGTTTTGATAGAGCTGCATGGGATTCGATTTTTTTAAAGCGAATGATATATTATTCAGCTAGTAGCTTTATTTGCTTGCATGTGAGTCAATACGCTTGAAAGATTTGGTCACAACAAACATGAAATGTAAATAAACTAAATGACGGAGATTGTAAAAACTAAGGAGATGCTGGAGGTCATTAGGGAGCTAGAGAAGTCTTTATTTTTATCTATGCCACACCTGTGATGTGGCCAGTGGATGAAAATTCGGAATGGAAGTTCTTCCATTGAGGTGCGTAGTTCTTTTGGGGCAGGTGGAACATGTTCTGTTGGCGAGTAGAGTTGCGAAAGATGGCATAAGTTCTGTGAGAAGCTATGAGCAAGCTAGACCGCGGTACAATTTGCATATAGTTCGAAATAATTGCAAAAGGCACATTATTATCAGAATTGTCAATACTGTGAGATGACAATAAACAATACAGAGATGGAAACTGACCAATTACATGGAAGCAGATAGGATTTGTACTGTCAATATCGTTATACCTTCAGAAAGTCTGAAATGTGTTAACATGTTTATGAACATGAAAACAGAAACTAACTCAGCACTTTAGGGACCAATAGCACATGGAAAAGAGAAATAGCGGGGACACCACGTTTTTGCTCCCAGAATATTAGAATGGATTTTGAACATATTTTAAAATGTTGAAATATCTGACAGAAATGTCACACATACATCTTAATGTTCTTTGTGCTCGCAAAGTTGTTTCACAAAAAATCGACAATTTTTGTGTAATGTGTAAAATGACAAATTTCGGTGCTAAAAAAGCTCTTCACAAGGATATTTTCTTATCTTTTTTACACAGCACATAAAAAATGTCGATGTTCTGCGAAAGTTTGCCGCATATAGAATGTCGGCATGAACACAAGAAATTTTTGTTCAATTTTTTTAAAAACATTTTAAAATATGTTTTTTAGTAGCAGGAGCATATGCACCCTAGAGCAATATTGGATTTCCAATAGCTTTATGAACTAAGCACCCGTGGACTGGCTGCAATATGATGCTGGTAAGTGGCATGTAGCATTACTGATAAGTAGTGCGGATTCAGTTACTTAATTCTTTGGGATGGTGATCCGCCCAGTTCAGTTCTAAGGGATGTATTAAATGATGTATCTCTGTTGAACTATGAATAAAAGGCGCCCTTTGTTTAAAAAATATATAATTCATGGAATACCCCTGCTAAATTAAAAAGGCTAACATAAACAGATATAGCAGTACATAGGTTGTACTAAGGTTGGCACGAAACACATATCAAGTGATCACGGGTTACTGGAGATAATGGGCCAGAACATAAAATAGATGTTTTTGTCAATTCTTCATCCTTGAGACATCAGCTTGTCCTCCTCGTCCACAGATTCAGGTTTTGTAGATACAGCTGAACAACCTATGATTCATAGCGGGGCGACAACTTCATTAGATCGTTCGGTTTCTAGCAAAATTTTATCAGCGAAGCATCAAACAGTATGAGATCATTAGTTCAACACATCATATGACAATTCTAGGGATGAAGCGGCAAGAGGGTCGTAAATCAAGTATCACCATTCACAAATCAGAGCCTACCGAACAATTACTGTTGTTACTAAAGGTTTTAGTACATGCCATCTGAACAGCTGGAAGTAACATGTTAGCTTACATATTGACTGTCAGCATCACATAGCAACTTAAGTGAGGGATGCCATTGCACATACATTTGAAAGCACATCCCCAAGAAGTCGCAGCGATTCTAAAAATTGTCTAATGCAACTTGAATGATACACAGTCAAAGCTCTCCTCTGATATGGCACCCAAAACACAAATCCCATGAAACTCTCTGGACATGGTCTTCGCAAAGCATTTGTTTCTTCAAGTATTGAAAAGTTGGCTAATGCAGCTTTAGCTTATTATGAGACATAGTTGGAGCTCTCTGACTTGGCTCCCAAAACAGAAATCCCATGAGTTTTCAAACATGGTATCATTTGTAAAATCCAACATCTGCCATAGTAATATCCTAGGAGAATATTCTGTACACATGGAAGGAGTAATTCAAATCGTTCATGTAGCTTTTATTTGCTGGTTCCTTTATAAAGACCTCTTTGTTTTAGGTCCAGGTTTGGCCCTCCATTATCCCCTATACCTGCAGTTCAGCAAAGATCATCATAGCTCAACTCGTTGATAATCAAGGACAGAAACATTTTCTATCCACAAAATGGAGCATAATTGAAAAGAAATAGTCCGTCCTCAGAACACCAAGCCAAGGAACAACTTTAAAAATCAGTCACATTTAAAATCATCAGAATCCTGTACGCTGAAACATGTCCAAGGTACCAACATCTAAATTTTTCAATTAGGCGGGTCTATAACTTTGGAAGAAAAGGCAGGGAAAAGATGGTAAGAAGCAATCCTTATCTAGAATGAAATTTTATTAAGAGAATATAATGGCCATCATGTATGGATGACCAATTGACCATTCATCTTGTACTTGCTCCAGGCTAAGGCAACAATAAAAGATTCAAACCAGGATATCGAACCCTCATATAGCTGTTCTCTGAACAGGGCTTTTCCGTTGGCCGACACACAGCCCTCCATTGTGTTGCCCTGCAACATCAGCTAAGTCTGAATATACATTTCCTGTGCACGATATTAATCTCGCTGCCAAATAGTTACACAGAAGGTGTAGAATTAACTATCATCCACTACATTGCAGAAAATCAATTACTGTAGGTGAGATAAGCTGGTACACAGAAACAGTTTTCATGGTCCAATTGGTATCTACAGGTAAGCAAACGAATAATTCAGGCTAATTGTGTGTATTGCATCTGCAAGTGACAGTAGGTAGATTAAGTATCTAAACGTTCAGAATGTACCGTATATAGATTTAGTCGAGTCGCCAGATCTCTGAATTCCCAGATGCGGGCGACACGCACAAAGAAAAGAAACAGAATTACCAAACCAAGGGCATCATCAGCCGACCACTTGCATCGACCTAAATAAATTAATAAATATATTAAAGATGCAGTTTTGTCACTTTTGTGTATTGCAGAAATAGTTACTTATCCAGTTGGAGAACAATTTTTAGAAATTCTGAATACAAGCATTCTTAGCATATATGTGCCAACAAAGTATTTATATCTAGATGATTGAGTCATAGGAAAGCCGAAGACTGTCGGAAGTTCAACTAAGCTTAATCGAAAAAAGATCGACATGCCAGATGATGAAGCAAAGCTGAGTGGGCAGACCTAGTAAAAGGATGAAGGCCATTATGGAGTGTCAAATTTTGTGGCATCACCTGGCTGAGCATTTCATTAAAACGATTGGAGGTCAATTGCAGTACAATAGTTCCTTTTGTAGTCTGTACCACCTGTGTGCAGCAAATTTAGATACATGCCTCTTCTAGAACATTCAGACAGCAATGAGTCCAGTCATGAAGCTTTCACAGCACAACAGAGTAGGAATTTTAGTATTCACATCTGGAATACACATTTTAATCTTAATGTTTCTTCTTGGCTTATAAACTGAAAACAATTTTATCAATTCAAGCCTTCTATAACCTTGATCCCAATTGCATCGAGCTAAGCATGCTACCATTCTGCAAACGAAAAGTTACATACCATAATTCCGTACGTCAGATCTCGATAATAAAGATTGTCTTATTCTTTAAAAGGGGGTCTCTATGCTAGGATAATTATCCTACCAAAACACGTTGGTGCACTTCTATTGTAAAAACAAAGCACCAACGTCATGAGGCCTTAAGAACTCAACACATAATCCTGAATCTGGTAATACTAAGAATAATATGAATAAGGATGTATTAGGCATTAAAGCTACAATAACAGCAAGCAATTTGCTAAATTATAAATGTGGAGGAGCACATAGAAAAGGAACATGACCAAGTATCCCATATTTAGATTTATTATGCTTGTAAAATTTTAGGAGATTATGTACCATTTTCTGCAATTTTGTATAAGGAATGTACAACTAAATGTACCAATTAGTATTCAACTGTTGGAATGGCATCGAAAATACCATGAGATAATCCTGAAGGCAACACCAACTTGGTCACTCTATGATAACGCTATATGCAAGATATGTTCCTAAACATCATATAATTGTCAGGAAATTAAGGTTGGACTGCACTTCTTAGATTTTGGCGCTATTAAGAATAAACATTGAATAAGAGACGTTAAAAGCAAATGTGAATACTGGAATCTATCTACATTTGTGTCACCATGCATACACAAAATCTCCATCTTAAAATCAGCAGCGGTATTATAATTATTACCTGCCTTGGATGTGTATCAGCAGCATGGTAAAGCGGCGACACAGCAGTACCATCTTCAAAGCGCAAAACTGGAGGAGGCGAAGAAGAAGGCCGGACTCACCGACGGTGCAACACCAGGCACACTCATAGAAAACCTGCAGGAAACTATAGGAATAAGTACGTAGCTGAAATTGCACCAATCATACAGGCCATCGCTTCAGCATGCACTACCAAACAGAGTACACTGTATTGTTGTACTAAGAGCAGCTCCATGGCATACATCGAAGCAGATGTGATGTTCTTGCTTTCCATCGACCAAGATACCTAGCAGCACATCAATCGGGAAGAAGAAGCAGAACTTGAATTTTTTTTGCAGCGACACTGCTAAGCATGGTTTCAGTAGAAAAAAGAAGACAGAGAATCACATCAGCTGTAGATGTGAAACTCCTGATTCGATCCTTTGCGAACTATAATGTAAAGAACAAACCAAGAAAATAAAATGTAACTTGGATTCAGTTTGGCGCCTCAAGTCATTTTTGCCAGATGCTCTGCCACATTGATTGCATTGATCACTGGTTCTCCACGAACACCACATGCCCCTTTCTCGAGTATCTCTCCTTCCAGCACCCCAAACTGCCAGCGCCGACCCAACTGATCTGGAAGCACAAACTGTCGAAGATGAGGGGTTGAAAGGGGATTAATATTTGTGTGCCCTCTTTGTGGATGGGAGTCATAAAAGAAAGGAGTTCCGGAACCTGCAAACAAAAATCAACGAACTGAAAACTAAATCGTCAAAAAAAAATTGAACCCAATCTACAGGTCAAACTGAAGCATCACGTACCAGAGAAGGAAAGAAGAAGAGCTCGTCGCCGATAGAATCGCAAATGAAGATGCCGGCGGCGGGGAACACCAGGGCCGGTG
Source organism: Lolium rigidum (assembly GCF_022539505.1). Lineage (NCBI taxonomy): Eukaryota > Viridiplantae > Streptophyta > Magnoliopsida > Poales > Poaceae > Lolium > Lolium rigidum. The sequence goes on along the minus strand of NC_061511.1, from coordinate 71,858,589 downwards.
ACTGGGAGAATCCCTGGACTGCAGCAGCGTGAGCGTGTGCTCGGCTTCATCCTGAAGCAGCGACGCCGGTGACATCATCAGGAACGCCACCAAGACGTGCGCGCCGAGGCAGGCGCGAACAACGACCCTGACAGCGACCGCCACGAAGGACACCACCCACGGTTCGCAACCGCGCCCAGCCAGACATGGGAGAGCTGGAAGCAAGGAGACTTGTGCAGGCATCCCCGCATCGCGCTTCCTCCTCGAACTCGTAGGCAGTGCCATGGAGAAGTTGGGGGCGTCCTGGTGAAGTTCTCTCCGCGATGCAGTGCGCGTCCTCCTCACGGGTCATGCTCATCGGAGGTGAGGTGGCGTATTCTATGGCGGCCTGGTGCAGCCCGCGACGTGCCTCCTCGCGCTCGTCGGAGGGGTCCTGGAAGAGCCTCATCGCTCGTCGGCGGCGGCCCGGCCGAGCCTCCCACGAAGCGCTCGTCGGCGGCGGCCCGCCGGAGCCTCCCGCGCCGCGCCTCCTCCTGCTGAGTAGTGAGTGGAGGCAGGCGGCAGGAGAAAGGTGCGCTCGTACTGGCAAAGCCGCGCCGGGCGGAGGCGCCGGGGGCCATGGTGGAGCAGCAGCGGGTCGTGACGACCTCGGGGCGGGGCAGACGGCGGCCGGGTACGGCAACCTCGAGGCAGAGCAGGTGCAGGCCGCGACGACCTCGGGGATCCGGCGAGCGACCGGCGACGACAACCTAGGGACGGACCAGGAGGGGGCCGTCGACCGCGCTCGTACTGGCGAAGCAGCGCCGGGCGGAGGCGCCGGGGGCCATGGCGGGGCAGCTGCGGGCCGTGACGACCTCGGGGCGGGGCAGACGGCGGCCGGGTGCAGCAACCTCGAGGCAGAGCAGGTGCAGGCCGCGACGACCTCGGGGATCCGGCGAGCGACCGGCGACGACGACCTAGGGACGGACCAGGAGGGGGCCGGCGACCGAGGCAGACGCCCGCCGGGGCCGGTGACCTCGGGGAGGGGCAGGCGCTCGCTGGGGACGATGACCTGAGGGCGGGCAGCAATGGGGCTTGGAAGCGGCTTTACCAATGGAGAAGACAGCGGTGGGATTTTGTTTTGCTCTCCTTGGTCAAAGCGGTGTGAGTTGAATCAAGTGGGACAAGAACATAAGAAATGCTATATCCACCCACGCCAAAACAAAGTGCACCACAGACCAAAGGAAAGGAGCAAAAACAAGTGCAAGAGGGCACCAGATATGCACACAGAGAAATGAATACCAGGAAACTACCTACGTGTCAGCTGCAGGTTACTCCGAAAAAAAATCCAAAATTCTGAGAAAAATGGAACTTGTTCAGCTTTAGTATAGTAGTTATTCTCTCTCTCCTCTCTACCGGTCAAGTCGTCTCTCTCACATGTCCATGCATCCAGGGCAGCAGGTGCAGTGCATCCAGCCTCCCCTATCGTTTTCACCAAGGAATTTTTTTTTCGTAATGAAAAGATCATTCGTACAGTATATGTCTTCCATTATCGATCTAATAATCATGGTGCAACGAAGCAGTAATACATTCTTCTGCGATTATACTAAGTCGGAGGGAGTAATACTCTCTGTCTTTATTGCAGATATAAGGTTGGATCTCAGTATTGCTAAAATGAGAAAGAAACTATATGAAAACACATATGGAATTATTTGTGTAGGTGACTTTGGAAACGTTGATCTTTAGCTCATATTAGGTGAACCTAATCATGCAAAGGAAGCGTGCAACTTGGCTACAAAATGCATCAAAATAGCAAGAAGATCTTGTACTGATTTTTTTTGTATGCAAGAAACTAATCCGGTGAGCCAAGTCTTGAGATTATCGAAATCACCACGAATGCATTCACTATTTAGTTTGCTCGAATAAACCTAGGGTGTGTTCGGTTTGGGAATGGGGTGGAACGGAATGAAACCGTTCCGCACCCAGAGCCCGTTCCTGCGTTCGGTTGCAAACTGGAATGAAATGAAGTGGTTCCTCCAAATAGAATATTCCCTCTAGATCCGGAATGAAGTGGTTTCTCCGATTCGGCCGGACGAGGTGGAACGGGTGACTGTCACACGCTGATTAATTATTGCAATAATTAACCAAGTTTAGCAATAATTAATCAAGTTTAGCACTACTTAATCAAGTTTAGCAAATAATTAATCGAGTTTAGAATAATTAATCAGGTGATTATCTCACCTATTCCATTCCATTCTCATCCCATTCCAAAACCGAACACAAGGATGGAACCGTTCCGTGACAATTTTTTATCCAAACCGAACACAGGGATGAAACGGTTCCATGCCAGTGGAATGGAATGGTTCCATTCCATTCCACCCATCCCCAAACCGAACACACCCCTAAACATGTGCAACAAACACCAGATTTTCTTTTTGCAAGTTGAAACACCGGATTTCTATTAAAAATAGTGTGAAAATCTTGCACAGAATCATCTAAAATCTTATTATATGTGAACAAAATCTTGCACAAAATCCAACTAAACTAGGGAATTGAGAGGAAAGGTGTCAGTACGCCATCATTCTTTTTAGCCAAGTTCCAAGTTGCAGCAATTAACGGCGGGGTGTCGCGTCCCCGCTTTCACATCCAACAGAAACCAAAAGGGCGCTTTTTTCTGGTCACTTGCAGCTCCAGAGACATCCCCTCCGGTCCAATCTCTCTCCGCATTCCAACAATCGCGGCAGCTACTACGGCACAGGAACACCCAGCAGCAGATCGAGTCGCCTCCCAGTTCTCCCATCCCTCTCCTACCGTGGGCTAAGGTCAACACGTGAGCAGCTCTCGCTTCGATTGGTCGTTTCTTGGTCCCGCCGGCGCCGTGGTGCTGTTCTTGGTTCCGGCGCGGGCGTGGGTCTGTACTCGCGATCGCCGCGGTTTCCCTTGTGCGGCTGGGCGAGCAGCTAGAGGAGCTGCCTCCTTTTCCCGCTGCTGTTGTTGCGGTGGATTCTTCTTCTTGCTCTGCGGCCGTCCAGTTTGCCGCGTCTTGTTGGTCTGGTCAAGCCAGACGCACGCCGGCACCGCGGACAGGCAAGGCCTGCGGCGGCAGACCAGAGCAGAGTAGAGCGGGCAAAGGAAAGAGAGGGGCTGAAGTGCTTTGTTCAGGTAATTTCTCAGCCTCAAGCAGTTCCTTGAATCTCAAATAATTTGACAAGTAACTTGGCCAGCCAACCGTAATACTGTATCCATTTCAATTGGGTTGGGACAAGGTAAGGGTTTGTGCCATGGACTGGCTCTCTGGCAATGATTTCTCATCTTCTCAAACCTCAGTTTAGGTTCAACTAATTTGACATTGATTTGGGTGTTCCATGGATAGTACATAGTTAGATTTCAGGGTAAGAGTGTATCTAGAGCTTGTGGGTATTACTTTTATGGAATGGTAATCGTTTTCACTAGTGTCTATATTGAGAGTTGAAGTTAGTGTTGTTCTTTTGGTGACATAGTTGATTTTTCCTGTTAGCATTGGACTTGGACTTGGAGGCCGAAGACAATTAGGGGTCTGCTTCTTCTGAGTTATCATCACAGCTTGGAAATTTTAAGTTAGGTTCTTCTGTGTTGTGGGAGCGACATGGAGAACGGTGATCTGCCACGAGCACCAACTAGAACTTATCTCATAGCATTGTGTATGTATGTCGATGTGATTGCTAATCCTACAAATGCCATCTGTTTTTTTCTTTTTTCCACCTCGTGCTGGTCCTCACGGTATTTTTTTGTTACTTAGCCCGACTACAAACTGTCATAAGCTTGCTGATGCCGCGTAGCTTCGGCCAGTCTAACATACTATAGCTGCAGTTTTTTTAACACAGCTATAGCCAGTCGCTATAGCTGTAGTTTGAGAGCTTCGTCTCTTCATGGTTATTGTGGAAGTATTTGTTAATCAACTTAAGTAAAATCCCTGCAAAAAATAGAAAATCAAGTGAAGTAAAAGTTTGATGTTTCATTGTCACAGGTGGGACTGTGGTGGCGCTTGTTTCAAGAATTGCAGCTTTTCGGTAACACTTTTCGCTGTTAACGGATGGATGGATGTGATTGCATCGAGCCACTATGGCAGGCGGATGATCTCCTTGTTAAGTATCAGTACATATCCGACTTCTTTATTGCAATTGCGTACTTCTCGATTCCTTTGGAGCTCATATACTTTGTCAAGAAGTCGTCGTTCTTCCCTTACCGATGGGTGCTCATACAGTTTGGCGCCTTCATTGTTCTTTGTGGGGCAACACACCTGATAAACTTGTGGACCTTCAGCACGTATTCCAAGACTATAGCGGTTGTAATGACAGTGTCGAAAGCCGCGACAGCGGTTGTTTCATGCATAACGGCATTGATGCTTGTGCACATAATTCCTGATTTATTGAGCGTCAAATTGAGGGAGAGGTACCTGAAGGATAAGAATGAGGAGCTTGACAAAGAGATGGGGATTATAAAAACACAGGAGGAGACAGGGAGACATGTCCACATGCTCACACATGAGATAAGGAGTACACTTGACAGACACACAATTTTGAGAACTACACTTGTTGAGTTGGGAAGGACTCTTGGATTAGCAGAATGTGCCCTTTGGATGCCATCCCGCTCTGGAACAGCCCTTCACTTGTCACATACAATCCATAACACTGCTCCCCTTGGCTTAGTTGTTCCTACCAATCTTCCGGTTGTTTCAAAGGTTTTTAATAGTAACCATGCGGAAAGCATCCCACATACTTCCCCGTTAGCTTCAATAAAGGCTGACACAAGTAGGTATGTGCCACCAGAGGTCGTAGCTGTCCGTGTTCCACTGCTGCACCTTAGAAATTTCGAAATAAATGATTGGCCTGAGCTATCTGCAAAAAGCTTCGCTGTAATGGTTTTGATGCTGCCTCCAGACAGTGCAAGAAAATGGCGCACCCATGAACTGGAGCTTGTTGAAGTTGTTGCTGATCAGGTAGTTATCAGCTTCATATCTATTCGTTCTTCTATACATGTGATCAGTAATCACCACTGTGCTTGTCTTGTAACCTATGTCTGGCATCTAATATTACAAGGTTTAGAATCCTATAGGGCTGCTTTTATATCTTTGTTTGTTCTACTTTGTGCAAGTTTTCCTTAATGGTTCATGGATAAATGTATAACTTTTTTCTTTGGTTTTGAAGAGAATTCGTTAAAAAGAAATTTGCGGGCAAGAGAATTCGTTAACTGAAGTTGCAGTTAACTAAGCTAGCAAATCATTTTGTTATGGTTTGAACTGTGCAACTATTTTTCTTGAAAGTCATGTTGCGTTAGGCTTCTTTATTGCCGACGGGCTCTAGAAAAGCCATTCAGCACTTGTATGCATCCCTAAGATTGGAAATAGTTCTATTGCCACCATTGTCTGATATCTCATTGATACTTCGGTTTCTTTATTAAAGAAATGTACCATGTATAACCAGCTAACTTCTTCTTTGATTGTGCATTATGTTATATTACCTATAAAACTTTCTCCAATTTCAGTTATTAGTTAATTTTCTGTGTAATTGTTTTCTTCATAAGTAGATTGCACTATTTTTCATGCCTTGCTATTATAAAGATCATGACCAGTTGGCTCATTTCTCATTAGGTGGCAGTTGCACTGTCTCATGCCGCCATTTTGGAAGAGTCCATGAGGGCTCGTGATCTACTAATGGAGCAAAATATTGCCCTTGATGCGGCACGTAGAGAGGCGGAAATGGCTATATGTGCTCGTAATGATTTTCTTGCTGTGATGAACCATGAAACACGGACTCCTATGAAAGCAATCGTGTCTTTATCCTCCCTTCTTTTAGAAACAGTTCTTACGGCTGAACAGCGCCTAATGATTGAGACAATACTAAAGAGTAGTGATTTTCTAGCAACTCTTACAAATGATGTTTTGGACATTTCCAAGCTTGGGAATGGAAGCCTTGAGCTAGAGATTGCACCTTTTAATCTGCATGCCACCTTTACAGATGTAAGTGCCCTGATAGCTGTTTCATTATTTAGAGTTTGCTATTATGTTGCTTAAAAAGGAGGGGAGAATTTCCTGATGTATTTTAGGTTGACTCATTTAATTCATCTTGTAGGTGGTTAATTTGATTAAGCCAGTGGCTGCATGCAAAAAGCTCTCAGTAATGGTTTCCTTGGCTCCAGACTTACCTGCATGTGCAATTGGCGATCGCAAGCGATTGATGCAAATATTGTTAAATATTGCTGGCAACTCTGTTAAGTTCACAAAGGAGGGTCACATTTCAATTACAGCTTCTATAGCCAGGCCAGATTCTTTGAGGGACCCATATGCTCCTAACGTCCATCCAGTTCCCTCGGATGGGTCATTCTACTTGGTTGTTCAGGTTTGCTTTTGGACATTCACTCACTCATTTTCTCTTAATTCCTCAATCTTCCTAGTGTTCACACAGAGACACAATACATGTCAGTATGTCACCATTCCTTTCTAGTATTCGCTTGCCGATGCCCCGTAAGTTGATGCAGCAGTGTACCCTTGAACAAATCATTAGTTAGCGGTGTTCCTAAATGGTAGACATTATCATTCCAAAGAGACGTTGATTGAGGTGTTCAAGGTGATACCCTGAAGAGAAAAAATAATGATTTGGACCCTGATGGATGGTTTCTTCACATTCTTATGTTGAAAAATTAATTTAAGCATACCGCAAATATCAGATTGTAGTAAGACTAGAATAATCCAATGGTGGGAAAATGATTCTAGATTTTTGTATCCGCCCATTGGAATTGAGATCCCCCTTTGATGCTATGAAGTTGGATATGAGCATGTACGCATTTCCAAAAACTACAGTAAAAACGAAGGAACAAACATACCAAACTAGTGTAGGGTTAATGATAACAAATGACCTAATGTCATCTTCTCATGTAGGTAAAAGACACCGGCCGTGGAATTATACCGGAGGATATGGCTCACAACTTCAGAAAATTTGCACACAGTGAGAATGCAACAGCGAAACGTCACACCGGAAATGGGTTGGGCCTGGCCCTCTCCAGAAGGTATATCAAGAGATAATAGTTTGTGTGCATTCCTTTTCACCCTGAAACCATGTGAGCACTGTGCTAACCGAGTGTCTGCTCTCTCCGTTCCGTTCCATCAGATTCGTGAGCCTAATGCAGGGGGATATCTGGCTCGAAAGCGAAGGCAAAGGGAAGGGCTGCACCGCGACGTTTTTTGTGAGACTAGGCACGCCCAGCAGGAAACCGAACGCGAATCCCCGAAGAATGATGCCGTCACCTTTACAACCAAACCAAGGAGGTAGAGGCCCCGGCACTGATGCTCACAGCATATCAATAATGGATGGCGACACAGGGCTCCCTAGAGCCCGCTACCAGTCGATTGCGTGAGTGAGCTGCAGGAACGCAGGCAACCTTGACTGAGGGGAAGGGGGTCAGGGACCCTGTTTTGTGACCGGAATTGATAGCTCCTGATGGATTGAGTTGAGCTGTGGGGGTGATTGGGTGAGTCCGGAAATAGTGGCTTGCCCTTATTGGCGGCATTAGAGGGGTGTTGTGTTGTGCATGAGGGGTCTTGTTAGGGAGGCAAAAGCTGATACATACATTTAGGCAAATACCTTGTGGTAAATTCCTGAGCTGCAAGTGTAATTCATGAACATGAACCAGAAAGCATTAATCTTACAAGTGGTCAAGTGGATCAGAAAACATCCACCGTTTTAACAGATGCCTGCCAGCTATTTCTTTTTGTCCAAGTGATTGCAGTTTATGTTGCCTACATTTTTTTGTTCGTCCAGAAACATTGATTGCAGTTCATGTTGGCTGCATTTTTTGTTCGTGCAGAAACAACGAGTTAGATGCTGTCTTTTATTTGTGGTTTTGCGATGAAGACCAGGAGCTTTATTTACTCAGGGATAGAATTACAACCTGCAGCCATCAGGTCTGCAGGCATCTCAGGAGCAGGGCTGTAATAGGATAATTTCTCCGCCGAAACCAGCTTGAATCCGATTTAAATTATCCATACCCGATTTTAATAAACCTGGTGAATAAGGATATCAATTTCAAAGTGGTGCTCCGAATATAGTATAGGGTATGATATAGCAAATAGCATGCGGATATGAATTATCCAATATTTAATTAGGATAATCTAAAGGTTTTTAACCCGGTAATCCGATTTTTTGAGTCAAAAGCTAAGGCCAATGGTCTTGAGTTATCGAATTCATTCCGTAAGTTCTAGGGTAAATTATATCTCTTTTTTCTTAGCTAGGCAAGAATGAAAGTTCAAATCCCTCTAGATTTGCAAAAACTATAACAATTTATTGATGAGAGAATATATTCGACTAATTTTGTTTCCAGTCCAAGCCCATCCATTTTCGATTCGAATTCATAGTCAGGTATATCCGCATTTGAATCCGAAACTGATCAATATCCGTTCCGATCCAAATCTGAGAAAAATATATGGTAAAAGATATGGTATAAGCAAAATTCGACCCGATACAATCCGTTTACACAGGAGCGTCTCATCCACGAATTGGTACAGAGCTCATTTTTAGAAATAATTGAGTTGCACATTGTGAGTCAAATTAGTAGTGTTGTAGAAATAATAATCTGGCTATCTCCAGCAATGAGTTCTCTGGGTTTGATGGCATGGACACTGAATTCTTAATTAGAGTGTGAAGTAGTGTTATGCGGAAACTACAGAAAGTAGTGCGGTTCTGCAAAAAAAATTGAGAAGTAGTGGCTTTTTAAATGAACTAGTGGTTGGGGCGCCCCTTGGGGCGCCTCCTCGCCGTACAGTGGCGGCCCAATCAGTCTAATCTTATTTCCATCTATATCCACTCTTTAGAAACAAACCAAACTCGAGTGCCCTTATATTATTATTGCTTGGAGAAAATCAAAGTCAGTGCCCTTACATCACTTGTTAACTCCACGATAAAGCAAATCTATAATATGGTCATCTACAACAAGCACATAGAAAGCACCTCCTTATTTCCTCCGATACACATATGGCAGTGCAGAGCAAAAGCAAAACTGGCAAAATATGGATGTCTTTGCTAACTTTGATATAGCTCTTCTCCACTGAGCTATCTGTAAGAGAAACCTGGTTTCCAGCCAATTGCTTTTCCAGCTGGGTATTTCCTCTGATACACATGGAAGTGCAGAACAAAATCAAAACTGGCAAAATATGGATGCCTTTGCTAACTTCGATATAGCTCTTGTTCACTGACTATCTGTAAGAGAAACCTAGTTTCCAGCCAATTGCTTTTCCAGCTTGGTAGCATGCCTACAATGAAATTTGATTCTTTGAACCAATCTACACATGAAGCACAAAGTAATTTCACCTAGATAGCCATCACCTTCAAGCTAAGCAACTGAGTTATGCTTCTTGCAGTTGCTGGTTCACGCACCTGACATGCAAATCTGTTCACCTCTGTAAATTAAGGCGGAAGAAATTAGCAATCACTGAATGTAACATAAGTCGACATGATTTACTTCTCTATTGCGAGTCATACCGCAGAAGAAACAAAAGAAGTAACACAGCTTGCACTTACTTCCTTTCACTGATATTGATTTCATATATATCTATTGACTATTCCACATAAGTCAACCTTCTAGTAAGATTTCCCACACAGTAAAAAAAGTCAGTTTATTCTAAAATGATACAAAAATTTCATGATATAGCGGCTGGTGCAAAGAAAACCATATAAAAATTTTAATGACTATTTCTAAATAAGAAAATGCACTCAAATAAACATGAGTACCCAACATCTCCAAGAGCACAGTTTCTCCTTTATGTATGAATAATTACCAAAGAAACTATACTAAATCCAAAAGATTCATAGACGAGTTTCTGTGTGTGTTTCACAGAGATCAATTGGAATGCACGAAAGCATCATTAAGTTGTATGAATAAATTGGAACCATTGTAGACAGAAAAAAGAATTATTAATATTTGCTAGCTAAGTGCAGAGGATAAGATCTTTGTTTTATCTCACAAAATTAATACTGCAACCAGCCAGAAAATAAAAATCAGAGACTGCGTGACAGAATATAGCAGAAGAAGCAGAACATAACAGTGCTGACATATGGTGCGACCTCCTCCTCTCCTCGTGTCCATGCCTCCCCTTCTTCTATCCAGCCCCCTCTTTGTCATGCCAAGATGGGCTTATGCTGTAGAAATAGCCCATGGAAAATGGAGAGCCTACATGAAGAAGACGGCAAGGTCAGACGTCAAGCGAAGGAGTTTGTGGCAACGATGAAGGAGATGCACGGGTTGGTGGATGACAACCTGGTCAGTGCAGTGGAGGCAGTGCTCATATAACAATTGATCAGTAAGAATTGATCACTAATATAGCCAAAGGACATTGTCATTGTTTTCTCAAATTCATAACGGTTCAACCCAGCTCTTTTTAATAATGAAAAAATTCAAGGAAAATCCCCCTGTCTTCGGCTGGCCTTGTTTTGCTTGGGGTAGGTGTCGATGGGTCTGACTATCTTTGTTTCGACACCCCAAATTCCCACTTTCATTCTCTTTATAAGAATGTAAGCCAACTGAACTGAATTCTTAAAACATCTAGTAAGCACCATTTCTAAAAAAAGCAGAAATAAACATACTCATTATTAACCTCCATCTAGCAAGCCTAAGAAGGAAAGTTCCTTAAACTTCACAGAACTAAGACCTAGGATTTTTCCCTTCCACCACAATTGAAAAAAAATCCATTATACATAACTAAACTATATTATCTGACTATTTGGGACATCGTATTTTAGGCTGCACAATTTTAGACGAATCCTAACCAAGAAATCTTACAAAAAAATGGCCAATTTACAAATAAGACAACTGGAACTTCCACAGCACGAAGGTCAACATCCTTGCTTGGAGTGGGCTGCCAAAAGGAAGTCAGGTTCAATTAGAGAATTCGACAATCATTTTTTATTTTCAGTTTTAACAGGAAAAACTGTCTTGACTCTTGACATCGATGCAGTTAGAAAGTTTAAATGGTCAGCACATAACATAAATAGTAAAAAAAGGGGGCCGGGAGGTTACTTATAGTCCTATGAATGTTCTGCATTTGCAAACAGGCTGGTTCGCCAAGATTCATCTGGCATGTAATTCGAATTTTACCAAGTATACTGCTTCCCTCTGCCATTGTTTGAGCAGCCTCATAGGACAATGGTGTAAGCTGATATAGGTAATTAAGTGTATATTCCTCCTCCAGTTCTAATCAAAATCAGTTCTAATCTGAATTGGTTGTCTGCAGAGGTCCCTGTACAGAAATTTCATTTATTAACGTGACAAAATTAGAATGCTGACATAGACGATATTGTTTTCAACACTCTTCTTACCATAAACTTCACATCAATGGATCAATTGTCCTATGAGGCTGCTCAGATCCATTCATTTATTAACATGACAAAATTAAAATGCAGTCCTAAGTATCTGAGAAATACCGCCATTCACTCAGGAAAATTGTGCAATCTGATTCCTACAGCTCACAATAAGTATGAAGTCAACTGATTGTAGCTTCAAGGAAGCAAAACTTCACAGAATTTTATTAAAGAACCTACTGTGGCATGAAATAGTTCAAATAATAATGTCACCTAAAAGTAAGTTTGACAAGTGCAGGCCTGATAAAACAAGTGAGCTTAACGATTTAGACACATTCTTAGTTTCTTACCAACAGCTGTAATCATACCACTGAATAAGACTTACCGGCGATGCTTTTGCATCATATCTTTACCTGAACCATCATCATCAGTCCGCTTTCCACAAAAAAGAACTAAATTACAAGTTGTCCTCTTTTATAAGAAACAGATTAATATGGTGTTGTACATCCCTGTAGATTGTTTCATTTCAACTATTTTCTAGCTTGCGTGGCTGGCACGAAGGTTGGCTCTGGAATAAACTTGACAACCAAACCGAAGATAAAAGCTCCTGCAAAAAAATACGAAAAAGATTGCAATTTGTTAACTGAGATGTACTGAAATTCCAGGACATGGATTATGAAATCTCAAGCAAAATTTGACTCGCCCGAAGATTGTCCTTTAAGATGCCTATAGAATTCCTAGAAACGAAATGTTCAACATAAGTCTCTATGGACCCACAGACTAAAAACAATGGAGAAGGACACATGAACTCTGTACCAAAGGACCAATAGAACAATAAAGAGGACCCAACATCTCATACCTGGGACACGAAGTGTGATGAAGTGGGCAGCTTTTATAGGCAGCGATAGCGAGTTTCCATTAAATTGATATCCCACGGACTAACGATCTCCTGAAGCAATATCAAGTAACTTTCATGGAGAAAATACTGCAGGCATCGAAGTGGTATACTTGGTATAAATTTAGGTGGTAGACTCACACTTATACTAATTTGGCAGGAGCCATCCAGTAAACCCAACGTTCTTACAATACATATGGATTCTTCACAATACTTAATATTTTTCAATGGACCTTTATTCGCATACCTGCAACCTATAGAGTATAAATTATAAACACTATCTAGAAGCACAATCTGAACTTTGCAAGAAAGAGACAAACTAACCCACAAAAAATGAAAACCATGTGTACCTTCTGCAACCACAACTGTCTGCAACCAAGCAAACAATATGGACAATAGCTAAACATCTCCAGAATTCAGATTATGACACTTCTCATTCTGATCTCAGCGAACCAACAAGATCAAATCATCAATTGGAACCTCCACAAGCAGACACTTCTACAGTTCCAGAGGAGAGAAATCTCCTCAAACTTTCAATCATACAAGAGATCGAGATACATGTTTGGATGCCAGTCGAAATAGTTCCAACCGTAGGAGCCAAAGCTGCGAGTCGTCATTGTACGCCGACGTACGACGGCCCACTCGTCTTCTCCAACCGCCTCCGCTGTCCTCCCACCTCCCACCTCCCCGTTAGGCCTTGTTTACTTCTAGAGTATTTATGGGGATGAGAGGGGATTATTTCGTATCCCGGAAAATCCCCACTAGTCCGTTTACTTCTCCGGTTTTGAACGACATAATTCCGAGATATCCCCTCCCATCCCCTCCCATCCCCACATTTTTTGCCTAAATCAAAAAACTCTCCATCATACTAGTGTATTTTTGGGGAGGGGTATTTGAGGGGATTGGGTGAACACCAAATCCCCTCCCATCCCCATACCCTTTGGGAAGAAAAATACGAGAGAAGTAAACAAGGCCTTATTGTTGCCGCCCTCTTCCACAGCCTCCCCGATCTAGCGCCACCCTCCTCGCATCTCCTCCGACCTCCACCGCCACAATCCCCCATATCCACCCCACCTCCGACCTCCACCACTGCCTTCCCCCATCTCCAATCTCTCTTCCGACCTCCGCCAGCCTCCACCTGCGCTCACCTGTTCAGAACGAGGGTTGGGGGAAACTGCGGGGTAGGAGGCGTGTGTGCGTGACCTATTGAGAAGGAGGTGTCCTTTTCTCTCTCTCTTGCGTGTGTTTTTTTTCTTGCCCAGCCCGCTCGCGCGACGAGTGTATCGTGGATCGCTCTGAGATAGGCCAACCATATACGCACTTACTTGTTCTCAATGCTGCCAAGGAAGAGAGTATAGAATGAAAAGTGGAGGTCGATCACGAAATAAGGTTAGAACCAATTCCAGTTTGATTTAGTAGCCAGCGAAGCTCACTTGGACAATTTTAAGGCCCAATTCAATTTAAGTACTTCCTCCATCCTAAAAAGGATGTCATAGATTTGACTACATTTCAGTCTAGACAGGATTTAGTGTTTCGGTACATCAAAATTCAGGCAAATCAACAACATTATTTTTGGAACGGAGGGCGTATGGTGATTATGGCATTCGAGATAAGGATTCACCATTCGCAATTGCAAGGGAGGAAGTCGAGCGACCACAGGGTGCAACAAAATATTGTCTTCATGCTCACAAACTCAAAACAGTTGACAGAGATAAGAATCTTGCAAAATATCATTCCAACACAGGGGCTACTCTCAGTACAAAGTACTTTACTAATTACTGTCAATTGCTCAAACAGAACAACAGTCGCACGACGCAGACAGCGATTAAATCAGACCTTGAAGCCACGGCTGTTCCTCCTACCACGAGCCTTCTCAAACTTCCTGCCCTTGGAGCGCACATACGGCTTGGTGTGGCTGTGCGGCACACCAGGAGCCTTGCCAAAGTGCCTCACTGCCTCACGTGCATTCTTGGGTCCCCTCAAGAGGATCTGCAGATGCACACATTTGCAAATAAGAATCAATCCCTGAACAACCCAATGCAAAATATCAAAGTGAAAACACACTACAAACGTAATTTAAAGTACCACTGTTACAGCCAGCAAAATGGTTACTGGCGATTTGAGTGTTTTCACTAGTATGCTCAGACATAACTATAACGCTTAGTCCATATCACAAACGACCCACAAAGGGAAGTTTTCATAGAGCTGGGATTATAGTGTATCATCACTGCACAAGTAACCACAACAAAAGCTGTGTTCATTTACCAAAACAATTTGAAGATCGTCATGTTATAATCAAAGGTAAGAAAGAAAATTTATATAGTGAGCTCAGATACAAAAGAAAAGTTCATATCACGACTACCCACAGAGGGAGGTCTCATAATGAGCTGGGTAATAGTATCATCATTGCAAAAAAAATCAGCACAGAATGCTACTACTAGAGAAAAACCAAGACAGATAAAATGTTCCTTCAAGCAAAATGATAGAAACATAGTATACTCAGATATAACTATAACGTTTAACTGAGATCAAACAACCCACAGAGGGAAGTATTCATAGAGCTGGGATTATAGCGTATCATCACTGCATAAGCAACCTCAAGTCATATCTAAAACAGATATATAATTATCGAGAAAACTATAATCTGCAAGTAAAGGTCAACATGTTAAAAAAGCTAAACAAGCAAAACAAAAATATGTCAACTGGAGCTCAGATACAATGGTAAATTACATATCACGACGACCCACAGAGGGAAGTCTCATAATGAGCTGGGTAAATAGTATCATCATTGCAAGGAGAAGAATTCAACAATCAACAAAAGAATCAAATGCTTTTGCAACTAAGAAATGCAGAACTAGGTAACTGTTCCCTCAGTATAATATATTACTCGTCAGATGGTATCAGTATTAGCATGGTATATGCATCATTGGGAACCTTAAATACCAAAATCAGAAAAGATGTCCAACCCTAAATGGTAGATTTTCATAGTTGTATGCAGGCCAACCAGTGACATGAACCAAACTATTTAGTTCAGAGGCTACAAGGATACTACACATGAATAAAGAGTTCGAAAAAATAATAGCAATGGGTAGGGTAAAAGATCTTCCACGCTTGTATGTCTAAGAGTAGAATGGCTCTACTGAACAGAGCAAACCATAGGAAACCGCAGCAATTGCACGATACAAGATAAATTGGAAGTAGAGGTACACAAAAAGCATACCGTGTTCTCCCCTGTCGGAGCACGGAGAGCAAGCTGGTCGAACGTGAGGCACTCCCCACCAGCGTTGACAATCCTTGCCCTGGCCGTCTCAGTGAACCTCAGGGCAGTAACTTTCATGGCCGGGATCTCTTGGATCCTCTTGTCATCTGTGATTGTACCAACAACCACAGCAATGTTCTTCTCCTCCTGTCACATATAACAGTAATATGAGCATCCCTAG
Source organism: Lolium rigidum (assembly GCF_022539505.1). Lineage (NCBI taxonomy): Eukaryota > Viridiplantae > Streptophyta > Magnoliopsida > Poales > Poaceae > Lolium > Lolium rigidum. The sequence goes on along the minus strand of NC_061511.1, from coordinate 71,842,969 downwards.
GTTGTTGGAGGGAAATAGATGAAAGACTAAGCAGCAAAGAAATATGCATACCTTGCCCTTCATGAAGTTGGAGAGGCGGCGCATGGAGAGCGGTGGGAGGTTGGTCTTGCTCATGAAGAGCCTCTTGAGGATGACGGCATTAAACTTGCTCTTGGTCCTCCTCACCAGGAAACGGTAGAGCTGGACACCACAAAAGTAACACGATATTCAGAACACAGAACCACAGCGAACATAGACACAAAACGGCTGATCTACTCTATCCAATCTAACCTACTGCGCTGCATCCAACCAGAAATGGAGATGAGCACGCCATCGTTGGCGACTAGATGGGAATATAGCTAGGCTAATCACCACATAGATAGAATACATGCAGCTACGGCTAAGCAAATCGCAGGGCGTTCGACGAACCAACGCAAGCACGGGGTAGCTAGTGATGGGTTTTGCGGGGCTATACCTTGACGAGGAGCTTGAGGTACACATCGTCGGACTTGGGGGCGACGCGCTTGGTCCTCTTGTTCCTCCCGCCGGCTTCGAGGTCGATACCCTGCGCAATACAGCAGGGTTAGAGCGCGTACGAATCCTAGAGGAAACCAGGCAGGATCTGGACGGAGCGGGAGCTGGGATACTCACCATGGCTGCTGCTGCGGCGGCGGTAGGGTTCCTTGTGCGGCTGCTTCTTCTTACCTCGTCCGCCTCCGGCTCGGGAAGGAGAGTGGCGGCGCGCGGATGGGAAGCTATATAGGGAGCGGAGGGAGAGGCGTTGTTTGCGTGCTAGGGTTTCGGCTCGTTTGGGCTTTTGGGCTAATGGTGGGCCAAATAATGGGCCCTACGAATGGGGTTCTGCTATGTGGGCTTAAATGTGCGGGTGTTCTGTTGGATGACTTATCAATTATCATGTCTGACTGGGCCTGGTGGGAAACTTTGGATCTCGTTTGGGGGACGCGACTGGAGATGCTCTAGGATGATGGAGGCGGTGAGGGGCCGAGGGCGCAGAAGAAGCATATTTTGAGTGAGGTGACCAGCTCACTGGTTTACTGGTCCAACAGCCGGTTCAGGTGGTACAAAAGTGACAAAAACCATCAAAACTAATAAATATATATATATATATATAGTTAACTTAATTTTGGGGGAAATTACCGGTGACTCATTAATAGAGATTTTAATTATATTGTACATCACAAAAGAAACATAGCAGAGGTGGTACTGGACATCAAGTTGGCAGTTTGGACTTTGGAGTAATCCTATAGCTCGCATGTTCAAATTCTGGCCAAGACACATTATTTCTTTTAATTTGCAGTGGTATGCTGGGTCATCCGGGATCGCCACAGGTTTTGGTATCAGAGCAGGACCGCTTGTAGAAAAACCCTTTCTATTGGTCGATGTTGAGTCTAGTGGTTGTGAAAACTATTTGAAAGCTAAAAGTATTTGCGAAAATCTGATTAGGATTATTTTTACTTCTTATCTGCTATCGCTCTAATTCAGAGTAACACATTACCTTGTGTTGATTTGAAAAAGTTTTACCATCACTTTCCTCCGTTCACCGAAGCAGCTCGCTGTCGAGCTCCCGTCGATCGGACGCGTTGAGATCCCCGTTGATGGCGTGTGCTTGATGGACGCGGTTGGGAAACCCCAAGAGAAAGGTGTGATGAGTACAATGGCAAGTTTTCCTTCAGTAAGAAACCAAGGTTTAATCGACCAATACGAGAAAGACGTGATTTTTGAAGGTGTTGCTGGCAGACTATTGGCAGGGCGCACTACCGGTGTCAGCAACAACGTGGAACCTGCACACAACACAACCAAAATACTTTGCCCCAACTTACAGTGAGGTTGTCAATCTCACCGGTTCGCTGAACACAAAGGATTGAACGTACCGAGTGGAAAGAGATATTTGCAGTAATAAAAGAGAAGAGAGCTTGCAGTAAGTAAACAAAACATGATTGCAGTAGATGAATTTATCAATGTAAAGGAAAGGACCGGGGTCCACAGTTTACTACAGGTGTCTCTCCATAAAGATAAATAACATGCTGGATGAACAAATTACAGTTGGGCAATTGGTACAATATCGATCATACATGACAAGATGATTACTATGAGATTCGTTTGTGCATTACAACATAATACATAGACTGTAATCTAACTGCGTCTATAACTAATAATCCACCTTCCGGTTATCATCTGAACCCCTTCTAGTATTAAGTTGCAAGCAACAGATTATCACATTAAGCAATGTGTGTAAAGTAAACAATAGAATTATCCTGAAAGAAAGCATTAACCAAACCAATAGGACTATCAATAGATCCAGGAGACAAATTATCATACCAAATTTTAGCTGCTCCTTTCAGAGAGAAAGGGAAAATTTCAGTGACAAAGTAAGTGTGTATCTTAATATCATCGGAAAATAAATTGCTCAAAGTAGAGAGTTCATTCATATGTTTCATATCACTTTCATTTTCAGTACCACAGAAGGATCTTTCTCAACAATAGATATGTAAGATAGATCCAGAGAGATCATAATCCTTATCACTAATATTTATGGGAGATGTGGCAAACTTAGCATCAGGAGACAAATTATATCTAACAGCTCGTCTTGCAAGAAGACTTTTAATAGCACTTGCATCTCTAGTAGCATGACATTATTCAATGAAGTCATCATCAAGTTCAATATAAGTTTCATCAAGATTATCACTAGGATTCCCCCTAGCTTGAGGTGAACTAACATGTGTAATAGTATTTTTAGCATTTTCAATTTGTTTAGCTCTAGCAATTGTAGTATCTAGGAAAGGACCTAACGAACCACTCTTATCAAGCACAGTAGAAGCATCATTAAAATCATCAAGAGCGTTATCAGATTCAGCAGAAGTAGCAGCATGTGGTGGAGTAAGAAGCTTACTCATAACAGATGGCGAATCAAGAGCAACAGAGGTGTTCAGAGTTGTACCTCTTCTTGTAGTGGATGGCAATATAGGGAACTTCGATTCAGGAGCTTTCCCCATAATGAATAAATTGCAGCGAACAATATCACCTTCAAGTGGGCTTGTAAATAAAGCTATGCTCCCCGGCAACGGTGCCAGAAAATAGTCTTGATGACCCACAAGTATAGGGGTCAAACAGTCTTCGAGGGAAATAAAATCCAAATTTATTGATTCGACACAAGGGGAGCCAAAAAATATTTATAAGTTTTAACAGATGAGTTGTCAATTCACCTGCACCTGAAAATAGACTTGCTCACAACAGTTTATCAGTAGTAAACGTTTTATAGCAGTGGTAGTAGTGAAGTAACAACAGTAATGAAATGAAAACAACAATAGCGATGATTGCAGTAGACAACATGATTAAAATAATGTAGACACATGGATGGATGAACGGGCGCTGCATGAATGGGAGAGTCCATGTAATAGCAAGACATATGCATTGCAAGTAATAATGATATAAATATCCTATTATAATATAACCATAGGCGTGTGTTCCTATTTAGTCGTGCGTGCTCACAATGAGAAACTTGCACGACATCTTTTGTCCTACCAGCCCGTTGCAGCGGGGTCTCTAGAGAAACTACTGGTAATTAAGGTAATCATTTTAATAGAGTACCAGAGCAAAGCATTGACACTCCGTGAACACACGTGATCCTCACATCATAGCCATCCCCTCCGGTTATCCCAATTATTGTCACTTTGGGGCCTCAGGTCCGGACAACAATATGTGTATACAACTTGCAGATATGATCAAAAACAATAATTATCATCATGAATCAATAACATATTCAGATCTGAGATCATGGCACTTGGGCCCAAAGTGACAAGCATTAAGCATAGCAAGTTGCAACAATGTCAAAAATACTAACAACGGATACTAGGCACTATGCACATAACAATCTTATAACTATTACATGACCAATCTCATCCAATCTCTACCATCCCCTACAGCCTACATCGGGGAATTACTCACACATGGATGGGGCAATCATGGATGGTTGATGGAGAGGCATCGGTGATGGCGATGGCGATGGCGATGATCTCCTCCAAATCCCCGTCCCGGTAGGGTGTTTCTGGTCCCGGACTGGGGTTTCTGGTGGCGGCGGAGCAGCGGAACTCTTTTTGGAAAAACCTCGAACCCCCCTCATTTTTTAGGTCATGAGGCTTATATAGTGCGAAGGAGAGGTCGAGAGGGTGGCCGAGGCGGCCAGACCACCCCTTGGCGCGGCCAAGGCCTGGCACGCGCCAAGGGTAGGTGGTAAAATATGGGTTTTTCAATATTTTCCGGGAATTTTCCTGAAAGTTGGATTTCTGCACAAAAATGAGACACCAGAGCAATTCTGCTAAAAAAATAGCATTAGTCTGCATTAGTTGTATTCAAAACACACAAGATAGAGGAAAAACAAAAGCAAAAATGTTCGGGAAAGTACATACCTTTTGGACGTATCAGTGACATGCAGCTAACACAATCTTGATCAAGTTATTGTAAAACATTGTGACCTAGGATCAAAGTACTCTAAACATAGGCATGATAGATATGATTCAATAGAACTTATCAACTATGTTATAATATGAAGAGTAACTCAAACAAAGGATCATGAATAATAGTGCATTGAAAGCAACTGTTTGTTTATAAGCATGGAGAAAACATAGCAAAGTGGTACTCAACGTGTCCTTTATGAAATAGCAAAACATAAATGCTAGGACACCTTCAAAGTTCAGAGGGTGAATAGATACAAGTAATTTTAGAACAAGCAATAGCATAATCATGAATCAATCAATAATATTTTTGGGACTATGCACATTGCACTAAGAATGACAACTATGCTCTCTTAATTGGTGCATAAAGTAGAAGATGAAGACTCAACATAATAGTAAAAGAGAGACTCTTTGCAGAGTAAGCAAGATAAAGAAGTTTTATAAACCTTCCAAAAAGTATGGTACTTATTAGCTTTGAGCTCTCATGGCCCCTATCATGAGCATCTTGAATGGTTAAAGTTAATGTGAGGCAAATATGAGCTATATGCTTGACAAATCACAAGTTGAAAATCTCATGCCCCTTGAATACGAGTACCTAAACCTCATGCTACTCAACTTAGGTCCCAAATAAGTTCTTGTCATTGTAAATATACATGTATCATCGAGAATCGCCAACGGGGTACCTCTTGCCCGATGATATGGAAGCATTCCCATACCAAAATGACAAAACAAACAGACACAATAAGCATCTCAGCAATTTTTTATTTACTATGGGTATTACTTTTTATTGAAAATGCTTCATAGAATGCTCACTATGGTTCGCTGCAAATTTCCAGAATGAATGATGCATGGCTTAGATTATCGGCCCAGGCGTTTCTCTAACTCATATACAAACTCCATGGACTTACAAGTTTCCATTTTATTTCGCACCGCTAGGCATCCATAAACAAAAGAACATGACATCAACTAAATATGAATAAGTGCAATGTGATGACCCACAAGTATAGGGGATCGCAACAGTCTTCGAGGGAAGTAAAACCCAATTTATTGATTCGACACAAGGGAGACAAAGAATACTTGAAAGCCTTAACAACGGAGTTGTCAATTCAGTTGCACACGGAAACGGACTAGCTCGCAAGAGTTTATCGATAGTAACGGCTTTATAGCGAGTAGCGATAGTGAAATAACGAAGCAGAGAGTAACAAAAACAGCAGTAGTGATTGTAGTAAACAAGCGAGGATTAAAATACCGTAGGCACGGGGACGGATGACGGGCGTTGCATGGATGAGAGAAACTCATGTAACAATCATAGCAGGGCATTTGCGGATAATAATAAAACGGTGTCCAAGTACAAAGCAATCAATAGGCATGTGTTCCAATTATAGTCGTACGTGCTCGCAATGAGAAACTTGCACAACATCTTTTGTCCTACCAGCCGGTGGCAGCCGGGCCTCAAGGGAAACTATCGGATATTAAGGTACTCCTTTTAATAGAGTACCGGAGCAAAGCATTAACACTCCGTGAACACATGTGATCCTCACATCGCTACCATCCCCTTCGGTTGTCCCAATTCTTGTCACTTCGGGGCCTTTGGTTCCGGACAGCGACATGTGTATACAACTTATAGGTAAGACCATAAACAATGAATATCTTGATGAAACAATAACATGTTCAGATCTGAGATCATGGCACTCGGGCCCTAGTGACAAGCATTAAGCATAACAAGTTGCAACAATATCATCAAAGTACCAATTACGGACACTAGGCACTATGCCCTAACAATCTTATGATATTACATGACCAATCTCATCCAATCCCTACCATCCCCTTCGGCCTACAGCGGGGAATTACTCACTCATGGATGGGGGAAACATGGCTGGTTGATGGAGAGGCGTTGGCGGTGATGATGGCGATGATCTCCTCCAATTCCCCGTCCCGGCGGAGTGCCAGAACGGAGACTTCTAGCTCCTGAGACGGAGTTTCGCGATGTGGCGGCGTTCTGGAGGGTTTCTGGCGACTTCGACTTCCCTCTGTGCGTTTTTAGGTCGAGGCCGATAAGTAGTCCGAAGGAGGGCGTCGGAGGCCGGCCGAGGGGGCCACACCATAGGGCCGCGCGGGGCCCCCCTAGGCCGCGCCGCCTTATGGTGTGGGGCCCTCGGGCCTCCACTTGATTTGTCCTTCCGGCTCCGTCGTATTCGGGAAAATAGGGCCTTCGTCAAAATCCCGAGGTTTTTCCTGAAAGTTGGATTTCTGCACAAAAACGAGACACCAGAACAGTTCTGCTGAAAACAGCGTTAGTACGTGTTAGTTGTATCCAAAATACACAAATTAGAGGCAAAACAATAGCAAAAGTGTTCGGGAAAGTAGATACGTTTTGGACGTTTCAACTCCCCCCAAGCTTAGCTTATTGCTTGTCCTCAAGCAATTCAGTTAACAACTGAGCGATAAAAGAACTTTCACGAACACATTTGCTCATATGATGTATATATTCTCATGCTATGGCTAATACTTAAGCAGTTAATAATGAGATATATGCAAATAGGATCATCTAACAGCTATGTCAATCATGGAGGGGTACCAACAATTAATAATAAGCATCATGAATCATGTATATAAGCAGGATTGCAATGTTCATAAGAGAGTATGATAAAGTGATATCTCGCTTGCCCGTATTTGATCGGCAAAACATAAATGCCCAGGCACCTCTGGAGTTCATAGAAAGACTAGAAGTAGTGATTGTCAAAGATAAAAGCATCAAGGTTATACCACAATCAATCATATTTTGAGACAAACATATTATACTAAGAATGACAGTTGTGCTCTCAAGAAAGTGCTCAAAGAAAAGATGGAGACACAATATAAAAGTAAAAGATTGACCCTTCGCAGAGGGAAGCAGGGATTAACATGCGCTAGAGCTTTTCATTTTTTTTTAAAACAGGAGTAAAATTATTTTGGGAGGTGTTTGTTGTTGTCAACGAATGGTAATGGGTACACCAACTACCTTGCCAACCGGACTTTCAAGAGCGGCTCCCATGAATTATTCGCATGTTTATGTGGCACTCCTTCCAACCTTTCTTACACAAACCATGGCTAACCGAATCCTCGGGTGCCTGCCAACAATCTCATACCATGAAGGAGTGCCTTTTTATTTTAGTTTTATTATGATGATGACACTCCCCCCAACCTTTGCTTACACAAGCCATGGCTAACCGAATCCTTCGGGTGCCATCCAACAATCACATACCATGGAGGAGTGTCTATTTAAGTTAATTAATTCGGGATCGGGAATCCCATTGCCGACTCTTTTTGCAAAATTATTGGATAAGCGGATGTGCCACTAGTCCATATGAGAGTCCGTCAAAAGTAAATGACAAGGTTGAAAGCTAAACACCACATACTTGCTCATGAGCTATGAAACATAAACACAAATTGAGAAGCATTTTGAAGGTTTTAAAGGTAGCGCATGAGAATTTACTTGGAATGGTTTGAAATGCCATGCATAGGTATTTATGGTGGACACTTTTGGAACAACTTGGTTTTTAGGTGTTTGGAAGCACGAGCAGCGTTCCCGCTCAGTACAAGTGAAGGCTAGCAATAGACTAGGGAGCGACAAATCAAGAGAGCAGTAACTGTCATAATCATGCTTGCGGCAAAATAAATTAACGGAGGCATAAAAATGATACAAGAACTCTGAAGCAATATAGATCATCGAGGCTTAATTGACTTTTTGTTCAGTCATATGCATGCGTGAGCATGTGCCAAGTCGATATAAATGAATTATTCAGAGGAGGATACCACAACGCCATACTTACTTATGAATAAAACAATGCAAGCAAACATCCATGACATGCTACTCATATTAATAGATTGGAGCTAAACATGAGAGATCATAAACTACTAGACTTTCTCAAATAACATATACCTCACATGAACCAACTAAGCATGCTCACATGGATGAGTATATGTACAAAAATGAAAACAAATAGAGTTCATACCAGCCTCTCACCACAATCTAATTGTCGTAGATCGTCATTATTGCCTTTCACTTGTGTACCTTGGACAATATGAAATGAAAACCACGCTCCAGCCACCGAAGACCATTGAACTCAAGATGAACTTTACAAACCAAAGAAGAACAGCAAATATTTTTGGTGTTTTCGAATTTGAGAACAAGAACAAAAGGAAACAAACAAACAAATCAAAATCTTTTTGGGTTTTCTTATAGCAAACTAGCAATAGCAAATAAAGCGAAACAAATGCAAAAAACCAAGATAAACAAATGATGAAAAGAAACAACAGAAATATTTTTGGTCTTTTTGTGTTTTAGGAAAGAAACAAAGCAAGAACAAGAAAATGAAAACTAAAAGAAACACAGAAAAGCGAGATGGCAGAAATCTGCCAAAACCTGACAGCAGTACAGAAATCGATTTTTACAAAAATCTTACGTTGCTCAGCTCGAAAAGTGTTCAACTAATGAAAGTTAGATAACAACTTGGGGAACTGTTCCCCGCACAAAAATTGGCAGCTCAAAATAACGTTCTGGCTGTGCGCACGAATTTTTCTAGTAACAGTCCAGAATCTGTTTTCAGGCAGCACTTCCCCAAATATCATCTCCCTCTCATTAGAAAACCACTCAAAGAAACAAAACAAGTATGTACAAGTATCCAGAAACCATAATATGCAAAGAATGAGTGATACCGGTATACCTCCCCCCAAGCTTAGGCTTTTGGCCTAAGTGGAGATCAACCCCATCGAGGGTCTGGGTTCCATGCCGGTGGATCGTACATGGAGTAGTCATAATAAGGTACCGATGCAGAAGAAAAGCGTGGAGGCTCCTCATGCCCAACTTGTTGATGCGAAGAACTTGCTGCATCTGATGACGAGTCGAGGTGTTCCTCGACCTCATCCGTGTTGTCTCTCGCACGATGGCCATCTCCCTCTATGTATGCCTTCAATTCACCTTCCGTGATTGACCAATCCTCCGTGGAATCAAGGTTAAACAGAGCAGGTGCAGGCAATCCTACTAATTTTTCAGTTTTCTTAGTTATTGTCCAGACTTTCTTATAAAATGTCATCTTGTAAAACAGGTTACCCAAGTTGGAGGAGTCAGAAACAAATTCATGTCTAATCATAGAGACTATGTCAAGTTTTTCTATGGAAAGTGGAATGTCAAGATGATGAGGTTCTACATTATGCAAAGCTAGTAAACGAGAGGCGATGAGACCTCCACAAATTCCACCTTTCTCACGGTTAGTAGCAAGTCTATAAGCTATCAATGCCCCCAAATTATAAGTCCTACTACTTTGCAGTGCCGTAGCTAGAAAAGCTAAATCCGGAATAGATAGTCTACCACCAATCTTTCTAGCAAGAACGCATTTAGTAATGAAATAAGCAAAGTAGCGGATAGTCGGGAGCTGAATACTAGTGATTTTACCACTATCCTCTGAGAAACTCCTTCCATAGCAAATCATCTTGAAGAGGCTTAAGAGTTCTTGCGGCGATCCCCTTATCTTCTCGCATGATCCCCATTGCGGTACTCTAATTGCTGCACAAAAATCACTGAATGGCAAGTTGACATCTTTATTGTAAATTTTATACTGAACTGTGGGGTTAGATCGCGACCAATTGAACTTAAAGTCCTGCACAACAGACATAGTTAATTTTGCATATTGTCTTGGCTCTCCTTCAACAAAATCACTCAGCCCTGCACGAGAAATTAGACTCCGAACATCTTCCAATATTCCCGCGCTTCTCATGAAATCCGCGCACGGGTAGTAAGCGGGGTATACTCCTTCTTCTCGGTGAACTCTCATGACCTGTTGCACCTCTAATTCTTGTTGGTTGAGTTGGTGCCTACTCCCTTGCATTTTCTGAAATTTTTCAACAAACAATATAAAACTTGATTTGGTGACATATAATCAAGGGGAACTACTATAGGAACTTGCTAGAGTACTAATCATGCATCAAAACTAGTTTATACAACTTAGAACAAGCATGCAAGCTCACTAAACATGTTACCTACTGTAGCAAAATATTCAAGATATACTCAACCAAACAAAATTCTACTTGGATAGGCGGAGGAGTCACATACCGGAGAGCAAATGTGCCAAATTTCGGACGAAATCGGGCTGAGCAAAGAGATCGAGAAATCTGGAGTTCTTGAGCAAAAACACGAGTGAGAGGAACCCGGTGCGAGTTTTTTCGGGAGAGAGAAGATGCTTGGGAGAAAGAGATGAAATAGTGGGGCAAGGAGGGGCCCACACCACAGGTGGCGCGCCCCCTCCTTGGCCACACCGGCTCGTCGTGTGGCACCCCAGGGTGCCCCACAGGTCATCCTCTGGTGCTCCCGGTGCCTCTTCGAAAAATAGGACCAACGGTATAATTTTTGTGAATTTTTGAAAACTTTGAAAAATGCACATTTCGGGTATTAAGTTTATTATTACTGGCCAGGAAATTTTTTGAAATCTCTAAATAACTAAGGAACTTTGCAAAATAAAAGTGCTACAGCAACTAGAGCAAGTGGAGGAAGAAAGAGATGTTATTTACCTCCTCTATGCATATAAAAAGTATTTGTTAACAAGGTTGATCAAGTCTTGCCACCAAATAAATTTTACATAGCATAAGAAGAAATAAACCTCAAATCAATCATGTTACCTTGAATTGTATTGATATGGATCCAATCACAAGAGTTTGATATTCTTCTTTAGGCTCATATATAGGACAATCAATAGTTCCCACTTTGATAGTTCTCACATTAGAAATAGTATTAACTCCACACGCTTTCTCAATCCTCTTGGGAAAATAAACGGTATGCTCCCTATCATCAACATTGAAAGTAACCTTTCCTTTATTGCAATCAATAACAGCCCCTGCGGTGTTAAGAAAAGGTCTCCCAAGAATAATAGACATATTATCATCTTCGGGCATTTCCAACACAACAAAATCAGTTAATATCAAGCGGTTATTAGTAACTTGAACAGGAACATCCTCAAATATACCAACAGGAATAGCGGTAGATTTATCAGCCATTTGCAAAGATATATCGGTAGGTATCAACTTATCTAAGTAAAGTCTCTTGTAAAGAGAAAAAGGCATAACACTAACACCGGCTCCCAAGTCACATAGAGCAAGTTTTAACATAATTATTCTTAATAGAACAAGGAATAGTAGGTATACCGGGTCGCCCAACTTCTTTGGAACTTTGCCATTGAAAGAGTAATTAGCAAGCATAGTGGAAATTTCCTCATTGGGGATTTTCCTTTTGTTAGTAACAATATCTTTCATATACTTTGAATAAGGAGGCAATTTAATAACATCGATCAAAGGGATTTGCAAGAATAAAGGTTTCATCCAATCACAAAATTTATTATAGTGTTCTTCTTCCTTTGATTTTCGTTTCTTAGCAGGAAAGGGCATTTGCTTTTGCACCCAAGGTTCTCTTTCATTACCATGTTTCTCAGCAATAAAATCTTCTTTAGTATACTTTTTATTTTTAGCATGCTTTTCAGGTTCTTCTTCAACATCTTCTTTATCAGAAGCATCATTCTTATCATTATCTTTATCATGTTCATTACCACTTTCAGTTTCAGCATCAGAAATAGAAATGCTATTAGGATCATTAACAGATTCAGAGGATTCTACAACATTCTTATGTTTTTTTTTCTTTTTCTTAGATGGAGCACTAGTTTTAGTTCGTTGAGAATCTTGTTCAACTCTTTTGGGATGTCCCTCAGGATATAAAGGATCCTGAGTAGAAACACCACCTCTAGTTGTTACTTCATAAGCATGATTTTCTTTAGAATTATTTCCCAACAAGTCATTTTGCACTTTAGTGAGTTGATCAATTTGAGTTTGAACCATATGAAAATGTTTAACAAGCATCTTAACATCATTGGAGGTTCTCTCTACAATATCATGCAATTCACTAATAGCTCGAGAATTTTCCATTAAATGATTCTCTACTCTCATATTAAAATTTTCTTGCTTAACAATATAATTATCAAACTCATCTAAGCATTGTGCAGGAGGTTTCGAATACGGAATATCTTCCCTAGTAAAGCGTTGAAGGGAGTTTACCTCAATCATGGATGAAGGGGAATTATCTCACATATATCTTCTATGGGAGGAAGATTCTTCACATCTTCGATTTAATACCTTTCTCCTTGAGAGACTTCTTGGCTTCCCTCATATCTTCATCATTTAATTTAATTATACCCCTCTTCTTTAATATTGGCGTTGGAGTTGGTTCAGGTGTAGACCAATCATCATGATTCCGGCCTATTTTAGCCAATAATTCTTCAGCGTCGTCTGGAGTTCTTTCCTGAAAACACAACCAGCACAACTATCCAGGTATGCCCTAGACTCAATGGTTAGTCCACTATAAAATATATCAAGTAAATCATGCTTTTCCAAATCATGATGAGGCCGAGCTCTAATAAGAGAGCAAAATCTCGCCCAAGCCTCGAGCAATTTCTCTCCATCTCCCTGGTCAAAATTATAGATTCTCCGCAAAGCAATATGTTGAGCACTAGCGAGGAAAGTATTTACGGAAGAAAACATCAAGCAATTCTTTTGGACTTTTAATAGAATTAGGTGGCAAACTATTATACCAAGTTTTAGCGTCATCCTTTAATGAGAATGGAAAGATTTTAGCAACAAAGTAAGTACGCTTCTTAACATCATCAGAAAACAAGCTACTCAGAGTAGATAGCTCAATCATGTGTTCAACAGCACTTTCTTTTTCTTTACCACAAAAGGGTGTTTTCTCAACAATAGCTATATGAGATAAATCAAGAGAAAAATCATAATCTTTATCCTTAATGTTTATAGGAGATGTGGCAAACTTAGGATCAGGAGACAGTTTATATCTAACGACATGTTACGCAAGCAACTTTTTAATTTTTCTTGCATCAGTAGTAGCATTGCATTTTTCAATAAAATCATCATTAAGCTCCACATAATCTTCATCAGGATCATCACTAGAATAATCAAGTTCAGGTGAATTAACAGGTGTAGTAGCATTAGGAGTTTCAGTATTTTCAATTTGTTTAGACCTAGCAATCGTAGCATCTAGAAAAGATCCCAATGAACCACTATCATCAAGCACAACAGAAATATTATCAATATTATGAGAGTTTTCAGATTCAGCAGAAGTACCCGCATGTGAAGCATGTGGCGGTAAAACAAGTTTATCAATCACAGATGGTGAATCAAGAGCAGCAGAGGTACTCAGAGTTGTACCTTTTCTTGTAGTGGATGGTAATATGGCGACCTTAGTATCGCGAGGTTTACCCATGATAGAGAATTTGCAGCGAACAATATCAATCCAAGTGAACTTCCAAATAAAGCTATGCTCCCCGGCAACGGCGCCAGAAAATAGTCTTGATGACCCACAAGTATAGGGGATCGCAACGAGTCTTCGAGGGAAGTAAAACCCAATTTATTGATTCGACACAAGGGGAGACAAAGAATACTTGAAAGCCTTAACAGCGGAGTTGTCAATTCAGCTGCACCTGGAAACAGACTAGCTCGCAAGAGTTTATCAGTAGTAACAGTTTTATAGCAGCAGTAGTAGTGAAATAACAGCAGCAGAGTAACAAAAACAGCAGTAGTGATTGTAGTAAACAGCAGGATTAAAATACTGTAGGCACGGGGACGGATGACGGGCGTTGCATGGATGAGAGAAACTCATGTAACAATCATAGCAGGGCATTTGCAGATAATAATAAAACGGTGTCCAAGTACAAAGCAATCAATAGGCATGTGTTCCAATTATAGTCGTACGTGCTCGCAATGAGAAACTTGCACAACATCTTTTGTCCTACCAGCCGGTGGCAGCCGGGCCTCAAGGGAAACTACTTGGATATTAAGGTACTCCTTTTAATAGAGTACCGGAGCAAAGCATTAACACTCCGTGAACACATGTGATCCTCACATCGCTACCATCCCCTCCGGTTGTCCCAATTCTTGTCACTTCGGGGCCTTTGGTTCCGGACAGCGACATGTGTATACAACTTATAGGTAAGACCATAAACAATGAATATCTTGATGAAACAATAACATGTTCAGATCTGAGATCATGGCACTCGGGCCCTAGTGACAAGCATTAAGCATAACAAGTTGCAATAATATCATCAAAGTACCAATTACGGACACTAGGCACTATGCCCTAACAATCTTATGCTATTACATGACCAATCTCATCCAATCCCTACCATCCCCTTCGGCCTACAGCGGGGGAATTACTCACTCATGGATGGGGGAAACATGGCTGGTTGATGGAGAGGCGTTGGCGGTGATGATGGCGATGATCTCCTCCAATTCCCCGTCCCGGTGGAGTGCCAGAACGGAGACTTCTGGCTCCCGAGACGGAGTTTCGCGATGTGGCGGCGTTCTGGAGGGTTTCTGGCGACTTCGACTTCCCTCCGTGCGTTTTTAGGTCGAGGCCGATAAGTAGTCCGAAGGAGGGCGTCGGAGGCCGGCCGAGGGGGCCACACCATAGGGCCGCGTGGGCCCCCTAGGCCGCGCCGCCTTATGGTGTGGGGCCCTCGGGCCTCCACTTGATTTGTCCTTCTGGCTCCGTCAGTATTCTGGGAAAATAGGGCCTTCTGTCAAAATCCCGAGGTTTTTCCTGAAAGTTGGATTTCTGCACAAAAACGAGACACCAGAACAGTTCTGCTGAAAACAGCGTTAGTACGTGTTAGTTGTATCCAAAATACACAAATTAGAGGCAAAACAATAGCAAAAGTGTTCGGGAAAGTAGATACATTTTGGACGTATCACAATGTCGAAAGCGTTCCCCATAAAAGCATGGTTATGCTAACTCCCAACTTGCAATTTGCAAACATATAAACTTCATAGGATAATCACAATAATCAAATTTATTAAGTGCAAGAAAGTAAATGTGCCATCAAGTTCGTGGGAGCTTTACTGACTAATTTTATCATACCAAAATTTAATTTGGAAGATAATAAAAACATGATGAATATACTTGCAAATAGCAATAATGCTACTAGGTAGATATGGTGGACACAATTGGCAACTTTGGTTTATGGTGGTTGGATGCACGAGTAGAGTTCATACTCAGTACAGGCGAAAGCTAGCAAAAAATCGAGAGCGACCAACTAAGAGAGCAGTAATGGCCATAATCATGCATAGCGACAGAACATTATCAATCAAAGCATAAAGTGATATTACAAGTCAAAAACTAAATGATCATAGAGGATTTAGTTGACTGGTTATAGTCATAACATGATATAAACATGTGCCAAGTCAACCCAATAAAGCATCAAAGGAGAATACCACAATATTATGATTTTATGATGGAAACAACACATGATTATTTCAATAACACATTATGCACTCTTAGCTACTTGAGACAAGTTATGCTACAACAATAAATACTAAGCATATGACAAGAATAACATCCAACATGACATGCCAAAGTCTATGCCACAGTCTAGACAAGCTCCCTTTTGCATCACTATAGGCATGAAACGTTTTACTCGTATCCAACACCAATCAAATTATTTGAAATAGATCTCAGAGATGAAATACATTATGGACCAGAGAGTTAATGATGCATAATAAAGAATACTAACGAGCTCGGAACAAAATTCAAGTGAAAGAACAAGAGCTAAACATAGTACTAGAAAACTAGAACACTCGCAGAACAATAACAGCGAAAACTAGAGCGTTCTATGCAATTAAAACGGAGCGGGTCTTTCTCCAAAATAAATGTGATGGGATCCAACATATGCTACAGCAAACAAAACAAAAATAAAGACGCTCCAATAACAACACATAGCGTATGAAGCAATAAAAATATAGCGCATAGAAAGATGACTTGTTGCTTTATTGATGAAGAGGGGATGCCTTGGGCATCCCCAAGCTTTGACGCTTTTACCTCTTGAATATTTGTTAGGGTGCAGGGCATCCCCAAGCTTGAGCTTTTTTCCATTCTTCATCTCATCACATCATTCTTCTCTCCCTACACTTGAAAACTTTCTTCATACAAAACTTCACACAATTCTTTATTACACCATTAGTACAATCAAAATAATAAATCCACTTGGATTCAGTTCTAACATATGTCAAATATCTATTAAAGCATTAGCTACTGTAGCAACTCTTCAAAAATCTCTTTGATCAAAAGAACTAAAAAAGAAAGAGATTAAGAGACAAATGCAAATAGTGCATAAATATGTCAAAACAGAACATCGGGTAAAGATCGATTTTTCCGAAAATCTTCTTTTGCTCATCTCGAAAAGTGGTCAACTAACGAAAGTTAGATAATAATCTGGGGCATTTGCATAAAAATGGAAGCTCAAAATTCTGCTCTGGCTATTTTTACGATTTTTTATGGTGACAACACAGAATCTGTTTTCAGGATAACAACTTCCCTAAATCTTACTTTCTTTCTATTAGAGGCTATTCTTGGCACAAAAACAAAATAAAAAATGGTAAGGACAGGTTATTAAAGAGGTAATAACTTCCAAGACTCAACAAAAAGAAAAAATTCAGAAATAAAACATGGGTTATCTCCCAAGAGTGCTTTTCTTTAACGCTTTTTAGCTAGCCGCAGAAAAAGAGTGAGCATCAAGTATTATCAAGTGAAGAAGCATCAAGATCAATGCGAGAAGTCTTTTCAACAATGATTTGTATTTTATCAATATAAGTTTTAGAAGACCCTTTCTCAGCACTTTTAGGTTCACTACTTTCATCAAATGGATTTTTAGGAATATCCAATTAAAATTCTTTTCCCAAGCTTCATGCATAGCTACTAATTTGAAAGGTAATGGTATTACTATCTCTCCTATTTTTGGTTTTGTATATTTTTTCAAGTGTACCAAAGATGTCTACACATGAGCCTAGCATCTCAAACCGATCAAAACCTTTTCTAGCTTCTATAACAACATCTTTAAATTCTCTAAGCAAAGTTTCTAGGATAAAGTCTTTCTTTTCATCATCCTCAACTTCATGGAGTTAAGAAATATTTGCTGCATAATAGGATTAAGGCTAACAAATCTAGCCTCAAACATTTGAACTAAATAAGTTGTGGCAGTTTCATAATTAGGAGCAAGTTCTACCAGGAATTTATCCTCAATATCTTTATGCTTACTAACATGATTGAAGAATTTTTCAATATTATCTTTCCCAATTATAGAACCACTACCTACTGATAGATTGTAAGGGTATATTGTCCCTATGTGTGGTTTTGGTAATTAATGACAACCCCCATGGACTAATGTTTGCATTGAGTTTATATGAAGGAATATTCCATAGGTACTACTTGTAGTCCATGTGTTGGATTCAAGTATGGATGCCATGAAGATAAAGATATGCCTTGAGTATTGGCATCAAGATCATCGATTTGAAGACATATATGTGATATGATCAAGAAGAAGAAATGAAGATGGAGTTCCTATGTGGAACTCAATTTTAGCCATGCTCTAGCTTATGTGTTAAGCAATGAATGGTCAATATCTTGAGTGTTTGATTCCAAGTGAAGAATTAAAGATATGGCTCTAAGTCGGTGTCATGATAGTCTCATGAGTTGAGCTATGGTTGACTAAGATTTAGAGCACGCAACCTAATGAAGAGTTATTTATACACCTCAAGATAATATGACAGAGCATGAGAAGATACAAGGTTGACCAATACAAAGAGTGAAGAATAAGATTCAAGTTTGATCAACACATCAAGCATGAAGAATGTGCCACATGAAATCATGTGGTATGGTAAGCATTGTCAATTATGCTTTATGAACTAACCCATCATATATGTGCCCTTGTGTTGTCTATGTGGGTTAGGTATCATTCCATGGGCATGCATCCAAAGTGAGATTTAATATAGCCCATGAGAGGATGACATCAAGTGGTGATCGTCATCAAGGTTGAGTTGGGCAAGTTCAAGTTGAGCATCTCAAGAGGATCATATACTTGAAGCTTGCCGTCCATTTGGTGATAATGGACATGTGAAGATGTGCATCAATGGAGCTTTCCCATCATGGTGTATGGGGGAGCATTTGTGAGTCTTCACGAAGTAACAATGATCAAGTGAGGAATTCCGGCTTGAGTGGAGCTTGAAGAGTTATTATCAAAATTAAGCGGGATGCGCAAGGCAAAGGTATGGCCTTGCTAGGTTTTCCTTTTACCGGTCTCAAGGTGGTTGTTGGGAAACCGGATTATAGGATAGATAGCCGCACTATCAAGAGGGGCTTTCGGTTGGGTAACTTGATCACATCGTCTTAGGGAGCTCAACCATTTGCATACTTTGCATATCCATATTCTTCTTGATGTTTCTCCGTGTGAGGTTTTTGAGCTTGTTGCTAGCTTTACAACAAGCCCAAGTTCATCGAAAACGGAATCCGCATGCATCTTCTATTGAGTTTTCGAGTTTGGATATCTTCACCGTTTCTTGACAGTGGGAGACTCCCTCTCTAGAATCATCTAAATATATTCTGTGAGGAGTCTCCATATTTCCAACAAAATTGGTTCCATAATAATCGGAGTTCAGGAGCATTTTCTGTTTTAAAATAAAAAGAAAAGGTTTTGGCGTGAAGCAATTTCCAACCCACCGCCCGGCAGACCGAGTGCTGCTACCGAGCAGTCCGGCACCCAGCCCGGCATGCCGAGTGCTGTTTCCGGGCCAGCCGGCATCTGGCTCGGCCCACCGGGTGTGTGTGGTGCCGACCAACCCAGCCTCCTGGTCAGCTCGGCCTCTGGCCCGGCCTGCCGTCTTTCTTCCCATTTTTCTTTCCAACGGTTCTATTTCCTCCTAGACTATAAATAGGCCTTCTTCCACCTTGGGCTAGGTAAGTTCTTCCACTCTCTCTCTCCTCCATTGTTGTCTTTGAAGAACTTGCCCTATCTCTTGATTCCCCCCATGATTCTTGCTCATTCTTGAGGGATCTAAGAGAGGAGATCTAGATCTACTACTCCACCAATCCATTCCTCCTCTTTGTGAGGGGAACTCTTGGGATCTAGATCTTGGAGTCATTTGTTGATTTCCTCTTTGTTCTTCCTCTCTAATCTCATCATAGCATTTGTTGCTTTGGTGGGATTTGAGTGTGAAGGATTTGAACACCTTTGGTGTTCTTACTTTGCATCATTGCATAGTGTTGAGCTCTCCACCACGATTAGTTCGAGTGAGAGACCGTGAGCTTGTTACTCTTGGAAGGAGACCTCCTAGTTGGCTTGGCGGTTGGTGCTCCAGCGATCTCTTCAAGGAAGATTGTGAAGAGACCCGAGCTTCTCCTTTGTGGAGCTTGTGAAGTGGTTTTGGAGCTTGCCATCTCCGTAGTGGAGGAAAAGCTAACCATAAGGAAAAGGCCATTATCCTTCGTGGGTTTGGCTCGGAGAAGAAGGTGAGCTTTCGTGGCGTTGGGAAATCCTTCGTGGGATCCCCACCTCTCCAAACGTGACGTACCTTTTTGCAAAGGAAGGGAACACGGGAATACATCTTCGTCTCCGCGTGTCTCGGTTATTTTTGTACCCGAGTTTACTTTCCTTGTGATAGCCATCGTGCTTGAAGTACATATATCTTGCTATCACTTGTGCTACATATATCTTGTGCCTATCTTGCTTAGTTCTAGTTATTGTTATTGCACTTAGGTGAGCCTAGCATATTTAGAATTTGTGCTTGTAAAATAAATGTTAGTTTAATTCCGCATTCTTACAAGCCAAATCCGTAAGAGTTTTTAAAACGCCTATTCACCCCCTCTAGGCGACATCTCGTCCTTTCATAGGTCCTTCAGATCATACTTAGCGATCAACATAATGAACTAGAAACAACTATAAAAGAGACTAATTTTTTGTGTTTTTGATATAAAGACAACTATAAAAGAAACGGTTTTTTTTTTGTGTTTTTTATATAAAAAGCAAACAAAACAAAATAAAGTAAACTAAGCAAAACAATAATAAAGTAAAGAGATTGGAGATGAGAGACTCCCCTTGCAGTGATCCTCTTTCTCCCCGGCAACGGCGCCAGAAAATCTTGCTCGTGGGAGTTAGCAATCTTCTGGGGTGTATCTTTTCTCCAGTTCTCGAGCAACAGCGCACGAAAATCTTGATGGCGTGTGCTTGATGGACGCGGTTGGGAAACCCCAAGAGGAAGGTGTGATGAGCACAGCAGCAAGTTTCCCTCAGTAAGAAACCAAGGTTTAATCGACCAGTACGAGAAAGGCGTGATTTCTGAAGGTGTTGCTGGCTGACTATTGGCAGGACGCACTACCAGCGCCAACAACAACGTGGAATCTGCACACAACACAACCAAAATACTTTGCCCAACTTACAGTGAGGTTGTCAATCTCACCGATTTGCTGAACACAAAGGATTAAACGTATCGAGTGGAAAGAGCTGTTTGCAGTAATAAAAGAGAACAGAGCTTGCAGTAAGTAAACAGAACATGATTGCAGTAGATGAATTTATCAGTGTAAATGAAAGGACCGGGGTCCATAGTTCACTAGAGGTGTCTCTCCATAAAGATAAATAACATGATGGGTGAACAAATTAGAGCTGGGTATTTGACAGAATATCAACCATACATGACAAGATGATTACTATGAGATTTGTTTGGGCATTACAACATAATACGTAGACCGTAATCCAACTGCGTCTATGACTAATAATCCACCTTCCGGTTATCGTCCGAACCCCTTCCAGTATTAAGTTGCTAGCAACAGATTACCGCATTAAGCAATGTGTGTAAAGTAAACAATAAAATTACCCTGGGATAAAACATTGTTGTTTTCTCCCTAGTAGCAACAACACATCTACAATCTTAGAAGTTATTGTCACTCTCCCAGAAAACTAGAGGCATGAACCTACTATCGATCGTATATATCCCTCTTGGAGTCACAAGCATCTACTTGGCCAGAGTATCTACTAGCAACGGAGAGCATGCAAGATCACAAATAACATATGATATGAATATATAATCGATATCAACATAGTATATAATATTCATCGGATCCCAGCAAACACAACATGTAGCATTACATAAGGATGATCTTGATCATGTAGGGAAGTTCACAAGATCTAAGTGAGGCACAAATTGGAGAAGACAACCATCTAGCTACTGCTATGGACCCATAGTCCAGGGATGAACTACTCACTGCTCATGCGGCTGCTGCGGCTCTTGCGGCTCCTCCCACACTTTCGTTTCGTGTGGAGCTCCACTCTCCACGCCGACGGCTAGATGTGTCGGCTCTTTCCTTCCTCGCGTCAAGCTCTAATCTCAACCTCATTAGCTTCCTTTTCCCCTTGTAAAGCAAGTATTTGTATGCCAGCAATTCTTCTCGAGTTGCATCTTCGTCCATAAAACCTCTCCGTGCAATAGCAGCTTTTGCCTTGTCCCATGCTTCACATGAGAGTTCTACTAGAAGTCTTACACGCCTGTTTGCCACATCAGCATCTGGAGTCGCGGCTGCACCTCCATTGTTGCCGACGTTGGCTCCGCCATCAGTGTTGGTTCTGTTGGCCTGCTCAGGTGGTGGTCGTTGCTCGCTTGGCGTGCTGCACTGCCTTTCCTGATTGAGGCAAGTAGGATCAAACTTCGTGTTTCCGTACTCATCTCGTTCTTCATCGGATGCGTCCTCCAATTCTCCGTCGACTCTTCTTAACTCCAGCATGCACATCTGATAACGTGCTAGGTAGTCTTTATTACCGCAAAAACTTGTATATGAAGAAGCTTTCCTGATTCCGGAGTCTGCGCTGTCTCTGGTGTCGTTGCCCGCGTTGTCGATGCTCTCGGTTGTCGGGTGTGAGACACCCAAGCCGACGCGTTGCTGATGGTTGTCGATGCCGATCTAAAGGATACCCCGTCGAGTAACTCGAGGAGATCTCCCAAGCTTGCCGCGGATCCGACATTGCTCCGTGCCATCTCGTCCGAGCGTTTATCGCCCGTGGATCCGATGGATGATGCTGATGAAGATCTTGATGCGGATGCTTCCGCCGACGACTCCGAACAGATCGGTTCCGACCGGCGAAAACTTCCTTGCGTTTCGATGTAGCCCCCGATTGTTGGATCCCTCCCTCGGCTAAAGTCGCCAGAAGTCGGGAGAAGGGTAGGTGGGTGCGGACGAAAAATTGCCGATTCGAAGCGCACCTGATCCCCCGATCTAGTCGAGTTTTTGCTTGAAGAAGAGGTCGTCGAGTTCGTGTTTCCAGCGTCCAAGCTTCCCACAGACGGTGCCAATGACAAAGGGTTAACTTCGTCAATTCCCATGATGATGGACTTGGGTTTCAGGCAGGAGGACACCGACGAATCAACAAACCGGTCAACCAAAGTAAGGCATCTGACGAGTATTACTATCAAGGGGAATCACCGAGATTACAACATGTGGAACTAGGGTTACAGGGGTGTTTGCTCTGATTCGATCTCTCTCCCTCGGTGGCTCCTCCTAGCCCTTATATAGCGGGCTAGGTCTCAGAGTCCACCTCGAGGTCGATTTACAGTACATGTCGGTTCACCCTATAGGGGCTTAGCTTTCCTAATGAGATACCTTCAGATTCCTCCGGACTTCGTCGTGGGCTTTCCTCTCTACCTTCATGGGCTTTGTACTAGGGATAACAATGCTTAGGACCCGATATGGCATACCCATGTCAGAGGCGAGGGTAGAGAAGCCCAATTGGTGGCCCAACTGAGTGCAGAGCATCCGAGGCACGCGGGAGAGAGAACAACGCTAGGAGATCACCATGGCCGATACCTTCGAGGGAAACCAAGAATGACGCGAGCTAAGGGGATGCGACGAAGAGCTGAAAAATATTGCAGTCGATCTCAAACACAACAAGCTTTTTGAACGAGGAACCTAACCAGAATCGCAACAAGCTGAGGATGGACGAAAGGGACACAGGTTGATGGTTGCCGTGGCGCACCGCAATGTGCACCGGTGAAGGTGCAAACAGAGGCGAGCCAGGGGCAACCAGAGAGCATATTAGCATGTAGAAGTTCTACAGGACGAATTGGAGTAAACAGAGGCGAGCCAGGGGCAACCAGGGTTTCGCCACGAGGTCGCCTGGGATGTCGCGAGAGCTCATTTACAGGCCACCCTCATCTAATGAACTAACTATGACTTGCAAATCCTGCAAAATTCACCGTGAGGTTCATGAGCTTCTACGGATCGTTAATAGCGAAGAATTCGATCAGAGGCGGTGTTCCTTGAAGGGGGTGACATCTCGCTCTCCATCACCAAATCCGGTTTTCTACTAGTGACATGATGAAGAGAAAAAACCAGATCTTCATCAACTAACTAACGAGCAAACCAATCTCAATTTTAGCGTAAGGACAACTATACCCTTTCAAAGTTTTCCAGGGGTTGTACAGAAGCACACCGACCGCTTGGACCTGTCTATATAAATGAGGCCGTTGCAACGCATGTCTGTTGCAGCATTAGCACTAACATATCCCCCACAGCACACTAGTGATAATAAAGAATGTTCTCGCAAGAGCTACTCATCTCCACTCTCGTGGTAGTTGTTTCCATGTACCTGTACTTGAGGTCTGGTAGATCAAAGCATCCAGCATCGCTCCCCACAAACTGGCCAATGTTTCATATGTTCCCTTCCCTCATGGCCAACCTTGACAATTTGCATGACTATTTCACCGTGGTCCTTGCCGGATTAGGCCACAACTTTAAGGCCCACGGCCCACCTGGGACCGGGATGCGGTTCTTCATCACTTGCGACCCTGCCAACGTCCGGCACATCTTCACCACGAACTACAACAACTTCCCCAAGGGCGCGGACTTCGCCAGCATCTTCGACATAATGGGCGGTAGCCTATTCACCAGCGATGGCGAGGCGTGTGAGAGGCAGCACGCTAAAATAAGGAGCTTGCTGAGCAGCCCACGGTTTGTTGGCCGTGTGGCAGCTCGCTGCCGCGACAAGGTGGAGAAGGGTCTGCTCCCGTTCCTTACAAACATGGCGAGCTCCGGTACTCAGTTTGACGTCCAAGAACTTATGGTTAGGTGTATGTTTGACCTAACCTCCGCGATGGTCTTTGGCATAGACCCTGGCCTCCTGTCACCGAACATGCCTCCAATGGATGCCTCGGACGCCATGGACACGGTCATGGACGTGGGCTTTCTCCGGCATGCCATGCCGGCATCTTGCTGGAAAGCAATGAGGTGGCTAAATATCGGCCCCGAGAGAAAGCTCCGTGCGGCTCAGGACTTGCTACGCGGGTTCGTCGCGGAGATGATGATGGAGCGGAGGACAAGCAATGTAGGACATGTTTTTAATGATGAGGAACAAATGGGTGTGGAGGATATTCTTTCTGCACACCTGAACAACCCATACTATGCCGACTATGACTTGCTTCGTGGGTCTCTCATTGGTACCATGCTCGCTGGGAGGGACACCATTGGTACAACTCTACCATGGTTCTTCTACAACCTCGCCCAAAACCCGGATACGGTGACAATCATCCGCAAAGAACTCTCACCCATTGCATCACGCAAAACAGCAAGCGGGGCGGCCGGTGCCATGGTTATCTTCGAGCCGGACGAGACCAAATCTATGGCCTATCTCAGAGCTGCTTTGTATGAGACTCTTAGGCTATACCCACCGGGGCCTACCGAGCGCAAGACTGTGGCCGTCGATGATATCATGCCGAGTGGTCATGAGGTGCACGCCGGCGACACCATTCTTATTTCTGTCCACGCCATGGGGAGAATGGAAGGATTGTGGGGTCAAGACTGCCTGGACTATAAACCAGAGAGGTGGCTCTCAGAGAATGGCAAAGAGCTGAGGTACGTACCATCTCACAAGTTCTTGGCCTTCAACTCGGGTCCAAGGACCTGCCCTGGCAAGGAAATCGCTGTTATGCAGATGAAGACCATCGTTTCTGCAGTGGTGTGGAACTTCGACATGGAGGTGGTGGAAGGGCAAACAATCCAGCCCAAGATGTCTTCTCTGCTGCAGATGAAAAACGGTCTCGCAGTGAAGCTCAAGAGGCGAGATATGTAACTTATGTTAAGTTCTCCATATCTGTAAACATACTTATATTTTCTGCGTTATTACTGTTTGAAGGTTCGAGCCTTCACTATTGTAATTTAACTACATTTTTTCGATAAAATTGTAATTTTACATATTATATGTTTGTGTTTGAATAAAAAACATCGTGTTACCGTGACAGAGAACAACAAAGAAAAGACGGATATGTATTGTTAGGACCATGTTGGTATGTATGGTTTGGTGCATGGGAGTCAAAAATGTTCAGAACTTGAAAAAGGAGTTCCCGCCATGGCCAACTTTTTTTTTGTTCCGTTGAGGAATCTGCCATGACCATCTTTAGTAAATCAGTATACATCCTCTCTGAAAATTGATGCTACCAATGGCTTAACCTTCCCTCTAAAGCTATTATACCAGTTTAGTATATTTCTACTGCGCGGAGGGGCAAGCATCACTCTGTCATGGAGGCGCTTGCTGCTCACTGTTGGGTGTTTGACCTTGGGCACGCCCGCCTCGCACCCCATTCTCTCCGACTTTCTGGAGTCGTGGAGTGTCATTGCCGGTGCCAACATCATATCATGCTTCTCCCGAACACCGATGACTCCACTCCATGTTTGGCTGCTAATCTGCTAAATCGGCGGACAGGTTACAATTCAATTTCAATGGCCGGGTGCAAAGGATACAACTCATATAGTGGTGGTTAATTTTTTTTTTTGGCTTGGTTTCTTCAAAATAGGCTATGGAGAGCGGATCGACTGATGCAGCGTCAGTGGACACATTGTTATTTCTGCCCACTGTGCATTAGAGAGAGGAGACAGCGCACCATCTTTTTTCGACTCCCCGGTGACACGAGAAGTTTGGTCGGAAAATACACCTGGCGGAACTGTGAGGGTTTTGCAGCGCAGAATTGGAGCAATGCCACCACTCTCGTCCATGCTTGGGAGAAGGTGATCATGGCCTCGACGCCAGAGTACAGACGCCCAGCCAGGGGTCAAGTACACTGCTTATTCTCGCCGCCTCGATGATTTGGAAGGAGAGAAACAACTGGGTCTTCAACAACAAATACGCATCGGTACAGAGGATGACCCAGGTCATCAGGGATGAAGCCAGGAAGTGGGCTTTCGTGGGCGCGAAGAAGCTCGAAAGGCTGCTTTCGGAGTCACCTTGATTTTTCAGCTTTGTAGTTTCAGACTCGTTCCTTTTCGTTCTCTGTTTTTGCTCCTTAACCTCTTGGATACCATGTTTTTTTAATATAAAATGGAGGTTTTACTCCCAGACTATGCATCAAAATTATGCACACAATTTTTTTATTATAATTATTCAACAGAGTCTTACAAAGATAATACAAAGATCAACCTAAAGCCACCAAACTAGCGATAGCTGTCGCAACACCTACTTACCTAATGATGGGGTGGCCATGGCAGGGCTTCATGCTCTGGCCTCACACCTACGCACATTATCTAAAACCGGAGGCTACACCAAGCGGGAGCACAACCCAGTGCAGCATACCCTGAGGGTGCACTGTTGCACATGCTCCAGAAGCCGCCGCCGCCATCTATCACAGACCCATTTTCAGGATAGGGATCAAAGTATTGACCTTGCTAGGCCCGCCATCGACGTTGCCATGGCACCAGACAACACCACCGCCCTGCGCGAGATCATCATGCCACGTCTGACACCGAGTACCCGCTACACCACGCCGCCAAAACTTGGCGCCGTTGATGTGGAAGATGCACAATGCTCCACCTCTTGCCTTCCATGTAAATATTCTACCTATTATTAGTCTAAAAACCAGCGTTGATGGATCTTTCAAAAAAATATTTCTACTGCAAAACCCAACTCCAATTCATTATCTGCATTGCCAACTATGTTCACGGGGTTTTGCTTCGGTGCCCCCTCCCCCTCAAATTTTGGCCTCTTGTGGACGACCAAGATCTCGCGATACATGTTCGTGGGCTAACTTAGAGCATCTCCACTCGTTGGCGCTCCCCACGCCCAAATGCGGCGAAATTTTCCTCCGGATTGGAGGAAAATTTGGCCTGGGGAGCGCCGAAGTTCCAGCCGTCCCCCCGGCAGGACACCCCCGACTTCGGCCATTTGACATTTCAAACAAATTCGACATAAAATTTGACAAGTTCGGCAAATAAGATTCAGAAAATTGCTGACCCAAATTCGGCGAAAATCAGTACAATGTTTAACAAGTGCTGCAACAAATGAAGCACACAATTTCACAAGTTTTGAAACAAATTAATAAAGACAGACTAGTTGGCGTCGGCGTTGGCGTTTCCTCGGAGTGTCCATATGTGCTACACGAGATCATCTTGCAGCTGTTGATGCATTGTAGAGTCTCGAATCTCCCGGCGAACATCTGCTCCTCCTCTTCGTCCGAGTCCATGGCCGGCGAGGCAAATGGACGAACACCTGAAGGGCGTGGTCGAGGCTAGCCGAGACGCGAACGACGAGGAGTAGGCCGGCGTCGAAAAACAGGCAGGCGGAGGAGCAGGCAGATAGGCCGTCGTCGAAAGACGGCGGAATATAGGCAGGTGGGAAGGAGGGACCGGAATCTGGGCAACAAGCCGGCGGGGTGGTGCCGGCGGCGAGAGAGATACAAGGGGTGGGGGGGGGGGGATTTTGAGCGAGGTGGTGGTGGGGTTCGTGTGTCCAGTTGCCGACAGATCGGGCCCTTCCCCGCTTTTCACTCGTTCGGACTCCCCGATAGCTCCTCGGGGGACCGGGGATGGCGTGGGCTCGCCGGATGGATGGAGGGCCAAATCCGGACGAAAACGAGGAACCGGGCGCGCGACTGGGCCGAATTTCGCCGTCCGGATGAGGAAAACGGCGCTCGGGGGCCTCGTCGGGGAGACGAGTGGGGATGCTCTTAGCCCTTCAACTTTAGTGATTGAAGGGGAGAGGATGAGGGGGGACACCGAAACACACATCCACGTATAGACTTCATTCTGGAGCTATTCGGAGAAAAAAATCCAAAAGGTTAGAGATGCTAAGAGCATGTCTAACAGACCCCGTATTTTTCTGCCCCTTAAAATGCGAGTAGAGGGCCCTGTATTCGATTTTGATCGGCCGAAAACTCGTTTGAGCTAGCAGACCCCGTATCCCTAAACTGTAAAAGGGCATATTCCTAAAATGTACCAAATCAATTTCTTTTTTTTTCTCTTCTTCCTCCTATCCTTCTTCCTCCTCCAACCACCCCGGCCCCCTGCCCCAAGCCCTGCCCTGCCCCGGCCGGCCGCCGCCCCCTGCGTGCTGGCCCGCCGCCTCCCCCTGCTCGCTGCCCCGCCGCGGCCGCCGCCCGCTGCGCGCTTCCCCGCCGCCGCCGATGCGTGCTCTAGCTAGCCTAGGACCAAGACGCCCTTGCGTGCTCTAGCTAGCCTAGGACCAAGACGCCCTTGCGTGCTCTCGCTAGCCCAGACGTGCGCCGCCTACGAGGCGCAGCTCGGCGGACAGCCCCCGACGTGCTCTGCGGCGCCGCCTCGGCCCCCTGCCGCGACCGACGCGAGGCACAGACGAGCTCCTGCAGCCATGCTTGGTCCTAGCCCGTGCGATTTCTTGAAAGTTCAGCGCGCCACGAGTGAGGGGTTGGCCCTGTATTCAGCCTCCCGCCCCGTACAAGTAAGGGGCCAGAAGCCACCCCTTAGTCAAAAATGTAAAAAATCGACGCGGGGCCTGTTTTACGTGGTCTGCTAGACGGCAGGGTAGAGCCCTACCCCATATATCGGCGATTATTATACGGGTTTGGCCCTTTTAAGGGGTCTGTTAGACATGCTCTAAGCTTTATACCAAAAGGCTTAAGTATATTAGCTGATATTAACTAAAGCTAATGACAACTGTCAGACCCGAAACATAGAATGAAAGCACGGAACATGAAACTGCCGAACCTCAGAGAGAGGGTGCTGAGTATGTATGTAATTTAAAATATTCACGAAGAGGGTGTCGGAAGATCTCCGGTGTCCACGAAGAAAAATAATCACTTCTCAAGTTCATACCGTCAGTTTGTCAACCATTTCCACACCTCTACCTTTAGAGTGCGGCCATACACATGATGTTTCAAGTACGATTCACGTGACGGATCCTGTTCACTCCTGGCTCCTGGACAGCCCGCTCAAGTCCGGGGGTTTGGAGTCTGGTCGGGCAGCGTCCAAAGTGCTACCCGTGGTGGAGGTGGAGATGGGGGAAGAGGAGGAGGGGGAGGCGACGCCTGAGCACCAGGGGCAGACGCAGCCCTTGGCGGACCTCCGCTCTGCCGCCACCGCGGTGGCGCCGCTGGCGCAGGGAAAGAGGACCAAGACGGAGGTGCACATGGCGCCCATCAAGACGATCAAGAAGAGGGTGCCGGCGGGATCGGTGAGGAAGAGCTCCCGTCACGAAGGCGCGGCGTCGTCCACAGCGATGGAGA
Source organism: Lolium rigidum (assembly GCF_022539505.1). NCBI lineage: Eukaryota > Viridiplantae > Streptophyta > Magnoliopsida > Poales > Poaceae > Lolium > Lolium rigidum. The sequence goes on along the minus strand of NC_061511.1, from coordinate 71,813,153 downwards.
AGGCGCAGAAGCTCGCGGCGGAACGGAACCTCGACCCGGCCACAACAGGTACGAACCCCGATCCCGATGACTTCTCGATCCTCGACGCTAGGTCGGATTCCCAGCTAGGCGCGGTCATCACGGATAGCTGCATCCTTTTTGTTCCATCGGTGGGGACACCGGTGGAAGCCATCTCTCTCCTGCGTGCGAAGGAGGAGGCGCAGGCGGCGCTCGCCAGGGTGGCAGCGTCCCAAGCGAAGGAGCGGGCAGAGAGGGAGGCCCACGAGGCGTCGTTGGATACCCGGACGGTCGCCGGGGAGGCGGCTTCACCGGGGCCACGGCTTGGCCAGCCCGCCAGGGATGGGCGGGGCTCGCCGCAGGTCGAGGGACGACCTGGGGAACAGCTGGACTCTGGCTCGGAGTGTGTGGCCAGGGAAGGCCCGTCGTGCACGGCTGGTAGGCTGTCACGAAAGAAAGGACGGCGGTCCACGCTAACGATGCGTAAAGGGCGAGGGCAGCGGACGGCTGCAAAATGAGGGCTCTGATATACAATATCCGCGGGTTCGGTGAGCAGGGGTGCCGAACACAACTTAAATCCTACATCTGAGGGGAACGGGTGGACATCATTGGTCTCCAGGAGACTATTGATCTAGAGGTGGCCCGCGATCAAGATCTAGAGGTGTTTGATGTTGCCTAGATTGGTTTGTGTTATCACCAGAATTTGACCGAGTCAGAGGTGGGCCGCGATCAAGATGGGCTTGAAGAATATACATGGAAGAAATACGTGAATCGGCCTTTATATGCAAAGTTTGGGCTAGTTGGCCCGTGTATCTGTAATATAGTAGGATACGTGTCGGATTTGTTAGAGTTTGGCTCGTGCACGGTTGGGATTGTTCCCACGTTAGAAAGTCTACGGACTATAAATATGTATCTAGGGTTTATGAAATAAACAACAATCACGTTCATCACAAACCAATCTAGGCGCATCGCCAACTCCCTTGTCTCGAGGGTTTCTTCCGGGTAAGCATCATGCTGCCTAGATCGCATCTTGCGATATAGGCAGTACAAGTTTATTCGCCGTTCATGCGTTGCTCGTACTGAAGCCTTTTTGATGACGAGCAACGTAGTTATCTTAGATGTGTTAGGGTTAGCATTGTTCTTTGTATCATATGCTATCGTCGTGCAACCCTTAGATATCTAGCCGCCCTTACACCTATCTTAGGCGTAGGGGCGGCACCCCGCTTGATCATTATTTAGTAGATCCGATCCGTTATGGTTGCTCCTTGTTCTTCAAGGATTAGTTTAATATCTGCATAGTTAGGCCTTACAAAGGGTTGAAGGATCCAGCGGCGCGTAGGGTGTAGTTTGCTAGCCCTAGACAGGATGTTCCGGGGATCAACCTCGTGTTGGTTTTTAGGCCCTGTCTAGGATCGGCTTACGATCACCGTGCGTGGCCGCGAGGCTCAATCACGAGTAGGACGTTCCGATTATGCGGTGAGAACCCTAAATCGTCGTAGATCGTTTTAGCTTTATCTTGATCAAGCAGGACCACCATATATTCGTACACCTCGTGCGAATCATGGGTGGATCGGTTCTTTGAGCCGATTCACAGGACAACCTGAGAGCCGATCGAGGCTCGTATTTAATGTTTACGTGTATGCCATGCAGGAAACTAAGCGAGGCATCTCCATCACCTTCCTGACCAGGTATAGGTCAGGTGGCACGCCCTTGCACCAGCATCGGACGTGCGTGCCGGAGTTCTTTGCGGGCCGTCGCTCGGAGGGACCAGGGCCAGCCGCAGCCCTAAGTTGTTCCCGGCTCTCCTGTGTTGCCCGTCGTTGCTCGCCGGTGGGTTTCTGACCGCAACACATTCTGGCACGTTCGGTGGGACAATCTTCTACATCAACCACATCGCCATCTACATCTGAGATGGCGGACGGCACCCCAGTCACGTACGAGGATCTGACCGATGAGCTCAAGAAGAAGTATGACGAGGTCAAGCGATCCTCGAAGCCGACCTCATCGGCTCCTTTCACAGAACCCGCTCACATGGCATCAGGTGGAAAGGGTTCTCACCTGAAGGCGCGCTCGATGGAGTGGATCTGTCCGCCCCGTCCGAAGAACGCACCAGGTCCCTGCGTCAGGAGATTAACTTCATGGTAGCTCATTCGCTACACCGCTACTCTGAGAACCTGGTGAACACTTTGGAGCGTGTTGCTCTTCGGGTGATCCAGGAAATCATGAGGCACCAGTACTCTCCGTCAGGACCAGCTCTCGGGACATACCAAGGAGAGATGCCACTCCAGTCCCGTCCACCGCTGCCATTCGCGTTGGCAGCACCAGAAGTGCCGAATTCACCGGCATTCGTCGTCTACAAGATCGGTGGTGACCCTAGTGACTACCAGTTCTTGCACGAGGCGCCTAAGGAGATCCCTCACGGGTACACGTGCACATACGTGCCAGACTGCGGTAACTGGGCGCTCACAAACCAGGCCGCAGCAGCAGGGACTTCTGGAACAACAGGAGGAACTTCGGGAACGGATCTTGAGAAGCAGACGTGGCTAGCTAAGTATGCCACTCCGACAAACCTCCAGAGCTCAACTCCTGCAGTTGGCTCAGAGCTCGAAAAGCAAGCAAGGCTGGCTAAGTATGCCACCCCGGCGAATCTTCAGAGTTCGACTTCTGCAGCCAGCACCGCGGATCAAATCAGTGCTATACTGAGAGACCAGTTCGGCATGGTGCCGAAAAGGAGGACAATCGGCTATTCCAAGCCGTACCCCAACGAGTACGAGTTGATCCCGCTACCACCCAAATATCGGCTCCCTGATTTCTCCAAATTTAATGGATCAGATGGTTCCAGCTCCATCGAGCATGTGAGCCGATATTTGGCACAGCTAGGAACGGTCTCAGCATCGGATCCACTACGCGTGAGGTTCTTCGCACAGTCCCTCACGGGATCGGCTTTCGGGTGGTACACTTCGTTGCCACCGGACTCGATCCGGACTTGGAAGCAGTTGGAAGAACAGTTCCACATGCAGTATCACTCAGAGGCTTCCGAGTCTGGCCTTGCCGATCTAGCACAAATACGTCAGAAGCGTGGAGAAACTGTGGCAGAATACGTCCAGCGCTTCAGAAATCTTAGGAACCGATGTTATTCGGCTCGTGTGACTGAAAAGGAAGCAGTCGAGTTGGCAGTGGTGGGCCTTGCATCACCAATCAAGGATATGGCCTCCCAAGCGGACTACCCTTCACCGGCGCACATGGTTCGAAACTGTCGTTATATGAACAGCGCCACCCGGACTTGTACCAGGACAAATTCAAGCGTGCGGTAGTCCTGGTTGAGGCAGATGAAGACGAAGGTTCTGCGGGAGATCAAGAGGTAGCAGTGGCTGAATGGACTCGGGGGGCAACCCCCGTGTCCTGCAAATGGGTTAAGCCACCAGGTCCGCCCAGAGGGTTTGATTTCGACGTAACTAAAACTGAGCAAATTTTTGACCTCTTACTTAAGGAGAAGCAGTTGAAGTTACCCGAAGGCCTCAAAATCCCCACGGTACAGGAGCTGAACGGAAGGCCATACCGCAAATGGCATAACTCGTTCTCCCATACCACCAACGACCGCAGGGTGTGGCGTCGGCAGATCCAAATGGCGATAGAACAAGGACGTCTGATTTTTAACCGATACGCCATGAAGGTCGACACCCACCCCTTCCCCGCCGTTAACATGGTGGAGTGCACTTACCACCGAAGGTTGCCAGCCAGGATTCTCGTTCAACATCAACATGGTAGGACCTGGACACCACTCTGGCAAGGACGGAGACGAGGGCAGCTGCTCTCGTAGCAAGGACACAGAGGAGGCCGCTCCACGCGATCGGCTCCGTCACGATGGCAAGCGCTACATCACAGAGGGAGAAGTAAGGAATGTGAGATATCAGCGACCTCTCTCTGATCACCTCCTCAATAAGTGTGTGAGTCAATATAGCCAACGCCGACGATCCATCGACGATGATGATAGAGATCGTCTGGCTAGGGACGCCAGGAGACATCGTCGGCATGATCGCGATGAGGAGGAGTACGAGCGTCGTGCCAAGGAAAACTCGAGGGAGCAAGACGACGAGGATAGGCACTGGGACTGCCCCTTCTTCAGACACTGCTGGGATTCAGGAATGAGCCGATTGCCTACAATCGGCAACTGCCCAGAATGTAGACAGAAGAGGAAGGATGCAGCTAATGTGTCCGTGTTCAAACGTCTAGGGCCTCTCCCACCTCGGAGCAAGCACGCTGAGTCCCCTCGGGTGGAAGATCTCGAGGATTTGGAAGACGATGATGAAGAAGAAGAAGACAGGTACCACCGGCCAAGGTGGTGCCCTGATGGACTCAGCCGTTCCCAAAAGCGTAGGGTTCGGCCGACTGCGCGGCTTGGAGGAAGCCGAAAGGGTATACCTGCACACGCTAAGGAAGGCGCGGCCTGATCTGGCCGCGAAGATCCAGCGAACCCTAGATGAAGAGGGTCGACCACAAAAAATGGAGTGGCGCCCCAAGCAAAAGAAAGCCGATGATGAAACATCGGCTGGCACAAACATGGTGCTCATCCTGCCTACGGAGTTTAGTACTCCAGATTTAGACGAGGTACCAAATTTGGATGACTGCGAGCGCATCGACTTGACGAAGAACGGGGTTAGGCTGGTCCTATCCACCGGCCTGACCGTGTAGCAAGAACCAACCTACGGACAAACTTGGTGAGGCCGATCCTTGGGATCGGCCCCAAAGATATATGGAGGGACATTGCAAAACCTTCATTGAGCGCTTCGATCAATATGGAGGCCGATTCCAGCAATCGGCCAAAATTATCCTCACCACATGTTCTGCTTGTGTTCAACATCGATCTACTGGGCAGCGGTTCTACGTCGGTTGATGAGTTAGCAAAAATCAACATTGGTCCTACTGGAGCCGACGTGCAAATACAGTGCCTTGGCTAACTACAGAGCCGATATCTGCAGTTACCTGACAGATTCGGCTCGGGGGGCACCTAGTCAGATGAACATGTGCAGATGAACATGTGTGCAGTGAAATGCAGTGATATATAGCCGATGCACGGACATCGACTTTAGAGCTAAGAAACAAAGCCGATGCACAACCATCGACTCTAGTACAATTACGCAAGATCTACCGGCTATGTGCTCAAGACGCGGATTTTCGTCAAAATGGTCTTCAGTTCAGCTTCAAGGCCTTCTGTTTCCTTGAAGGGAATGAATAATGAGAGCATCCTCAGCTGCAATGAGCCGATTGTGGTGCCCGAACCTCCTCTTCGAGGACTTCCAACCCTTTGCGCCAGTTCAGCGGCAACATCAGTTTGGCATACAAGGCAACCTCTTTCTCATTAAGCTGTTGGTGTTTCATCTACAACATCGGCTTTCAGCGGAAGAAAGATGATCAATGGGGGCAAGTTTGGCTGACTCTTCATGGTGGCTGTCTCAGATTACCAGATTACCTGAGTTCAAAGCCTTTTGTTTGATCTGTGCATCCTCACCGCTATTCTCGCCTTGACTGAGGCTCGGGGGGCAACTGACCTGGTAGATGCTCTGTTTTTAGAAGCCGATTTGAGTGTCGTCGGCTGACCCTGCATCATAACCTTCTTCGAAAGCGGTGAGTTGTTGCAGTAGAAAAGCTGCTGAAAAGGAAGCCGCCATCATTTATAAGAGTCAGAACCATCTCTGTTGCTGCGAAAAGATAGAGCAAGGCGCCATGTTCGGACAGTAAGGGGCAGTTAAGAATCACCTTCAGGCTGGGAACCATAGCGTGGGCTTTGGATGGTGCTGCCCATGGATTCATTGCAGTTGCGAACCTGCGCAATTGACATCTGAGGTTCGTATGGCTGTGGGTTGGATCTGTTCAAATGGCGTTTTGGCGATTGGGTTTTGCCCTTGCGGACAGGCCACAGATTACCATTTGGATAAACAATAGAGTTGGCTCTGCTCGTGTTTTCATGGCAAGGACCGGTGCGCTGCCATCGGCTCGTAATTTGTTGACTTATTTTAGCAATCGGTAAATTTGGTGAAAAGGACAGAATCAGCTGAGAAGTTCTTCTTCATAATAAGAGGGATTTTTACAAAAGAAGAGCCGATTGCTCAAGAAGGGGAAAACAAAAGAAGAGCCGATTGCTCAGGGGCTACTAGTCCTACTCTGCTAGTCCTCGCTGGCCTCGTCGTCGGCATCGCTGCCGTCGGCGCTGCTTCCGGAGAATTCCTCGTCGCTGCTACCCCAGCCCTCGGCCGGAGCTTCTTCTTCCTCGTCATCATCATCATCCTCGCTGTCCGCCCAGGTGCGGAAGCGCTTTGCCGGCGGATATCCGGCGGATGAGGAGGATTCATCCTCCTCCTTTTCCTCTTCCTCCTCGTCATCATCATTGTCCTCACTGTCCGCCCAAGCGCGAAATCGCTTTGCCGGCGGATGCCCAGCGGAGGAGGAGGAATCATCCTCCTCCTTTTCCTCTTCTTCCTCTACTTCTTCTTCTTCCTCCTCCCCGTCGGAGGAGGTGGTTTTCGCCCAGGGGTGGAGGTCATCTTCGCTTTCGCTCATCAGCTCCCCTTCGATGAGGAACTTGAGGTCGTCTTCCCCATCGGTCAGAGGCAGGTCACCATCTGACCCGACGAGTGCTTCGGGTGGGCCGTCTGGCACATGATCAAAGTTCCACTCCGGCTCGCTCGAGGAGGAAGACTGGAGGGAGAGGCCGGAGGAGACGGAGGAAGAGGAAGACATTGCTACAGGGAAAGGGGGTTTTTTCGATGCCGATAGCTAGAACAGAGGAAGGGGATGAAAAGGATAATCAATCGGCACAGTTAAATAAGGAGGAGCCTAGTGGAGATTTAATGCCATTGCAGTTTCCAAGGCAGTGATGCTAAAGCTATCAAATTTTGCAGAGAAGTTGAGAAGGCAAGGCATCATGATGAAGGATACTGCGACGGTTCTGCCACGACATGACCCGACGAAGAAAGAACAGAGTGATTTTGGATTTATCAATTCCAAAACCAGGGGGGCATGTGTTATCACCAGAATTTGACCGAGTCAGAGGTGGGCCGCGATCAAGATGGGCTTGAAGAATATACATGGAAGAATATACGTGAATCGGCCTTATATGCAAAGTTTGGGCTAGTTTGCCCGTGTATCTGTAATATAGTAGATTACGTGTTGGTTAGTTAGAGTTTGGCTCGTGCACGGTTGGGATTGTTCCCACGTTAGAAAGTCTACGGACTATAAATATGTATCTAGGGTTTATGAAATAAACAACAATCACGTTCACCACAAACCAATCTAGGCGCATCGCCAACTCCCTTGTCTCGAGGGTTTCTTCCGGGTAACCCTAACACATCTAAGATAACTACGTTGCTCGCCATCAAAAAGGCTTCAGTACGAGCAACGCATGAACGACGAATATACTTGTACTGCCTAGATCAATAAACTTGTACTGCTTAATTGAGATTGGTTTCTTGACTTACGTTGCGTGGTGGACATCATTGATCTAGAGGTGGGCCGTGATCAAGATGGGCTTGAAGAATATACATGGAAGAATATACGTGAATCGGCCTTATATGCAAAGTTTGGGCTAGTTTGCCCGTGTATCTGTAATATAGTAGATTACGTGTCGGTTAGTTAGAGTTTGGCTCGTGCACGGTTGGGATTGTTCCCACGTTAGAAAGTCTACGGACTATAAATATGTATCTAGGGTTTATGAAATAAACAACAATCACGTTCACCACAAACCAATCTAGGCGCATCGCCAACTCCCTTGTCTCGAGGGTTTCTTCCGGGTAAGCATGCGTAGTTATCTTAGATCTAGGCAGTACAAGTTTATTCGTCATTCATGCGTTGCTCGTACTGAAGCCTTTTTGATGGCGAGCAACGTAGTTATCTTAGATGTGTTAGGGTTAGCATTGTTCTTCGTATCATATGCTATCGTCGTGCAACCCTTAGACATCTAGCCGCCCTTACGCCTATCTTAGGCGTAGGGGCGGCACCCGCTTGATCATTATTTAGTAGATCCGATCCGCTATGGTTGCTCCTTGTTCTTCAAGGATTAGTTTAATATCTGCATAGTTAGGCCTTACAAAGGGTTGAAGGATCCAGCGGCGCGTAGGGTGTAGTTTGCTAGCCCTAGACAGGATGTTCCGGGGATCAACCTCATGTTGGTTTTTAGGCCCTGTCTAGGATCGGCTTACGATCACCGTGCATGGCCGCGAGGCTTAATCACGAGTAGGACGTTCCGATTATGCGGTGAGAACCCTAAATCGTCGTAGATCGTTTTAGCTTTATCTTGATCAAGCAGGACCACCATATATTCGTACACCTCGTGCGAATCATGGGTGGATCGGCTCTTTGAGCCGATTCACAGGACAACCTGAGAGCCGATCGAGGCTCGTATTTAATGTTTACGTGTATGCCATGCAGGAAACTAAGCGAGGCATCTCCATCACCTTCCTGACTAGGTATAGGTCAGGTGGCACGCCCTTGCACCAGCATCGGACGTGCGTGCCGGAGTTCTTTGCGGGCCGTCGCTCGGAGGGACCAGGGCCAGCCGCAGCCCTAAGTTGTTCCCGGCTCTCCTGTGTTGCCCGTCGTTGCTCGCCGGTGGGTTTCGACCGCAACACATTCACGGCACGCCCGGTGGGACAATCTTCTACATCAACCACATCGCCATCTACATCCGAGATGGCGGACGGCACCCCGGTCACGTACGAGGATCCGACCAGATGAGCTCAAGAAGAAGTATGACGAGGTCAAGGCGATCCTCGAAGCCGACCTCATCGGCTCCTTTCACAGAACCCGCTCACATGGCATCAGGTGGAAAGGGTTCTCACCTGAAGGCGCGCTCGATGGAGTGGATCTGTCCGCCCCATCCGAAGAACGCACCAGGTCCCTGCGTCAGGAGATTAACTTCATGGTAGCTCATTCGCTACACCGCCACTCTGAGAACCTGATGAACACTTTGGAGCGTGTTGCTCTTCGGGTGATCCAGGAAATCATGAGGCACCAGTACTCTCCGTCAGGACCAGCTCTCGGGACATACCAAGGAGAGATGCCACTCCAGTCCCGTCCACCGCTGCCATTCGCGTTGGCAGCACCGAAAGTGCCGAATTCACCGGCATTCGTCGTCTACAAGATCGGTGGTGACCCTAGTGACTACCGGTTCTTGCACGAGGCGCCTAAGGAGATCCCTCACGGGTACACGTGCACATACGTGCCGGACAGCGGTAGCCGGGAGCTCACAAACCGGGCCGCAGCGGCGGGGACTTCTGGAACAACAGGAGGAACTTCAGGAACGGATCTTGAGAAGCAGACGTGGCTAGCTAAGTATGCCACTCCGACAAACCTCCAGAGCTCAACTCCTGCAGTTGGCTCAGAGCTCGAAAAGCAAGCATGGCTGGCTAAGTATGCCACCCCGGCGAATCTTCAGAGTTCGACTCCTGCAGCCAGCACCGCGGATCAAATCAGTGCTATACTGAGAGACCAGTTCGGCATGGTGCCGAAAAGGAGGACAATCGGCTATTCCAAGCCGTACCCCAACGAGTATGAGTTGATCCCGCTACCACCCAAATATCGGCTCCCTGATTTCTCCAAATTTAATGGATCGGATGGTTCCGGCTCCATCGAGCATGTGAGCCGATATTTGGCACAGCCTAGGAACGGTCTCGGCATCGGATCCACTACGCGTGAGGTTCTTCGCACGGTCCCTCACGGGATCGGCTTTCGGGTGGTACACTTCGTTGCCACCGGACTCGATCCGGACTTGGAAGCGAGTTGGAAGAACAGTTCCACATGCGGTATCACTCGGAGGCTTCCGAGTCCGGCCTTGCCGATCTAGCACAAATACGTCGAAGCGTGGAGAAGCCGTGGCGGAATACGTCCGGCACTTCGAAATCTTAGGAACCGATGTTATTCGGCTCGTGTGACCGAAAAGGAAGCGAGTCGAGTTGGCGGTGGTGGGCCTTGCATCACCAATCAAGGATATGGCCTCCCAAGCGAGACTACCCTTCAACGGCGCACATGGTTCGAAGCTGTCGTTATATGAACAACGCCACCCGGACTTGTACCAGGACAAATTCAAGCGTGCGGTAGTCCTGGTTGAGGCGGATGAAGACGAAGGTTCTGCGGGAGATCAAGAGGTAGCGAGTGGCTGAATGGACTCGGGGGCAACCCCGTGTCCTGCAAATGGGTTAAGCCACCGAGTCCGCCCGGAAGGGTTTGATTTCGACGTAACTAAAGCTGAGCAAATTTTTGACCTCTTACTTAAGGAGAAGCGAGTTGAAGTTACCCGAAGGCCTCAAAATCCCCACGGTACAGGAGCTGAACGGAAGGCCATACTGCAAATGGCATAACTCGTTCTCCCATACCACCAACGACTGCAGGGTGTGGCGTCAGCAGATCCAAATGGCGATAGAACAAGGGCGTCTGATTTTTAACCAGTACACCATGAAGGTCGACACCCACCGCTTCCCCGCCGTTAACATGGTGGAGTGCACTTACCCTGAAGGTTGCCAGCCAGGATTCTCGTTCAACATCAACATGGTAGGACCTGGACACCACTCTGGCAAGGACGGAGACGAGGGCAGCTGCTCTCGTAGCAAGGACATAGAGGAGGCCGCTCCACGCGATCTGCTCCGTCACGATGGCAAGCGCTACATCACAGAGGGAGAAGTAAGGAATGTGAGATATCAGCGACCTCTCTCTGATCACCTCCTCAATAAGTATGTGAGTCAATATAGCCAACGCCGACGATCCAGCGACGATGATGATAGAGATCGTCTAGCTAGGGACGCCAGGAGACATCGTCGGCACGATCGCGATGAGGAGGAGTACGAGCGCCGTGCCAAGGAAAAATCGAGGGAGCAAGACGACGAGGATAGGCACTGGGACTGCCCTTCTTCAGACACTGCTGGGATTCAGGAATAAGCCGATTGCCTACAATCGGCAAGCGCCGAGAATGTAGACGAAGAGGAAGGATGCGGCTAACGTGTCCGTGTTCAAACGTCTAGGGCCTTTCCCACCTTGGAGCAAGCACGCCGAGTCCCCTCGGGTGGAAGATCTCGAGGATTTGGAAGACGATGATGAAGAAGAAGAAGACGGTACCACCGGCCAAGGTGGTGCCCCGATGGACTCAGCCGTTCCCAAAAGCGTAGGGTTCGGCGGCTCGCGCGGCTTGGAGGAAGCCGAAAGGTTATACACGCACACGCTAAGGAAGGCGCGGCCTGATCGGCCGCGAAGATCCAGACGAACCCTGGATGAAGAGGGTCGACCACAAAAAATGGAGTGGCTCCCCAAGCAAAAGAAAGCCGATGATGAGACATCGGCTGGCACAAACATGGTGTTTATCCTTCCGACGGAGTTTAGCGCTCCAGGATTAGACGAGGCACCTGTAGCGCTACTTGACTGCGGCCCACATCCGGTTATCTTTGAGAAGCCACGAGAAAGAAGCTACAGACATCTGAAGGCCCTGTACTTGCGAGGTTATATCGATGGGAGGCCTGTCAACAAGATGGTGGTGGACACCGGAGCGGCAGTCAACATTATGCCATACTCTATGCTACGTCGGTTGGGACGCTCTAGCTCGGATCTGATCAAGACCAACGTGACATTGAGCGACTTCAACGGCCAAGCGTCCGACGCACAAGGTGTTACGAACGTGGACACGACCGTAGGAAGGAAAACCATCCCTACGACGTTCTTCATCGTCGATAGCAAGAGCACCTATGCTGTTCTGCTAGGAAGAGATTGGATCCACGCCAACTGTTGCATTCCCTCCACAATGCACCAATGCGTGATACAGTGGGATGGAGATGAGGTAGAGGTCGTCCAGGCCGACGACTCAGCCGAGATTTCAACGGCTGGCATGAACGCTTGGGAAACAGCAGGCCAAGAGCCACTCTCGGGTATCAATTTGGACGACTGCGAGCGCATCGACGTGACGAAGAACGGGGTTAGGCTGGTCCTATCCACCGGCCTGACCGTGTAGCAAGAACCAACCTATGGACAAACTTGGCGAGGCCGATCCTTGGGATCGGTCCCAAAGATATATGGAGGGACATTGCAAAACCTTCATTGAGCGCTTCGATCAATATGGAGGCCGATTCCAGCAATCGGCCAAAATTATCCTCACCACATGTTCTGCTTGTGTTCAACATCAATCTACTAGGCAGCGGTTCTACGTCGGCTGATGAGTTAGGAAAAATCAACATTGGTCCTACCGGAGCCGACGTGCAAATACAGTGCCTTGGCTAACTACAGAGCCGATATCTGCAGTTACCTGACAGATTCGGCTCGGGGGGCACCTAATCAGATGAACATGTGCAGATGAACATGTGTGCAGTGAAATGTTGGGGGCCGATAGAAAAATCGGCCAGTAAAAAAAAATCAGCATCACGATATATAGCCGATGCACGGACATCGACTTTAGGACTAAGAAACAAAGCCGATGCACAGCCATCGACTCTAGTACAATTACACAGGATCTACCTGCTGCGTGTTCAAGACGCGGATTTTCACCAAGTCCAGTTCATCTGTGAGGCCCTCTACTTCCTCGAGGGGGCAAACAATGAGAGCTTCCTCAGCTGCAATGAGCCGATTTCAGCAGTACTGTCAGAAGCATCAGTTTTGGCATACAAGGCAGCCCTTTGCTCTTTAAGCCGTTGGTACTTCATCTACAATATCGGTTTTCAAAGGAAGAAAGGTGATCGGCTCTGGTGCATCTACCGTCGGCTTGGCTGAGTTGGCCACTTTCTCAGCTACGCTCGTAGGAATGACTAGGACCTCTGCATGATGGCTGTCTCAATTGCCTGAGTTCAAGGCCCTTTGTCCGATCTGTGCATCCTCACCGATGTTCTCGCCTTGATTAAGGCTCGGGGGGCAGCTGGCCTGGTAGATGCTCTGTTTTAGAAGCCGATTGGGGTGCCATCGGCTGATCCTTCGTCACAACCTTCTTCAAAAATGGTGAATTCTTGCAGAAGAGGATCACTGGACCTGGTGGGAGGAATTTAAGGGCTTTCTTGAAGACTCCACATTATCCACCAGATCTCAAAGTCATCAGTTGAAGGATTGAAGGATGAATTGTGAAGGACCGATGCGTTGCTATCGGCTCATTAAGCATTGGCTAAGTGGACAAATCGGCAAAATCAGTATGAGGGGAAATCGGCTAAATTGGCTCAAGGGAAATCGGCAAAATCAAATTGGGGAAATTCTTCATTGATAAGCAAGATTTCTTACATAAAGAGCTGATTGCTCTCAAAAGGAAGTACTAGGGGATACATTGCCCCGTCTACTACTACTGATCCTATGCTAATGGTCCTATCTATGGGCCGTCGCTGCCCTCGTCGTCGCCGTCGTCGCCGGCTCGTCGGCGCTACTCCCGGCGGGCTCGTCGTCGGCTGCTCCAGCGGCCGCCGACCGGGCCTTCGTTGTCCTCGTCCTCCTCGTCAGCGTCGTCGTCGTCGCTGTCGAAGTCGCTGAGGTTCCCCGGCCAGGGGCAGAAGCGCTTGGCCGGCGGTTCGTCGGAGGAGGTGTCATCCTCCTCCTCCTCCTTCTCCTCCTCTTCCTCCTCGGGGGAGGTGAAGTCGTCGCAGGAGAAGCGATCGTCATCGCTCTCCTCCTCCGTTTCCCCGTCGGCGAGGAAGCGGAGGTCACTTTCCCCGTCGGTCGAGGACTTGTCGTCCTCAGACCAGACGGAGAAGTCGTGACTAGACTCCTCCCCGGCTTCGATGGCGCGGCGGATGTTGGCCGCGTGGGCCTCCTCCGGGTTCTGCTCCGGCGTCGGCTCGCGGGAGGGGGAGGACTGGGTGGAAAGATCCGATGAAGCATAGGAGGAAGAAGACATGGTGGCGCAGGAGGGCTTTTGGAGTGCTAATGCGAAGGGGATGCGGAAGCGAACTGTTTGGAGCGGTTAAATAAAAGGGGATATAGTGGAAATTCAATGCCACAGCAGTTTCCGAGGAAGTGATGCTTAACAAAAAAAAAACTGCCAGGTCACGCGGAGAAGTTGAGAAGGCAAGGCATCATGATGAAGGATACTGCGACGGTTCTGCCACGACATGACCCGACGAAGAAAAAGCAGAGTGATTTTGGAATTATCAATTCCAAAACCAGGGGGGCATGTGTTATCACCAGAATTTGACCGAGTCAGAGGTGGGCCGCGATCAAGATGGGCTTGAAGAATATACATGGAAGAATATACGTGAATCGGCCTTATATGCAAAGTTTGGGCTAGTTTGCCCGTGTATCTGTAATATAGTAGATTACGTGTTGGTTAGTTAGAGTTTGGCTCGTGCACGGTTGGGATTGTTCCCACGTTAGAAAGTCTACGGACTATAAATATGTATCTAGGGTTTATGAAATAAACAACAATCACGTTCACCACAAACCAATCTAGGCGCATCGCCAACTCCCTTGTCTCGAGGGTTTCTTCCGGGTAACCCTAACACATCTAAGATAACTACGTTGCTCGCCATCAAAAAGGCTTCAGTATGAGCAACGCATGAACGACGAATATACTTGTACTGCCTAGATCAATAAACTTGTACTGCTTAATTGAGATTGGTTTCTTGACTTACGTTGCGTGGTGGACATCATTGATCTAGAGGTGGGCCGCGATCAAGATGGGCTTGAAGAATATACATGGAAGAATATACGTGAATCGGCCTTATATGCAAAGTTTGGGCTAGTTTGCCCGTGTATCTGTAATATAGTAGATTACGTGTCGGTTAGTTAGAGTTTGGCTCGTGCACGGTTGGGATTGTTCCCACGTTAGAAAGTCTACGGACTATAAATATGTATCTAGGGTTTATGAAATAAACAACAATCACGTTCACCACAAACCAATCTAGGCGCATCGCCAACTCCCTTGTCTCGAGGGTTTCTTCCGGGTAAGCATGCATAGTTATCTTAGATCTAGGCAGTACAAGTTTATTCGTCATTCATGCGTTGCTCGTACTGAAGCCTTTTTGATGGCGAGCAACGTAGTTATCTTAGATGTGTTAGGGTTAGCATTGTTCTTCGTATCATATGCTATCGTCGTGCAACCCTTAGACATCTAGCCGCCCTTACGCCTATCTTAGGCGTAGGGGCGGCACCCCGCTTGATCATTATTTAGTAGATCCGATCCGCTATGGTTGCTCCTTGTTCTTCAAGGATTAGTTTAATATCTGCATAGTTAGGCCTTACAAAGGGTTGAAGGATCCAGCGGCGCGTAGGGTGTAGTTTGCTAGCCCTAGACGGGATGTTCCGGGGATCAACCTCGTGTTGGTTTTTAGGCCCTGTCTAGGATCGGCTTACGATCACCGTGCGTGGCCGCGAGGCTCAATCACGAGTAGGACGTTCCGATTATGCGGTGAGAACCCTAAATCGTCGTAGATCGTTTTAGCTTTATCTTGATCAAGCAGGACCACCATATATTCGTACACCTCGTGCGAATCATGGGTGGATCGGCTCTTTGAGCCGATTCACGGGACAACTCGAGAGCCGATCGAGGCTCGTATTTAATGTTTACGTGTATGCCATGCAGGAAACTAAGCGAGGCATCTCCATCACCTTCCCGACCGGGTATAGGTCGGGTGGCACGCCCTTGCACCAGAGCATCGGACGTGCGTGCCGGAGTTCTTTGCGGGCCGTCGCTCGGAGGGACCAGGGCCAGCCGCAGCCCTAAGTTGTTCCGGCTCTCCTGTGTTGCCCGTCGTTGCTCGCCGGTGGGTTTCTGACCGCAACAACTATTAAATCGGAGTTCTCAGCGACAGAGCTGCGGAGCTTGGAATTCGGGGGCCAGTTCGCTTGGAACTGACTGCCGGCGGAGGGCCACTCCGAGGGTATGCTTCTCGGTTTCCATGATGAGTGTTTTGATGTCGGAGCTTGGAGGCAGGGGACCTTCTTCATCTCGGCTGCCATTCTACAACGGAAGAACAATATGAAGTGGTGTTTCTTCCTGGTGTACGGGCCGGCGGATCATCGTCGCACGGACGAGTTCCTGGGAGAACTTACCCATGCGGTGGGAGGGTGCCAATTTCCGGTGGTCATTGGTGGGGATTTTAACCTCATCCGGACAACTGATGAGAAAAGTAATGACAACATCAGTTGGTCGCGGGTGAGACGTTTTAATGAGGCTATCGCCAATATGGCCTTGCAGGAGCTGGAGCGTACCGGGGCGCGCTTCACCTGGACCAACAAACGACTCCGGCCGACACGGTGTGTGTTGGACCGGGTGCTCATGGCGCCGGCCTGGGAGGCGGCGTTTCCTCTATGCTCTCTTACGGTGATAACGAGGATTGGTTCGGATCATACGCCTCTCTTACTGTCTACCGGAGAAGAGACAAGGCGCGCACCGCCGAGATTCTTCTTCCAGACTTGGTGGTTTGGCGTCCCGGGGTTTGGGGACCTCCTCAAGGCCAAACTTGGTAGCTTTATCCTGGAGCGGGGAGCGCACAGGTGCTGCATTGACCAGTGGTAGTGCGTGGCACGCAACACTCGTCAATTCCTCGAGGGTTGGGGGGCCAACTTGGGCAAGGAGAAAAGGGACTTCAGGCCTAACCTGCTCCTACAAGTCTCTGATTTGGACAAGGTGGCGGACACCTCGGGCTTGGATGAGGACGGCTGGGCGCTTAGATACCACCTGGAAGACCAACTAGCGGCCTTAGACAGGGCGGATGAGGAGTACTGGCGCCAGCGCAGTCGTGTGCAATGGACTCTCAGGGGAGACTCTTGCACGGCCTACTTCCATGCCATTGCGAATGGGCGTAGACGGAAGTGTTCGATACCGCGGCTGATCACGGACCAAGGGGAGGTCCAAGAACAGCGAGAGCTCATGGAACACATTTATATGTTTTACCAGGGCCTCATGGGATCGGTCGGGAAGACCAGGCAGTTTGCTCTGGGGCAGAACCTTTGGGAAGAGAACCAAAGGGTGTCACAGGGGGAAAACCAGGAGCTGGAGCTTACCTTCACTGCGGATGAATTAGACGAGGTACTGGCAAGCATGAAACAAGACTCGGCGCCAGGCCCTGACGGCCTCTGATGTCTACGGGTGCTTCTATTCTTGTAGACAGTGTTGGGCCTCCAAGAGCAGAGGTTTGTAGAACAGCAGCAAGTTTCCCTTAAGTGGATCACCCAAGGTTTATCGAACTCGGGGAGGAAGAGGTCAAAGATATCCCTCTCAAGCAACCCTGCAATCACGATACAAGAAGTCTCTTGTGTCCCCAACACACCTAATACACTTGTCAGATGTATAGGTGCACTAGTTCGGCGAAGAGATAGTGAAATACAAGTAGTATTAATGAATATGAGCAGTAGTAACGGCGCCAGAAAAGTGCTTGCTGGCGTGCAGTTGATGGTAGTAATATTGCAGGAAGTAAAGATGCAGTAAAATAGTAAACAAGCGATGATTGCGGTATTTGGAAACAAGGCCTAGGGATCATACTTTCACTAGTGGACACTCTCAACATTGATCACATAAATAAATAAGTTCTCTTCCTTTGTGCTACATATACTCTTGTTTGATAATGAACACCATTCGTTGTGTAGGGCTACAAGAGCACCTCAATGCCGGAGTTAACAAGCTCCACAACATTCGGTATTCATGTTTAAGTAACCTTTAGAGCATAATAGATCTTTGCAACTTAAACCGAGTACTAACATAGCATACACACTCGTCACCTTTACACTATGAAGGGGGAATAAATCACATCAATACTATCATAGTAATAATTAACTCCATAACCTACAAGAGATTATGATCATAACCTACGCCAAGAACTACACGATGCACACACTCGTCACCATTACACCGTGAAGGAGGAATAGACTACTTTAATAACATCACAAGAGTAGCACATAGACTAATAGTGATACAAAGCTCATCATATGGATCTCAATCATGCAAAGCAATTCATGAGATCATTGTATTGGGGTACATGAGAGAGAGATTAACCACATAGCTACCGGTAGAGCCCTCAGCCCCGGGGGAGAACTACTCCCTCCTCATCATAGGAGACAGCAGCGGTGATGAAGATGGTGGTGGTGTTGATGGATATGGCGGTGTTGTCGATGAAGAAGCCTTCCGGGGGCACTTCCCCATCCCGGCGGCGTGCCGGAACAGAGACTCCTGTCCCCCAGATCTTGGCTTCGCGATGGCGGCGGCTCTGGAAGGTTTCTCATACCGTGGCTTTTCCGTATCGAAGATTTAGGTCAGGGACCTTTAAATAGGCGAAGAGGCGGCCTCGGAGGAGCCGGGGGTGGCCCCCATAGGGCTGGCGCGCCCGGGGTCCGAGCCGCGCCGCCCGTGGGGTGGGGCCCCCGGGGCTCCCCTCCGGTGCCTCTCCGACTCTCTGGATGCTTCCGGGGAAAATAAGGTCCCGGGCGTTGATTTCGTCCAATTCCGAGAATATTTCCTTACTAGGATTTCGAAACCAAAAACAGCAGAAAACGAGAACCGGCACTTCGGCATCTCGTCAATAGGTTAGTTCCGGAAAACGCATCAAAACGATATAAAGTGTGAACAAAACATGTAGGTATTGTCATAAAACTAGCATGGAACATAAGAAATTATAGATACGTTTGAGACGTATCAAGCATCCCCAAGCTTAGTTCCTACTCGCCCTCGAGTAGGTAAACGATAACAATGATAATTTCTTAAGTGACATGCTACCAGCATAATCTTGATCAACATTATTGTAAAGCATATGAAGTGAATGAAGTGATAGTAGATTATGACTAAACAACTGAATCATATAGCAAAGACTTTTCATGAATAGTACTTTCAAGACAAGCATCAATAAGACTTGCATAACAGTTAACTCATAAGCAATAAATTCTTAGTAGAAGGCATTGAAGCAACACAAAGGATGATTAAGTTTCAGCAATTGCTTTCAACTTCAACATGTATATCTCATGGATATTTGTCAACACAAAGTAATATAACAAGTGCAATAGGTAAATATGTAAGAATCAATGCACACAGTTGACACAAGTGTTTGCTTCTAAGATAGAAAGAATAGGTAAACTGACTCAATAATAAAGTAGAAGATAGGCCCTTCGCAGAGGGAAGCATGGATTACTATTTTTGTGCTAGAGCTTTTATTTTGAAAACATAGAAGCAATTTTGTCAACGGTAGTAATAAATCATATGTGTTATGTATGAGACATCCTATAAGTTGCAAGCCTCATGTATAGAATACTAATAGTGCCCGCACCTTGTCCTAATTAGCTTGGATTAACACGGATTATCATTGCATAACATATGTTTCAACCAAGTGTCACAAAGGGGTACCTCTATGCCGCCTGTACAGAGGTCTAAGGAGAAAGTTCGCATTGGATTTCTCGCTTTTGATTATTCTCAACTTAGACATCCATACCGGGACAACATAGACAACAGATAATGGACTCCTCTTTTAATGCTTAAGCAATTAACAACAGTTAATATTCTCATAAGAGATTGAGGATTTGTGTCCAAACTGAAACTTCCACCATGATTCATGGCTTTAGTTAGCGGCCCAATGTTCTTCGACCCAATGTTCTTCTCTAACAATATGCATACTCAAACCATTTGATCATGAAAATCGCCCTTACTTCAGACAAGACGAACATGCATAGCAACTCACATGATATTCAACAAAGGTTGAATAGTTGATGGCGTCCCCAGAAACATGGTTACCGCTCAACAAGCAACTTATTAAGAAATAAGATACATAAGTACATATTCTTCACTACAATAGTTTTTAAGGCTATTTTCCCATGAGCTATGTATTGTAAAGGCAAAGAATAGAAATTTAAAGGTAGCACTCAAGTAATTTACTTTGGAATGGCAGAGAAATACCATGTGGTAGGTAGGTATGGTGGACACAAATGGCATGGATTTTGGCTCAAGAATTTGGATGCACGAGAAGAATTCATCTCAATACAAGGCTAGGCTAGCAAGGTTGTTTGAAGCAAACTCAAGTATAAAACGGTGCAGCAAGACTCACATATGAACATATTGTAAGCATTATAAGACTTTACATCGTCACCTTGTTGTTCAAACACCTCAACCAGAAAATATCTAGACTTAGAGAGACCAATCATGCAAACCAAATTTTAACAGGCTCTATGTAGTTCTTCATTAATAGGTGCAAGGTACATGATGCAAGAGCTTAAACATGATCTATATGAGCACAATAATTGCCAAGTATCAAATTATTCAAGACATTACACCAATTACCACATGAAGCATTTCCTGTTTCCAACCATATAGCAATTAACGAAGCGGTTTCAACCTTCGCCATGAACATTAAAAGTAAAAGCGAAGAACACTAGTGTTCACATGAAAGAGCGGAGCGTGTCTCTCTCCCACACAAGCATGAATTTATTCAGAGAATGAAAATAACAAAACGAAAATAAAAGCACACAGACGCTCCAAGTAAAGTACATGAGATGTGACCGAATAAAAATATAGTTTCAAGAGAAGAAACCTGATAAGTTGTCGATGAAGAAGGGGATGCCTTGGGCATCCCCAAGCTTAGACGCTTGAGTCTTCTTGAAATATGCAGGGATGAACCACGGGGGCATCCCCAAGCTTAGACTCTTCACTCTTCTTGATCATAGTATATCATCCTCCTCTCTTGACCCTTGAAAACTTCCTCCACACCAAACTCGAAACAAACTCATTAGAGGGTTAGTGCATAATCAAAAATTTCACATGTTCAGAGGTGACACAATCATTCTTAACACTTCGGACATTGCCCAAAGCTACTGGAAGTCAATGGAACAAAGAAATCCATCCAACACGGCAAAAGAGGCAATGCGAAATAAAAGGCAGAATCTGTCAAAACAGAACGATCCGTAAAGACGAATTTTTAGAGGCACTGGACTTGCTCAGATGAAAATTCTCAAATTGAATGAAAGTTGCGTACATATCTGAGGATCACGCACGTAAATTGGCAGATTTTTCTGAGTTACCTACAGAGAACCCTGCCCAAATTCGTGATAGACAGAAATCTGTTTCTGCGCAATAATCCAAATATAGTATCAACCCTACTATCAAAGACTTTACTTGGCACAACAATGCAATAAAATAAAGATAAGGAGCGGTTGCTACAGTAGTAACAACTTCCAAGACACAACAAAACAGTAGCAAAATAAAGACATGGGTTATCTCCCAAGAAGTTCTTTCTTTATAGCCATTAAGATGGGCTCAGTAATTTTAATGATGCACTCGCAAGAAATAAGAGTTGAAGCAAAAGAGAGCATCAAGCAGCAAATTCAAAACACATTTAAGTCTAACATGCTTCCTATGCATAGGAATCTTGTAAATAAACAAATTCATGAAGCATAATGCAACAAGCATAGAAAGATAAAACAAGTGTAACTTCAAAAATTTCAGCATATAGAGAGGTGTTTTAGTAACATGAAAATTTCTACAACCATATTTTCCTCTCTCATAATAACTTTCAGTAGCATCATGAACAAACTCAACAATATAACTATCACATGAAACATTCTTATCATGAGCTATATGCATAAAATTATTACTCTCCACATAAGCATAATCAATTTTATTAGTTGTAGTGGGAGCAAATTCAACAAAGTAGCTATCATTATTATTCTCATCATCAAATATAGGAGGTATAGTATCATCATAATAAACTTTACTCTCCATAGTAGGCGGCACCAAAAGACCACTATCATTATAATCATCATAAATAGGAGGCATATCATAATCAACATAAACTTTCTCCTCAATACCCGGAGGACTAAAGAGATCATTTTCATCAAAACCGACCTCCCCAAGCTTAAATTCTTCCATAGCATTAGCAACAATGGTGTTCAAAGCATTCATACTAATAACATTCCCATTAGCATGCATAAGTTCCATGGGTTTTTTAATTTTCTCTTCAAACACATCATGTCCCAATTCAAGATAAAGTTCATAAAGATCTCTCATTTTGTTGTTGTCTTCCATTAAGCCTTACTAGTGCAAAACAAGAGACAAAAAGATGCAATTGCAGGATCTAAAGGAAATAGCTTCGAGCACACACACAACGGCAACAGAAAAGTACTTAGTTACCTGGGACCGGAGTATGAATGCCTTTTACCTTTCCTCCCCGGCAACGGCGCCGAGAAAAGTGCTTGATGTCTACGGGTGCTTCTATTCTTGTAGACAGTGTTGGGCCTCCAAGAGAAGAGGTTTGTAGAACAGCGAGCAAGTTTCCCTTAAGTGGATCACCCAAGGTTTATCGAACTCGGGGAGGAAGAGGTCAAATATATCCCTCTCAAGCAACCCTGCAATCACGATACAAGATGTCTCTTGTGTCCCCAACACACCTAATACACTTGTCAGATGTATAGGTGCACTAGTTCGGCGAAGAGATAGTGAAATACAAGTAGTATTAATGAATATGAGCAGTAGTAACGGCGCCAGAAAAGTGCTTGCTGGCGTGCGAGTTGATGGTAGTAATATTGCGGGAAGTAAAGATGCGGTAAAACGAGTAAACAAGCGATGATTGCGGTATTTGGAAACAAGGCCTAGGGATCATACTTTCACTAGTGGACACTCTCAACATTGATCACATAAATAAATAAGTTCTCTTCCTTTGTGCTACATATACTCTTGTTTGATAATGAACACCATTCGTTGTGTAGGGCTACAAGAGCACCTCAATGCCGGAGTTAACAGGCTCCACAACATTCGGTATTCATGTTTAAGTAACCTTTAGAGCATAATAGATCTTTGCAACTTAAACCGAGTACTAACATAGCATACACACTATCACCTTTGCACTATGAAGGGGGAATAAATCACATCAATACTATCATAGTAATAATTAACTCCATAACCTACAAGAGATTATGATCATAACCTACGCCAAGAACTACACGATGCACACACTGTCACCATTACACCGTGAAGGAGGAATAGACTACTTTAATAACATCACAAGAGTAGCACATAGACTAATAGTGATACAAAGCTCATCATATGGATCTCAATCATGCAAAGCAATTCATGAGATCATTGTATTGGGGTACATGAGAGAGAGATTAACCACATAGCTACCGGTAGAGCCCTCAGCCCAGGGAGAACTACTCCCTCCTCATCATAGGAGACGAGCAGCGGTGATGAAGATGGCGGTGGTGTTGATGGAGATGGCGGTGATGTCGATGAAGAAGCCTTCCGGGGGCACTTCCCCGTCCGGCGGCGTGCTTTGGAACGAGACTCCTGTCCCCCAGTTCTTGGCTTCGCGATGGCGGCGGCTCTGGAAGGTTTCTCGTACCGTGGCTTTTCCGTATCGAAGATTTAGGTCAGGGACCTTTAAATAGGCGAAGAGGCGGCCTCGGAGGAGCCAGGGGGTGGCCCCCCCATAGGCTGGCGCGCCCAGGGTCCAGGCCACGCCGCCCTGTGGGGTGGGTCCCCCAGGGCTCCCCTCTGGTGCCTCTCTGACTCTCTGGGTGCTTCCGAGGAAAATAAGGTCCTGGGCGTTGATTTCGTCCAATTCCGAGAATATTTCCTTACTAGGATTTCTGAAACCAAAAATAGCAGAAAACAGGAACCGACACTTCGGCATCTCGTCAATAGGTTAGTTCCGGAAAACGCATCAAAACGATATAAAGTGTGAACAAAACATGTAGGTATTGTCATAAAACTAGCATGGAACATAAGAAATTATAGATACGTTTGAGACGTATCACCTGCCAGTTCTTTTCTTCAAGCGGTTCTGGGGAACCCTTCGAGGACTAATCCAGAAGCTCCTCAACGACTTTGCCCTAGGGAGGGTTGACGTCGCGCGGCTCAATTATGGGATCATCACTCTCATCCCCAAAGTTAAAGGGGCGGATAACATTAGACAGTTTAGGCCGATAACGCTCATTAACGTCATTTTCAAGTTTATAGCGAAAGCCTACGCGATTAGATTAGCTCCCATTGCGCACAGGGTCATCGACCATTGCCAAACGGCCTTTATTAAGGGCCGTTGCCTACATGAGGGGGCGCTTGCCTTGCATGAGATTGTGCACGAGCTGCACGTCAGGAGGCAAAAGGGTTTGCTCCTGAAGCTAGACTTCGAGAAGGCCTACGACAGGGTCGATTGGGATTTTCTCCAAGAGATCCTCCTGAGGAAAGGCTTCTCCTCGATGATGGTGCACAGATTGATGCATCTGGTCAGGGGTGGCCAGACAGCGATCAATGTTAACGGGGAAATATGGCATTTCTTCCGAAACGCGCGTGGAGTGAGACAAGGGGACCCACTCTCGCCGATCTTGTTAGATTTTATGGTGGACGGCCTGGCCGCGATCATTAGCAAGGCCAGGGCGGCAGGACACGTCAGGGGGCTAGTGTCACACCTGATTCCGGGAGGGGTGACGCATTGATACGTCTCCGACGTATCGATAATTTCTTATGTTCCATGCCACATTATTGATGTTATCTACATGTTTTATGCACACTTTATGTCATATTCGTGCATTTTCTGGAACTAACCTATTAACGAGATGCCACAGTGCCAGTTCCTGTTTTCTACTGTTTTTGGTTCCAGAAAGGCTATTCGGGCAATATTCTCGGAATTGGACGAAATCAACGCCAAACCTCCTATTTTTCCCGGAAGCATCCAGAACACCGAAGAAGAGTCGGAGAGGGGCCAGGGGGCCACCACACCACAAGGCGGCGCGGGCCGGACCACTGGCCGCGCACGCCTAGGGTGTGGCGCCCCGAGTGCCCCCTGCGGCTGCCTCTTCGCCTATAAAAGCCCTTTCGACCTAAAAACGCGGTACCAATTGACGAAACTCCGAGAAAGACTCCGGGCGCCGCCGCCATCGCGAAACTCCGATTCGGGGGACGGAACTCTGTTTCGGCACCCTGCCGGGACGGGGAATTGCCCCCGGAGCCATCTCCACCGCCGTCTTCACCGCCATCTTCACCGCCATCGCTGCCTCCATGATGAGGAGGGAGTAATCCACCCCGAGGCTGAGGGCTCCGGCTGTAGCTATGTGGTTCATCTCTCTCCCATGTACCTCAATACAATAATCTCATGAGCTGCTTTACATGATTGAGATTCATATGAGTTTTGTATCACAATTTATCTATGTGCTACTCTAGTGATGTTATTAAAGTAGTTCTATTCCTCCTGCACGATGTAATGGTGACAGTGTGTGCATCTGTGTTAGTGCTTGGCGTAGGCTATGATTATGATCTCTTGTAGATTATGAAGTTAACTATTGCTATGATGGTATTGATGTGATCTATTCCTCCTGCATAAGCATGAAGGTGACAGTGTGCATGCTATGTTAGTACTTGGTTTAGTATATTGATCTTTCATGCACTCTAAGGTTATTTAAATATGAACATTGAATTGTGGAGCTTGTTAACTCCGGCATTGAGGGTTCGTGTAATCCTACGCAATGTGTTCATCATCCAACAAGAGTGTAGAGTATGCATTTATCTATTCTGTTATGTGATCAATGTTGAGAGTGTCCACTAGTGAAAGTGTAATCCCTAGGCCTTGTTCCCAAATACTGCTATCGCTGCTTGTTTACTGTTTTTTTGCGTTACTACTGCTGCAATACTACCACCATCAACTACACGCCAGACAAGCTATTTTACGGCACCGTTGCTACTGCTCATATATATTCATACCACCTGTATTTCACTATCTCTTCGCTGAACTAGTGCACCTATTAGGTGTGTTGGGGACACAAGAGACTTCTTGCTTTGTGGTTGCCGGGTTGCATGAGAGGGATATCTTTGACCTCTTCCTCCCTGAGTTCGATAAACCTTGGGTGATCCACTTAAGGGAAAACTTGCTGCTGTTCTACAAACCTCTCGCTCTTGGAGGCCCAACACTGTCTACGGGAAAAGGAGGGGCGTAGACATCAAGCTATTTTACGGCGCCGTTGCGGGGAGGAAAGGTAAAAGGTACTCACACTCCGGATCTCGGCTACTAAGCTATTTCCCGGCGCCGTAAGTACTCGAAGCTATTTCCTTTAGATCCTGCAATTGCATCTTTTTGTTTCTTGTTTACACTAGTTTGGCATAATGGACAAGAATGAGCTTCTATTTCTATTTCCTGATTTAAAACATGGATTGTTTGATGCGAAAATTAAAAAACCTATGGAATCTTATTTGCATGCTGGTAGTAATATTAGTATGAACGCTTTGAACACCATTGTTGATAATAATATAGAAAGTTCTAAGCTTGGGGAAGCTGGTTTTCATGATCTTTTTAGTCCCCCAAGCATTGAGGAGAAAATTTTCTTTGATGATACTTTGCCTCCTATTTATGATGATTATAATGATAGTGGTCTTTTGGTGCCACCTACTATGGAGAGTAAATTTTGTTGTGATAATACTATGCCTCCTACACTTGATGAGAATAATAATGATAGCTACGTTGTTGAATTTGCTCCCACTACTACTAATAAAATTGATTATGCTTATGTGGAGAGTAATAATTTTATGCATGAGACTCATGATAAGAATGCTTTATGTGATAGTTATATTGTTGAGTTTGCTCATGATACTACTGAAAGTTATTATGAGAGAGGAAAATATGGTTGTAGAAATTTTCATGTTACTAAAACACCTCTCTATGTGCTGAAATTTTTGAAGCTACACTTGTTTTATCTTCCTATGCTTGTTACTTTGCTCTTCATGAACTTGTTTATTTACAAGATTCCTATGCATAGGAAGCATGTTAGACTTAAAGTTGTTTTGAATTTGCCTCTTGATGCTCTCTTTTGCTTCAAATATTATTTCTTGCGAGTGCATCATTAAAACTGCTGAGCCCATCTTAATGGCTATAAAGAAAAGAACTTCTTGGGAGATAACCCATGTGTTATTTTGCTACAGTACCTTGTTTTTATTTTGTGTCTTGGAAGTTGTTTACTACTGTAGAAACCTCTCCTTATCTTAGTTTTGTGTTTTGTTGTGCCAAGTAAAGTCTTTGATAGTAAAGTTCATACTAGATTTGGATTACTGCACAGAAACAGATTTCTTTGCTGTCACGAATCTGGGCAAAATTCTCTGTAGGTAACTCAGAAAATTATGCCAATTTACGTGAGTGATCCTCAGATATGTACGCAACTTTCATTCAATTTGAGCATTTTCATTTGAGCAAGTCTGGTGCCCTTTTAAAATTCGTCTTTACGGACTATTCTGTTTTGACAGATTCTGCCTTTTATTTCGCATTGCCTCTTTTGCTATGTTGGATGGATTCCTTTATTTCATTAATGTCCAGTAGCTTTGTGCAATGTCCAGAAGTGTTAAGAATGATTGTGTCACCTCTGAACATGTGAATTTTTGATTATGTACTAACCCTCTAATGAGTTGTTTCGAGTTTGGTGTGGAGGAAGTTTTCAAGGGTCAAGAGAGGAGGATGATATACTATGATCAAGAAGAGTAAAAAGTCTAAGCTTGGGGATGCCCCGGTGGTTCATCCCTGCATATTTCAAGAAGACTCAAGCATCTAAGCTTGGGGATGCCCAAGGCATCCCCTTCTTCATCGACAAATTATCAGGTTCCTTCTCTTGAAACTATATTTTTATTCGGTCACATCTTATGTGCTTTACTTGGAGCGTCTGTTTGTTTTTGTTTTTGTTTGTGTTTGAATAAATTGGATTACATCATACTTGTGTGGGAGAGAGAGACGCTCCGCTGGTTCGTATGAACACATGTGTTCTTAGCTCATAATATTCATGGCGAAGTTTCCTCTTCGTTAAATTGTTATATGGTTGGAATTGGGAAATGATACATGTAGTAATTGCTATAAATGTCTTGGGTAATGTGATACTTGGCAATTGTTGTGCTCATGTTTAAGCTCTTGCATCATATGCTTTGCACCCATTAATGAAGAAATACATAGAGCATGCTAAAATTTGGTTTGCATATTTGGTCTCTCTAAAGTCTAGATAATTTCTAGTATTGAGTTTGAACAACGAGGAAGACGGTGTAGAGTCTTATAATGTTTACAATATGTCTTTTATGTGAGTTTTGCTGCACCGGTTCATCCTTGTGTTTGTTTCAAATAAGCCTTGCTAGCCTAAACCTTGTATCGAGAGGGAATACTTCTCATGCATCCAAAATCCTTGAGCCAAACAACACTATGCCATTTGTGTCCACCATACCTACCTACTACATGGTATTTCTCCGCCATTCCAAAGTAAATTGCTTGAGTGCTACCTTTAAACAATTCAAAATGTATCATCTCTGATTTGTGTCAATGTTTTATAGCTCATGAGGAAGTATGTGGTGTTTATCTTTCAATCTTGTTGGGCAACTTTCACCAATGGACTAGTGGCTTCATCCGCTTATCCAATAATTTTGCAAAAAGAGCTGGCAATGGGATTCCCGGTCCCAAATTAATTAACAAAAAATAGACACTCCTCCATGGTATGTGATTGTTGGACGGCACCCGAAGGATTCGGTTAGCCATGGCTTGTGTAAGCAAAGGTTGGGAGGAGTGTCATCATAATAAAACTAAAATAAAAAGGCACTCCTTCATGGTATGAGATTGTTGGCAGGCACCCGAGGATTCGGTTAGCCATGGTTTGTGAAAGAAAGGTTGGAAGGAGTGCCACCCAAAAATAAAATAAAATGGGAGCCGCTCTTTGAAGGTTTGTTTGGCAAGGGGGTTAGAGTACCTGCTACCATTCGTTGACAACAACATACACCTCTCAAAACTTTATTTTTATGCTCTCTTTATGTTTTCAAAATAAAAGCTCTAGCACAAATATAGCAATCGATGCTTTCCTCTTTGAAGGACCTTTCTTTTACTTTTAATGTTGAGTCAGTTCACCTATTTCTCTCCACCTCAAGAAGCAAACACTTGTGTGAACTATGCATTGATTCCTACATACTTGCATATTGCACTTATTATATTACTCTATGTTGACAATTATCCATGAGATATACATGTTATAAGTTGAAAGCAACCGCTGAAACTTAATCTTCCTTTGTGTTGCTTCAATACATTTACTTTGAATTATTGCTTTATGAGTTAACTTTTATGCAAGACTTATTGATGCTTGTCTTGAAGTGCTATTCATGAAAAGTCTTTGCTTTATGATTCATTTGTTTACTCATGTCATTACCATTGTCTTGGATTACTGCATTCACTACATATGCTTTACAAATAGTATGATCAAGTTTATGATGGCATGTCACTCCAGAAATTATCTGTGTTATCGTTTTACCTGCTCGGGACGAGCAGAACTAAGCTTGGGGATGCTGATACGTCTCCGACGTATCGATAATTTCTTATGTTCCATGCCACATTATTGATGTTATCTACATGTTTTATGCACACTTTATGTCATATTCGTGCATTTTCCGAACTAACCTATTAACGAGATGCCACGATGCCGGTTCTGTTTTCTACTGTTTTTGGTTCCGGAAAGGCTGTTCGGGCAATATTCTCGGAATTGGACGAAATCAACGCCAAACCTCCTATTTTTCCCGGAAGCATCCGAACACCGAAGAAGAGTCGGAGAGGGGCCGGGGGCCACCACACCACAAGGCAGCGCGGGCCGGACCACGGCCGCGCCGGCCTAGGGTGTGGCGCCCCAGTGCCCCCTCGCGCCGCCTCTTCGCCTATAAAAGCCCTTTCGACCTAAAAACGCAGTACCAATTGACGAAACTCCGAGAAAGACTCCGGGGCGCCGCCGCCATCGCGAAACTCCAATTCGGGGGACAGAAATCTGTTTCGGCACCTGCCGGGACGGGGAATTGCCCCCGGAGCCATCTCCACCGCCGTCTTCACCGCCATCTTCACCGCCATCGCTGCCTCCATGATGAGGAGGGAGTAATCCACCCCCGAGGCTGAGGGCTCCGCTCGTAGCTATGTGGTTCATCTCTCTCCCATGTACCTCAATACAATAATCTCATGAGCTGCTTTACATGATTGAGATTCATATGAGTTTTGTATCACAATTTATCTATGTGCTACTCTAGTGATGTTATTAAAGTAGTTCTATTCCTCCTGCACGATGTAATGGTGACAGTGTGTGCATCCGTGTTAGTGCTTGGCGTAGGCTATGATTATGATCTCTTGTAGATTATGAAGTTAACTATTGCTATGATGGTATTGATGTGATCTATTCCTCCTACATAAGCATGAAGGTGACAGTGTGCATGCTATGTTAGTACTTGGTTTAGTCTATTGATCTTTCATGCACTCTAAGGTTATTTAAATATGAACATTGAATTGTGGAGCTTGTTAACTCCGGCATTGAGGGTTCGTGTAATCCTACGCAATGTGTTCATCATCCAACAAGAGTGTAGAGTATGCATTTATCTATTCTGTTATGTGATCAATGTTGAGAGTGTCCACTAGTGGAAGTGTAATCCCTAGGCCTTGTTCCTAAATACTGCTATCGCTGCTTGTTTACTGTTTTACTGCGTTACTACTGCTGCAATACTACCACCATCAACTACACGCCAGCAAGCTATTTTCTGGCACCGTTGCTACTGCTCATATATATTCATACCACCTGTATTTCACTATCTCTTCGCCGAACTAGTGCACCTATTAGGTGTGTTGGGGACACAAGAGACTTCTTGCTTTGTGGTTGCCGGGTTGCATGAGAGGGATATCTTTGACCTCTTCCTCCCCGAGTTCGATAAACCTTGGGTGATCCACTTAAGGGAAAACTTGCTGCTGTTCTACAAACCTCTGCTCTTGGAGGCCCAACACTGTCTACAGGAAAAGGAGGGGGCGTAGACATCACGCATCTGCAGTACGCGGACGACACCATGATTCTGGTTGATCCCACAGGGGTGGGTATCGCTAACCTGAAAACCCTGCTCCTTTGCTTTGAGAATATGTCGGGGCAAAAGATTAACTTCGACAAGAGCAAGGTTGTGGTGATGGGGGTCACCCAGGCTGCACAACAACGGGTAGCCAACCTGCTCAATTGTCGCCTTGGCAAATTCCCAATCACTTATCTGGGTCTCCCAATTAGTGACAAACCGCTGAGGGTGGCGGATTGGGGATTTTTGCCGGAGGTCGTGGCTCATAGGGTTGAGCCATGGCAGGGCCTGTACCTGGGGGCTGCAGGACGGCTTGAGCTCACAAACTCCTGCTTGTCTAGTTTGCCTCTGTTTGCCATGAGCATGTACCTGCTGCATGACGGCACCCACAAGGCTATGGACAAGCCGCGCTCACGATTCTTCTGGGAAGGCGTTGGGGACAAAAGCAAATACCACATGGTGGACTGGGCCACGGTGTGTAAACCCAAGGCGCTGGGGGGCCTGGGGGTCATGAACACCAAATCCATGAACATCGCTCTGATGGTCAAATGGATCTGGAAGCTGTACCAAGGAGCTGAAGGTCTATGGGCAGACCTGATTAGGGCTAAGTACCTGCGGGGGCGGGATCTCTTTGCGGGAGGGGTCCCAACGCATGGCTCCCAATTTTGGAATGCGATACAAAAGATTAAATGGTATTTCAAAATGGGGGCCAAGCATAGGGTGCGGAACGGAAGGAGGACTTACTTCTGGACGGACTGGTGGACGGGCAATGGTCCACTCAGGACGAGATTCCCTAGACTTTTTAGCTGTTGTGAGTCCCCGTTCATCACCATCGATGGGGCGAGGGTGCATGCGGGGGTGCCAGGGGAATGGCGCCTCCGCTTCCGACGTCAATTTGGTCTTGCAGAGAGGGTCGAGTGGGACAATCTTTGCAGGGAAGTACAGGGGCTTCCCACTGACCAGGCGGACGATGAGGTGTCTTGGGAATTAGAACCATCTGGCGCTTTCACGACTAGCTCGGTCTATGTCCGTCTGGCGCAAGGGGCGGTTACCGCATCGTTCAAGGATGTTTGGCGGACCAGAGTTCCACCTAAGATCAAGGTGTTCCTCTGGCAACTGATTAGGGGGCGGCTGCCCTCGGGGGAGCTGCTGCTCAAGCGATACGGCCCTTCAAATGGTTTGTGTGCGCTTTGTGGAGCCTGGGAGGACTTCAACCACATTTTCTTCACCTGCCCAACCGCGAGACTGATGTGGGCCGGGGTGAGGGATCTTCTTTCGTGCAATTGGAACCCAACGGGGCCCGGGGATTTCATTGCACTGGCTCAGGGCTTGAGCAACCCCCTTCGTAGATTGGCTTGGTTCACGTTTGCGGCGCAATGCTGGACGCTATGGAACATACGCAATAAGCTAGCTATCGAGGGAAAGATGATCGGCAACCCGGCTGACGTGTTCTATCAAATGTCTATTCATATGCAGTGCTGGAGGGTTCTGGTCAGACAGAGGGACAAGGACTTACTAGACCTGGCGGTGGGAGACGTCAGGAGGCTCTACGCGCGGACACGGTCTGAGAGGACATGAGGACTACATCTACACCTTGAGCGGCTACACGGCGCGTTCACGCTATCAGGAGATCCTTGGTGTGGTTTAGGTCATGTCGTGAGGAGTTGGGGCTCTGTATGAACTTGTATGCGAACTTATATTTCTATGTGTGGCTTTATCTATAAAGCTGGGCCGAGGGGCCTTCTATTTAAAAAAGTACGATTCACGTACAACCACCATTTCGTTCCACCACCATTTGTGTTATTTCTGATCTAAATTCATAAGAAGGCTAACTTCTGACGAACGGAAGACCACAACATGCCCACAAGGGACGCTTGGAGATGCCCCTGTGCTACGGATCATCATCACCGCCTATATATACCTCTTGTAAGCCGTCGGTAAGGGTTTATCAAATTATAAAATATTCTACAGCGTTTGTAAGAACTTCTCGATATAGTAAATTTCGCTAGCTGGTGTCCATGGTTTTAACTCTTCTGAAGAGCGTTTTCCAGATTAAAATCTTGTGTCTCTAGGTGTGTTCTTGTTTCGTTTTTCGTTACTTACTTATTACGTTTGTACCAATTTAACGCAGCAGTTCAGCCAATCTGATGCTTTCAAATTTCGCGTCGTACCTGAGTCAGACGCCTCTGTGTCGTAATCAAAGCAGTCTGAGTATGAGCCCCAGCCTTGATGTGATGATTGTGTTAACAAAATTTCTTCCATTAAAAATGAAGATATGATAGAGAGTTGATAACGGAGGAGGAATCCGGAGCTTTGACGGGTGGCATTTGTTCCATGCACGCTAGGTGCCCATGCATGGGCCCACGCTATCTCTTCTCTAGATTTTCTCTCTTTCCATATTTCATAGTATGAATTAGTTCTAAATCTTGAAAGTTTTATAGATTTTAATTAAAAGTTGAATTTTAAAACGTTTAAATATTTGGGTTTTTAGCGTAGGGATACTGAATATATTTTGATAATATTTGAAAAACGTAATGATATTTCAAAAAATTTAATGACACTAGGTGAAATATTTGGGTTTTTAGCGTAGGGACATTGAATATATTTTGATAATATTTGAAAAACGTAATGATATTTCAAAAAATTTAATGACACTAGGTGAAATATTTGGGTTTTTAGCGTAGGGACATTGAATATATTTTGATAATATTTGAAAAATGTAATGATATTTTGAAAAATTTAATGACACTAGACGAGATATTTTAAAAGCTTCATTCTGTTTTAAAGTTTCTTCATCGTAGTTAGAAAAATATTTTGTTACTTTTGTTAGAGTTCAAACCATATAATATACTGATGAAAAACAAGATAGAAACATAAAATGTGTTTCATTACGAATAATTACTCTTTTGTGAATCATGATGATTCATTGTGTTTCAGAATTCATGTATTGAATTTTGTTAATTTTAATCTTTTTTAAAAGATATCATTAAAATAAAATATAGGTTCAAACAAATTGTTGATTTATTCCACCACATTTAGCCCTTTCAAATCTTAAGAGTAAAACTAAAAGACGTGTAGTAATAGATGAGAGAGTGCTAGTGATGGGTATGCAATGTATCATATGCATGTAAAAAATAATTTACATAACCTAAATTCAAAGCAACCATTAAGAAATCAAGGGTGGATGCATGTACGAAAACAGGCCTATAGTCCCGGTTGTTAAGAGCCTCCAATCTCGGTTTTGCAATCGGGACTACGAAATCAGGACTAAAACCCCCGGGTCTCGGTTGTGCTACGTGGGCTGCGGGCGCGCGTTGGGGAGAGGGACCTTTAGTCCCGGTTTATAACACCAACCAGGACTAAAAGTCATGACGGCTATTTTTTATTCAATTTTTTTCTAATTTTTTGCCACTCCCTCTTTTTTCTATTCTTTCAGAATTTTTAGTATTTCAGTTATTTGACTAGTTTAGTCTCTTACTACACTTAATCTCAGGTCAAGTTGCTCATTTGTGGTCAAAACTTCCGCTCCGTCACTCATCCCAGACTGCTCCAGCACTAGCATGTTTAACTTCTCAGTTCTTATGAATTTAGATGAAATAACACAAACGGTGGAGCGAACTGGTTGGTCGTACGTAAATCGTACTTGAAACGTCATGTGTATGGCCACACTCTAAAGATAGAGGTGTGGAAATGGTTGACAAACTGACGGTATGAACTTGAGAAGTGATTTTTTCTTCGTGGATGCCGAAGGTCTTCCGACACCTCTTCGTGAATATTTTAAATTACATGCATTCTTACTCATAATCCTCTCTCTCTCAGGTTCGACAATTTCAGGTTCCGTGCTTTCATTCTATGTTTCGGGTTCGACAGTTGTCATCTGCTCTAGTTAATATCAACTAATATACTTACGCCTTTTAATATCAAGCTTATTAGCTTCTCTAACCTTTTGTATTTTTTCTCCGAATAGCTTCAGAATGACGTCTATGCGTGGATGTGTGTTTCGGTGTCCCCTTCCTCCTCTCCCTTTCAACCACTAAAGTTGAAGGTATAAGTTAGCCCACGAACAGGTATCGCGAGATCTTGGTCGTCCACAAGCAGCCAAAATTTGAAGAAGGGGTGTCGTTGCCTAATCGACGGTACCTCGGAGGAGGGATCCTCACGAGGGGGAGAAGAAGTAGGGGCCATTAGGCGGAGAGTCCTCAGGACGGTGGTACGCGATTTACCCAGCTTCGGAACACCTGCTCGAGAACAGGGTCTACTGCTGCTTGTCTGGAATTATCTAGGCGT
Organism: Lolium rigidum; assembly: GCF_022539505.1. Classification (NCBI taxonomy): domain Eukaryota; kingdom Viridiplantae; phylum Streptophyta; class Magnoliopsida; order Poales; family Poaceae; genus Lolium; species Lolium rigidum. Next base: position 71,778,154 of record NC_061511.1, on the reverse strand, counting down.
TTTCGCGTTGTTACAATGAGTTGTGGTTGTGCCTCTAGGGCTCCCAGGATCCGGCTTATAAAGGCGCCCGGATCTAGGGTTTACACGGAGAGTTCTAGCCGGAATACAAGTTGCCTAACTACGGAATATTACATTGCCGTGCACGTTAAGGATCCGCCTTCCATCAATGTCGTACTGGATCCGGATACTTCATGGGCCTTCACGGATCCGGCCTCCTTCGTAGGTCGGTTAGGATCCGGCTCCTGTCTCCTGGGATGGACTTCATCCATCATGATCTACAGCAACTGGGCCGTCCGATGGGCCACATGCCACACCACCATCTGTGGACCACCCGGGCTTGCCGGATCTAGGCCATGCTGTTGATATACCCATAAAGTTTACCCACAACAGTAGCCCCCGAAGTTCTCCGAGATTCATCATTCCTCCGACTTCATTCAGCTCGGATCCGAAGAGAATCTTGAATAGCTTCCAAAACTTTCTTGTTTCCGACTTCATTCAACCGATTTTTTTTTGTTCTTCTGTAACGGTAACTTAGCAGATTTCCGACTTCATTCAACCGGAAATCCTTTGTTCTTCTGTAACGTCGTGCTCAACTTCCATTTTTTCCCGCGCTAAATTTTTGGAGATGCGAATCTTCAGCCGGAAATTTCGGCGGTGCACAGTTAGGTCACCACTGCATCGTTATACCGCTTTGACCTAAGACACGTGGCGATCATCCAACGGCGCGACCGTTCCGTTCCCACCGTTGGATCCGGCTCACGAATCTTCGCGCGGGGTTGATGACCCACAAGTATAGGGGATCGCAACAGTCTTCGAGGGAAGTATTATTGAATTTATTAATTCGACACAAGGGAAGCCAAAGAATAAATATAAGCCTTGACTGTTGAGTTGTCAATTCAGATGCACCTGAAAATAGACTAGCTCGTAGAGGTTTATCAGTAGCAACATTTTTATAGCAGTGACAGTAATAAAGTAACAACGGAAATAAAGTAAAAATAGCAGCAGTGGTGGATGCGGTAAACAGCAGGATTAAAATACTGTAGGCACAGAGATGGATAACCGGGGCGTTGCATGAATGAGACGACTCATATAATAACTAACATGGGCATTTGCAGATAAAGTGATACAAGTATCCAAGAATAAAATAACCATAGGCGTGTGTTCCTATTTAGTCGCGCGTGCTCGCAATGAGAAACTTGCGCGACATCTTTTGTCCAACCAGCCCGTTGCAACGGGGCCTCGAGGGAAACTACTGGTTATTAAGGCACTCCTTTTAATAGAGTACCGGAGAAAAGCATTAACACTCCGTGAACACACATGATCCTCACATCAAAGCCACCCCCTCCGATTGTCCCGATTATTGTCACTTCGGGGCCTCGGGTTCCGGACAATGACATGTGTATACAACTTGCAGATATGATCAAGAACAATATATAAAGCATCATCATGAAAACACAATATGTTCAGATCTGAAATCATGATACTCGGGCCCAAAGTGACAAGCATTAAGTATAACAAGTTGCCACAATGCATAAAATACTCACAACGGATACTAGGCACTATGCCTTGAACAATTCTAATGCTATTACATGAACGAACTCATCCAATCCCGACCATCCCCTTCAGCCTACAGTGAGGAAACTACTCACACATGGATGGGGGAATCATGGATGGTTGATGGAGAGGCGTCGATGATGGAGATGGCGATGATCTCCTCCAGTTCCCCGTCCCGGCAGGGTGCCAGAACGGAGTTCCTGCCTCTGAAATAGGGTTTCGTGAGGCGACGCTACAGACTTTTTTCTGGAATAACTTCGAACCCCCTGGGGTTTTCTCGTGACGAGGATCTTATAGCCGAAAGGGGAGGCCGAAACGACGAAGGGGTCGGGAATACACCCCCAGGCGCGGCCAGGCCTGGGCCGCGCCTGGGCCATGTACTCCTAGCTCCAGCCCCCCCTGCTCTTCACCTTCTGGCTCCGTGACTTCCCCGGGAAAATAAGGCATCTGGGTATATTTCTGGGATTTTTCCCGAAAGTTGATTTTCTGCACAAAAACAAGACACCAGGGCAATTCTGCTGAAAACATCGCTAGTCCGCGTTAGCTGCATTCAAAACACACAAGTTTGAGGGCAAATAATAACAAAAAGGCTCGGGAAAGTAGATACGTTTTGGACGTATCAACTCCCCCCAAGCTTAGCTTATTGATTGTCCTCAAGCAATTCAGTTTCAACTGAGTGCGATAAAAGACTTTCACGAACCTATTTGTTCCATAAGATGTATATATTCTCACGGATGATCAAATACTTAGCTAATTCATAAATAAGGAGCATGCGAAACAACATAATCAGCAGTAATGCAAACCATGAATGGATACCAATAGCAATGATAAGCAACATGAAACATAAACACTTGCAAGATTGCAATAGTCATAATGAAGTAAGACAAAGTGGTATCTCGCTTGCCCCTATTTGGAAGCAAAACATAAATGCACAGGGCACCTCTGAAGTCCAAAAGAAGACTAGAAGTAAAGATATCGAAAGATGCAAGCATCACAAATATGCAATAAATAATCTTGTCTTGGGACAAGCACATTACACTAAGAATGACTGCCAATGCTTCTAGGAAAGTGCTTTAAAAGAGAGAATGGTGACTCAACATTGCGGTGGTTGAATGGTCCTTTGCAAAGGAAAGCAGAGATTAAACATGTGCTAGAGCTTTTCATTTGTAAAACTGAGGTAAAATTGCTTTTTGAGTGGTGGTTGCTTTTTGAGTGGTGGTTGCTTTTGTCAACGAATCGGTAAAAGGATTTTTGTCATCTTCCATACTAAACAAGTTTGAGAGCGGTTCCGAAATATTTGGGCGAAGCCACTTTTCATCTATGCTATTTATAAAACTGTGACACTCCGCCCATCCATTGCTTACACATACCATGGCTAGCCGAATCCTCGGGTGCCGAATAATCACAAACCATGGAGGCATGCCACTTCCTTATAATTTCCTATTTTCTTCCCCTTTTGGAAGTTGTGGACAAACCAGCTCTTCTTCTTTTTATATCTATCATTTTTATTGACAAGCGAGATGAAGCTCACGAGTCTTGCGGTACTTAGTAAAGCATGGAAGATGACAATAATAACTCTCACATCCTCACGAGCTAAAAACAGTGTCACAAAACGATGATTTGTTTGAAGGTTTTAAAGGTAGCACATGCAAATTTGCTAGTGGCGATAAAATACCACGTGTAGGTAGATATGGTGGACTCATTTGGCATGCTTTGGTTCAGTAGTTGGATGCACGAGAAGTAACTCCGCTCAGTACAGGTGAAGGCTAGCAAAAGACTGGGAAGCGACAATCAAAAATGCATTGGTGGTCATAATAATGCTTGCGACAAAACGCGATTAAAAACGGCATAAAAGCAATGCAAGAACTCCGAGGCAAAATAAATCATCAAGGCTTAATTGACTATTTTTCAGTCATATGCATGCGTGAGCACGTTCCAAGTCGATTCAAATGAAACAGTCAGAGGAGGATACCACAATGTCAATACCGCTATATGAAAAGAGCAATGCAAGCAAACGCGAATGTAAAATGTTACCCACTAAATGTAAATTAAAACCAGTCGTGAGAGAGCGGTACTACTTAATATAATTTAGTAACATACAACCCACATGAATAAACTAAGTACCTTCACATAGATGAGTATATGTACAAAAATGAAAACAAATAGAGTTCATACCAGCCTCTCACCACAAGCAGATTGCTATACTTGTGTGGCTCGAATGATATAAAATGAAAACCATGCTCCAATATAGCCTTGAGAGACCACTGAACCCTGAATCAAACTATACAAAACCAAAGAAGAACAACAAATATTTTTGGATTTTCGATATTACAGTCACCGAACGAAAGTAAAATCTTTTTGGATTTTCTCATAGCAAACCAACGATAGTAAATAAAGCAAAAAAAAAACAAGAAACCAAATAAACAAATGATAAAGAGAAACATCAGAAATATTTTTGGTCTTTTTCTTTTTTGAAAAGAAACAAAGCAAAAACAAGAGAAAGAAAACTAAAAGAGTCACACGAAAGCAAAGTGGCAGAAATCTGCCAAAACTTGACAGCAATACTGTAATGATTTTTTTTCGAAAATCTTCTGCCGCTCAACTCAAAAAGTGCTCAACTAATGAAAGTTAGATAATAACCTGGGGAGCATGCACAAAAATTGGAAGCTCAAAATAACGTCCTGGCTATTTTTAGGATTTTTTCCAGTATCAGTCTAGAATCTGTTTTTTTAGACAACACTTCCTCAAATATCATCTTCCTCATATTAGAGGCAAACATCGGCACACAAATGAAATAAAAAAAAGTGAAAGTAGAGGTTACTACAGTAGTAACAACCTTCAAAAACTAAAATAAAAACCTACTGAAATAAAAATAAGCGAAAGAGAAACAACCAAAAGAAGCGAAACAAGTATATACAAATGCCCGACAATTGTAATATGCAATGAATGAGTGATGTCGGCGTACCTCCCCACAAGCTTAGGCTTTTGGCCTAAGTGAGGCTCAGTACCAAGGGTTCCATGATGTAGTAGGTTCTGGGATATACTCCGAGGTAGCACCATCTTCGGATGAGAGCTCGAGGATGCACCAGGATAATACACCGTGTAGTCGACAGGGGGTGCCTCCTGATACTCCTGGGGTTTCGGGTCGTGCTGCTCATGGAAACCAAGTACTCTGAGCTCATCCTCCACTCTCTCCAATGTAGCAAAGAGAGGCCTGTTGACAACACTGAACAAATTTTGTTGAGGCAAAGGCAAGTGCCCTTCCTCACGGTCAGCGAAGAACAATCTGTACATCAAGTTTCCGAAAGTCGAATCATTGGTAACAAAATGATGCATTTTCATTGCCGCAAGGTCAAGCCTTGGCGACACCATCAAAGTATCAGTAGGATCCACATGGAGATCATAGTGGAGAAGAGCACGTGTAGCAATAATCCCACCATAACCGGGACCTTTTGCTGACAACCGTCGAGCAATCAAAGCACCAAGATTATACTTGGGGCTTTCATTGATGGCCGCATCGAGAAAAGCCAAGTGATGGTTAGAGATATTACTAGAGTTCTCTCTTCCCAAAACACTAGTAACAAGAAAATAGGTAAAATAACGAGCAACAGGGAATTGGATGTTTCTTATCTTTCCTCGCTGGGAGCTGCGAGTGTCGTCACCGGTCACTTCCCTGTAGACTTCTGCAAGTTCAGCTGGACAGTTTGAAATCTTCTTGTCTGCACCAAACACACCAAGACCTAAAATACTGCAAAATTCTGTCAAGAGCATGACAGTAGGTCTATCATATATTTTGAAGGACACAGTAGAACCATATTCTCTAGATTTGAGCTTGAAGCCCTTAGTGAAAATCTTGGTGAGCAATGCATATTGAGGGACTTCATTCCTCATATAAGAGGTTAGTCCAGCTTTATCAACAAGGTGTAGGAAATCTCCACGAATCCCTGCATCGTTCAAGAAATCATAGCAAGGATATGTGCATGCATTTGCATCACCAAAATCCCTGTCACCGATGTCTGGCGCGATGTCATCTTCATTGTAGGATCTCCTAATTCAAGTAGAAGACCTCGAAGGTCTCGATGACCTCCTTGGTTCCCCCTCAAAGAACTCACCAAAGTTGTGCTGGTTCATGCTTTTTTCTGAAATTTGAAGCCCACAATATAAATATAAATTTCGAGACAAACAAATAAGGTAGAACACTAAAACAACAAGTAGGAAGGCTAAACATGCATCAAAACTACTTCTAAGAGCATAAATCAAGCATGGAAGCTCACATAACCTGTCACCTAAGATGGCAAAATACTCGAGATATACTCCACCAAACAAAATTCTACTTGGATGATCGGAGGAGTCACATACCGGACAACAAATGTGCCAAATTTCAGACAGAAATTTGGGCTGAGCAAGGAGATCGAGAAATCATGAGCTCTCGGGCGAAAACACGAGTGAGAACGAACTGGTACGAGTTTTTTCGGGAGAGAGAGTGGAATGAGAGGAAGGGATGAGTGAGTTGGGCCAGGAGGCCCCCATACACATAGCAGGCGCGGCCAGGGGGTGCCCGCGCCTGGCCCATCTATGACCGGCTGATACGTCTCCAACGTATCTATAATTTCTTATGTTCCATGCTAGTTTTATGACAATACCTACATGTTTTATTCATACTTTATATCATTTTGATGCATTTTCCGGAACTAACCTATTAACAAGATGCTGAAGTGACAGTTCCTGTTTTCTGCTATTTTTGGTTTCAGAAATCCTACAAAGGAAATATTCTCGGAATTGGACGAAATCAACGCCCACGATCTTATATTTCACGGAAGCTTCCAGAGAGCCAGAGAGGGACCAGAGGGGAGCCCTGGGGGCCCCACCCCACATGGCGGCGCGGCCAAGAGGGGGGGCGCGCTAGCCTATGGGGGGCCACCCCTGGCTCCTCCGAGGCTGCCCTTCCGCCTATATATTCTCTCCGCCTCAAAAACCCTAAAGGAATAAGCCACGGGACGAGAAAAGTTACGCAGCCGCCGCCATCGCGAAGCCAAGATTCGGGGGACAGAAGTCTCTGTTCCGGCACGCCGCCGGGACGGGGAATTGCCCCCGAAAGGCATCTCCATCAACATCACCGCCATCTTCATCGCCGCTGCTATCTCCTATGATTAGGAGGGAGTAGTTCTCCCTCGAGGCTAAGGGCTCTACCGGTAGCTATGTGGTTAATCTCTCTCATGTACCTCAATACAATGATCTCATGAACTGCCTTGCACGATTGAGATCCATATGATGAGCTTTGTATCACTATTAATCTATGTGCTACTCTAGTGATGTTATTAAAGTAGTCTATTCCTCCTTCATGATGTAAATGTGACGGTGTGTGCATCATGTAGTACTTGGCGTAGGTTATGATTGTAATCTCTTGTAGATTATGAAGTTAACTATTACTATGATAGTATTGATGTGATCTATTCCCCCTTTCATAGCTATTGGTGACGGTGTGTATGCTATGTTAGTACTCGGTCTAAATTGCAACGGTCTATTATGCTCTAGAGGTTACTTAAATATGAACTCCGAATGTTGTGGAGCTTGTTAACTCCGGCTTGAGGGAGCTCTTGTAGCCCTACACGAGTGAATGGTGTTTGTTATCCAACAAGAGAGTGTATGTAGCACAAGTGAGGAGAAGTTATTTATTTGTTATGTGATCAATGTTGAGAGTGTCCACTAGTGAAAGTATGATCCCTAGGCCTTGTTTCCAATACTGCAAACACCGCTTACTTACTGTTCTACTGCATGTTTACTTGCTGCCATATTTATTTCAGATTGTTATTACCACTCATATTCATCTATACCACCTGTGTTTTACTATCTCTTCGCCGAACTAGTGCACCTATACATCTGACAAGTGTATTGGGTGTGTTGGGGACACAAGAGACTTCTTGTATCGTAATTGCGGGGTTGCTTGAGAGGAATATCTTTGACCTCTACCTCCCTGAGTTCGATAAACCTTGGGTGATTCACTTAAGGGAAACTTGCTGTCTGTTCTACAAACCTCTCGCTCTTGGAGGCCCAACACCGTCTACGAGGAATAGAAGCGTGCGTAGATATCAAGCTATTTTCTGGCGCCGTTGCCGGGGAGGTAAGGTAAAAGGTATTCACATCCTCTGACTACTAAGATATTTCTTAGCACTGTTGCCGGTGTGTGAGTGCTTGAAGGTATTTCCTTTTGATCCTGCAATTATATCTTTTTGTTTCTTGTTTTCACTAGTTAGGCTTAATGGAAAACAACAACAAAATGAGAGATCTTTATGAACTTTATCTTGAATTAGGACATGATGTGTTTGAAGAGAGAATTAAAAAACCCATGGAACTTTATATGCATGCTAATGGGAATGTTATTAGTATGAATGCTTTGAACACCATTGTTGCTAATGCTATGGAAAATTCTAAGCTTGGGGAAGCCGGTTTTGATGAAAATGATATTTTTAGTCCCCCAAGTTTTGAGGAGAAAATTTTCTTTGATGATACTTTACCTCCTATTTATGATGATTATAATGATAGTGGTATTTTGGTGCCACCTACTATGGAGGATAAAGTTTATTATGATTATACCATGCCTGCAATTTATGATGATTACAATGATGGTTATGGTAGTTTTACTCCCACTATTACTAATGAAATTGATTATGCTTATGTGGAGAGTAATAATTTTATGCATGTGGCTCATGATAAGAATGTTTCATGTTATAGTTATATTGTTGAGTTTGTTCATGATGCTACCGAAAGTTATTATGAGAGAGGGAAACATGGTTATATGCATCTTAATAATATTAAGTTTCCCCTCTTTATGTTGAGAATCTTGAAGTTGCGCTTGTGTTGCCTTCCTATGCTTGTTGCATTATGCTTACATGACTTGTCTATTTACAAGATTTCTTTTCATAGAAAGTGGGTTAGGCTTAAATGTGTTTTGAATTTGCTTCTTGATGCTCTCTTTTGCTTCAACTCTTATTTCTTGCGCGAGCATCATTAAAATTACTGAGCCCATCTTAATGGCTATAAAGAAAGCACTTCTTGGAAGATAACCCATGTTTTATTTTGTTACTGTTTTGTTGTGTCTTGGAAGTTGTTACTACTGTAGCAACCTCTCCTTATCTTTATTTTTTTGCATTGTTGTGCCAAGTAAAGTCTTTGATAGTAGGGTTGATACTAGATTTGGATTACTACGCAGAAACAGATTTCTTACTGTCACGAAATTGAGCAGCTCCGTCTGTAGGTAACTCAGAAAATTCTGCCAATTTACGTGCGTGATCCTCAGATATGTACGCAACTTTCATTCAATTTGACCTTTTTCATCTGAGCAAGTTAAGTGCCCCAGAAAATTTCATCTTTACGGACTGTTCTGTTTTGACAGATTCTGCCTTTTATTTCGCATTGCCTATTTTGCTATGTTTGATGGATTTCTTTGTTCCATTAACTTTCAGTAGCTTTGTGCAATGTCCAGAAGTGTTAAGAATGATTATGTCACCTCTGAATATGTGAATTTTTGATTATGCACTAACCCTCTAATGAGCTTATTTCGAGTTTGGTGTGGAGGAAGTTTTCAAGGATCAAGAGAGGAGGATGATACAATATGATCAAGAAGAGTGAAAAGTCTAAGCTTGGGGATGCCCCCGTGGTTCATCCCTGCATATTTCAAGAAGACTCAAGCATCTAAGCTTGGGGATACCCAAGGCATCCCCTTCTTCATCGACAACTTATCAGGTCACCTCTAGTGAAACTATATTTTTATTCAGTCACATCTTATGTACTTTACTTGAAGCGTCTGTGTGCTTTTATTTTCGTTTTGTTATCTTAGTTCTCTGAATAAATTGGATCATACCTTGTGTGGGAGAGAGACATGCTCCGCTTTTTCATAAGAACACTAGTGTTCTTCGCTTTTACTTTTAATGTTCAATAGCGAAAGTTGATCGCTCCACTTATTGCTATTTGGTTGGAAACAGAAAATGCTTCATGTGGTAACTGGTATATGGTCTTGAATAACTTAATACTTGGCAATTGTTGTGCTCAAATAGATCATGTTTAAGCTCTTGCATCATGTACTTTGCACCTATTACTGAAGAATTACCGTAGAGCTTGTTGAAATTTGGTTTGCGTGATTGGTCTCTCTAAGGTCTAGATATTTTCTGGTAAAAGTGTTTGAACAACAAGGAAGACAGTGTAGAGTCTTATAATGCTTGCAATATGTTCTTATGTAAGTTTTGCTGTACCGGTTCATACTTGTGTTTGCTTCAAACAACCTTGCTAGCCAAAGCCTTGTACTGAGAGGAAAAACTTCTCGTGCATCCAAATCCTTGAGCCAAAACCCATGCCACTTGTGTCCACCATACTTACCTACTATGTGGTATTTCTCTGCCATTCCAAAGTAAATTACTTGAGTGCTACCTTTAAAATTTCATTCCTTGTCTCTGCAACACATAGCTCATGGGAAAATAGCCTTAAAAACTATTGTGGTATTGAATATGTTGCTATGTATCATATTTCTTATAGGTTGCTTGTTGAGCGATAACCATGTTTCTGGGGACGCCATCAACTATTACACCTTTGTTGGATATCATGTGAGTTGCTATGCATGTTCGTCTTGTCTGAAGTAAGGGCAATTTTCATGATCAAATGGTTTGAGTATGCATATTGTTAGAGAAGAACATTGGGCCGCTAACTAAAGCCATGAATCATGGTGGAAGTTTCAGTTTGGACACGAATCCTCAATCTCTTATGAGAATATTATCTATTGTTGAATGCTTAAGCATTAAAAAGAGGAGTCCATTATCTGTTTTCTATGTTGTCCCGGTATGGATGTCCATGGTTGAGATCTATTAAAAACGAGAAATCAAATGCGATTTATCTCCTTGGACCTTTGTACAGGCGGCATATAGGTACCCCTTTGTGACACTTGGTTGAAACATATGTTATGCAATGATAATCCATGTTAATCCAAGCTAATTAGGACAAGGTGCGAGCACTATTGGTATTCTATGCATGAGGCTTGCAACTTATAAAATGTATTATGCATAACACATATGAATTATTACTACCGTTGACAAAATTGTTTCTATGTTTTCAAAATGAAAAGCTCTAGCACAAAAATAGTAATCCATGCTTCCCTCTGCGAAGGGCCATTCTTCTACTTTATGTTGAGTCAGTTTACCTACTTCTTTCTATCTTAGAAGCAAACACTTGTGTCAACTGTGTGCATTGATTCTTACATGTTTACTTATTGCACTTGTTATATTGCTTTATGGTGACAACTATCCATGAGATATACATGTTACAAATTGAAAGCAATTGCTGAAACTTATATCTTCCTTTGTGTTGCTTCAAAGCTTTCTACTAAGAATCTATTGCTTTATGAGTTAACTCTTATGCAAGTCTTATTGATGCTTGTCTTGAAAGTACTATTCATGAAAAGTCTTTGCTATATGATTCAGTTGTTTAATCATTGTCTTTACCATTGCTTCGAATCACTGCATTCATCTCATATGCTTTACAATAGTATTGATCAAGATTATGATAGCATGTCACTTCAGAAATTATTCTTTTTATCGTTTACCTACTCGAGGGTGAGTAGGAACTAAGCTTGGGGATGCTTGATACGTCTCCAACGTATCTATAATTTCTTATGTTCCATGCTAGTTTTATGACAATACCTACATGTTTTATTCATACTTTATATCGTTTTGATGCATTTTCCGGAACTAACCTATTAACAAGATGCCGAAGTGCCAGTTCTCGTTTTCTGCTGTTTTTGGTTTCGGAAATCCTACAAAGGAAATATTCTCGGAATTGGACGAAATCAACGCCCACGATCTTATATTTCACGGAAGCTTCCAGAGAGCCGGAGAGGGACCGGAGGGGAGCCACGGGGGCCCCACCCCACATGGCGGCGCGGCCAAGAGGGGGGGCGCGCCAGCCTATGGGGGGGCCACCCCTGGCTCCTCCGAGGCTGCCCTTCCGCCTATATATTCTCTCCACCTCGAAAACCCTAAAGGAATAAGCCACGTGACAAGAAAAGTTACGCAGCCGCCGCCATCGCGAAGCCAAGATTCGGGGGACAAAAGTCTCTGTTCCGGCACGCCGCCGGGATGGGGAATTGCCCCCGGAAGGCATCTCCATCAACATCACCGCCATCTTCGTCGCCGCTGCTGTCTCCTATGAATATGATGAGGAGGGAGTAGTTCTCCCTCGAGGCTAAGGGCTCTACCGGTAGCTATGTGGTTAATCTCTCTCTCATGTACCTCAATACAATGATCTCATGAACTGCCTTGCACGATTGAGATCCATATGATGAGCTTTGTATCACTATTAATCTATGTGCTACTCTAGTGATGTTATTAAAGTAGTCTATTCCTCCTTCATGATGTAAAGGTGACGGTGTGTGCATCATGTAGTACTTGGCGTAGGTTATGATTGTAATCTCTTGTAGATTATGAAGTTAACTATTAATATGATAGTATTGATGCGATCTATTCCCCCTTTCATAGCTATTGGTGACGGTGTGTATGCTATGTTAGTACTCGGTCTAAATTGCAACGTTCTATTATGCTCTAGAGGTTACTTAAATATGAACTCCGAATGTTGTGGAGCTTGTTAACTCCGGCTTGAGGGAGCTCTTGTAGCCCTACACAATGAATGGTGTTTGTTATCCAACAAGAGAGTGTATGTAGCACAAGTGAGGAGAAGTTATTTATTTGTTATGTGATCAATGTTGAGAGTGTCCACTAGTGAAAGTATGATCCCTATGCCTTGTTTCCAATACGCAAACACCGCTTACTTACTTGTTCTATCGCATGTTTACTTGCTGCCATATTTGGTTCAGATTGTTATTACCACTCATATTCATCTATACCACCTGTGTTTTACTATCTCTTCGCCGAACTAGTGCACCTATACATCTGACAAGTGTATTGGGTGTGTTGGGGACACAAGAGACTTCTTGTATCGTAATTGCAGGGTTGCTTGAGAGGAATATCTTTGACCTCTACCTCCCTGAGTTCGATAAACCTTGGGTGATTCACTTAAGGGAAACTTGCTGCTGTTCTACAAACCTCTGCTCTTGGAGGCCCAACACTGTCTACAGGAATAGAAGCATGCGTAGACATCACCGGCCTGGGGGCCCCCCTGAGCAGCCTCAGGTCCCAATCCTCCTCATTCCATGAATAATTTTTTTGGTAAACTTTCTAGAATTTTTCAAGAAACTTCATTTTTGACCAAATTCTAGATTTTAAAACAAAATATTCAGCGCAGGAAAAATTTAAACAACGTTGAAAGAACAAACCAAATAAAACTTCCAGTAGCTCTAAAACATTCTAATATGAAAAGTAAACAGTAGTGACACTTATGAAAGCATTGTTTCTTTCATCAAAATCACTTTGGTGGCAAGGTTGATCAGGTCTTGACATCAAAAATAATTTTATATGAAGTAAAACCTTGCATTTTCACAAAATAATCAAGTTACCTCAATTTGAATAGGAATATCTCCAATCATAATAATATCACACTCCTTATGAGGCTTTGACATAGGCACATGTATTTGACCAATTTGAATGGTCTCAATATTGATAATAGAATTTAGGCAATATGCCCCATTAATCTTCTTCGGAAAATAGACGGTATGCTCCTTGTCATTAACATTAAAAGTAACCTTGCCTTGATTGCAATCAATAATAGCCCCTGCAGTATTAAGAAAAGGTCTCCCAAGAATAATAGACATATTGTCATCCTCGGGCATTTCTAGCACAACAAAGTCAGTTAAAATTAAACAATTATGAGCTTGAACATGAACATCCTCACATATACCAACAGGAACAGTAGTGGACTTATCAGCCATTTGCAAAGATATATCACTAGGTATCAACTTTTCTAAATCAAGTATTCTATAAAGAGAAAAGGGCATGACACTAACTCCGGCTCCTAAATCACATAGATCAGTCTTAACATAACTATTTTTAATAGAGCAAGGAATTGTAGGTATACCTGGATCTCCGAGCTTCTTTGGAACTTTGCCATTGAAGGAATAATTAGCAAGCATAGTAGAAATTTCCTCAGTAGGAATTTTCCTTTTGTTAGAAACAATATCCTTCATATACTTTGAATAAAGAGGCAATTTAATAGCATCAGTCAAAGGAATTTGCAAGTACATAGGTTTCATCCATTCACAAAACCAGTTAAAGTGTTCCTCTTCCCTTGATTTGTGTTTCTTATCAGGGAAAGGCATTGGTTTTTGCACCCAAGGTTCTCTTTCTTTGCCATGTTTGTTGGCAATGAAATCTTCCTTAGTGTAATTCACGTTTTTAGGTTGCTTTTCAGGTGCAACCTCAGCTTCTTCTACTTCTTCCTTATCGGAAGCCTCACTTTTCTCATTGCCGCTTTAAGTTTCGGCATCGGAAATAGATATACTATTAGGATGTACAGCGGGATCAGAAGATTGTACAGGTGTTCTATTTTCCTTCTTTTTCTTTTTCTTAGATTTAATCCTAGTATCATCAGCGCGCTGAGAATCTTGCTCGACTCTCTTGGGGTGACCTCAGGATATAAAGGATCCTGGGTAGTAGCACCACCTCTAGTTCTAATCTCATAAGCATGCTTCTCTTTAGAAGCATTCACTAATAAATCATTTTGCACTTTGGTGAGCTTATCTATTTGTGTTTGAACCATTTGGAAATGCTTAACAAGCATCTTCACATCATTGGAGGTTCACTCCACAATATCATGTAAATTACTAATCGCTCTAGAATTTTCCTCTAAATGTCTCTCAACTCTCTTATTAAATTTATCTTGCTTAATACAATAATTATCAAACTCATCTAAGAATTGGTCGGGAGTCTTACCATAAGGAACGTCTCAGCTGTTGAATTGAATAGCATGTACTTCGACAACGGTAGGAGGAATTGGCTTACATAATTCTTCATTAGGAGGGAGGTTCTTCACATCTTCGGATTTAATACCCTTCTCCTTGAGATATTTCCTGGCTTCCTTCATCACTTCATCATTTAATTCAATCATCCCTCTTTTCTTTGGGGTTGGTGTAGACTCAGGAATATGCCAATCATCATAATTCTTGCTTATTTTAGCCATTAATTCTTCAGCTTCAGTAGGAGTTCTTTGCCTGAAAACACAACCAACACAACTATCCATGTATGTCCTAGATTCATCGGTTAGTCCATTATAGAATATATCAAGTAATTCATTTTAGCAAAAGGACAATTCATTACTCCTCTAATTAATGAGCAAAACCTTGCCCATGACAATATTTCTTCTTTCTCCTGCACAAAGTCAGTAATATTTTGCAAAGCAGCATGTTGAGCACTAGCAGAGAAATATTTCTGAAAGAAAGCTGCAACTAAATCCTTAGGACATTTAATAGACCCAGGCAATAAACTATCATACAAAGCTTTCGCGGCACCTTTCAAAGTAAAAGGGAAAATCTTAGTAATAAAGTAGGTGCGCATTTTATTATCATCAGCAAAAATATTACTCAAAGCACTGAGCTCATTCATATGCTTCGAAACACTTTCATTTTCAGTACCACAAAAGTGCTCCTTCTCAACAACTGATATATAAGATAAATCTAGAGAGAAATCATAATCCTTATCCCTAATGTCTATGGGAGATGTGGCAAAAGTAGGATCAATAGGCGGCGTATATTTAATAGCGCGCCTTGCATGTAGGCTTTTAGCAGCGCTTGCATTAATAGTGGCGTGATATTCATCAATTAAATCATCATCAAGCTCAATATAAGCTTCATCAAAATCGTCACTAGCATGCTCTCTGGGCTCAGGTGAACCAGAGGGCGAAAAAGTACTTCTTTCATTTTCGATTTGCTTAGCCCTAGCAATTGTGGTGTCTAGGAAAGGACCTAACGAACCACTTTTATCAAACACAGTAGAGGCACCATCCAAATCGTTAGGAGAATTTTCAGATTCAGCAGAAGTAGTAGCATGATCAACATAAGGTGGAGTAAGAATTAAGCTTACTCATCACAGACGGCGAATCAAGAGCAGCAGAGGTATTTAAAGTTGTACCTCTTCTTGTAGTGGACGGAAATATAGGGACTCTTTCATCTCGAGTCTTCCCCATAATGAATAGCAGCGAACAGGATCACTTCCAAGTTGACTTATAAATAAAGCTATGCTCCCCGGCAACGGCGCCAGAAAATAGTCTTGATGACCCACAAGTATAGGGGATCGCAACAGTCTTCGAGGGGGTGTATTACCCAATTTATTGATTCGACACAAGGGGAGCCAAAGAATAAATATAAGCCTTGACAGTTGAGTTGTCAATTTAGCTGCACCTGGAAATAGACTAGGTCGCAGAAGTTTATCAGTAGCAACAGTTTTATAGCAGCGGCAGTAATAAAGTAACAGCGGAAATAAAGTAAAAACAACAGCAGTGGCGGATGCGGTAAACATCAGGATTAAAATACTGTAGGCCCAGGGGTGGATAACCGGGCGTTGCATGAATGAGACGACTCATATAATTTCTAACATGGGCATTTGCAGATAAAGTGATACAAGTATCCAAGAATAAAATAACCATAGGCGTGTGTTCCTATTTAGTCGCGCGTGCTCGCAATGAGAAACTTGCACAACATCTTTTGTCCAACCAGCCCGTTGCAGCGGGGCCTCGAGGGAAACTACTGGTAATTAAGGTATTCCTTTTAATAGAGTACCGGAGCAAAGCATTAACACTCCGTGAACACACGTGATCCTCACATCAAAGCCATCCCCTCCGGTTGTCCCGATTCTTGTCACTTCGGGGCCTTGGGTTCCGGACAATGACATGTGTATACAACTTACAGATATGATCAAGAACAATATATAAAGCATCATCAGGAAAACACAATATGTTCAGATCTTAGATCATGGCACTCGGGCCCAAAGTGACAAGCATTAAGTATAACAAGTTGCAACAATGCATAAAATACTCACAACAAATACTAAGCACTATGCCCCGAACAATTCTAATGCTATTACATGAATGAACTCATCCAATCCTGACCATCCCCTTCAGCCTACAGCGAGGGAACTACTCACACATGGATGGGGGAATCATGGATGGTTGATGGAGAGGCGTCGGTGATGGCGATGGCGATGATCTCCTCCAATTCCCCGTCCCGGCAGGTGCCAGAACGGAGTTCCTGCCTCTGAAATAGGGTTTCGCGAGGCGGCGGCGCTACAGACTTTGTTTTGGAATAACTTTGAACCCCCTGGGTTTTTCTCGTGGCGAGGATCTTATAGCCGAAAGGGGAGGCCGAAACGACGAAGGGGCCGGGAATACACCCCCAGGCGCGGCCAGGCCTTGGCCACGCCTAGGCCATGTACTCCCAGCTCCAGGCCCCCCTGCTCTTCACCTTCTGGCTCCGTGAGTTCCCCGGGAAAATAAGGCATTTGGGTATATTTCTGGGATTTTTCCCAAAAGTTGATTTTCTGCACAAAAACAAGACACCAGGGCAATTCTGCTGAAAACATCGTTAGTCAGCGTTAGTTGCATTCAAAACACACAAGTTTGAGGGCAAATAATAACAAAAAGGTTCGGGAAAGTAGATACGTTTTGGACGTATCAGGGGTCTATTAATACCCCACGCGTCCGGTAACTTTCATTCCTTTCACCGCATCTTCACTTCATCTTCTTCCTCCCGACAGCACCGCCCCACAGATCTCATCTCCGGCGAACCTTCCCGCAGAGAGCTTCATCCGCCGCCGCTCCAGGACCGTTCTCGACCCGAGCTGTGCGTGGTTGATCGGGATTCTTCATCTGCCGCCGATTCGTGGTCATCCGGAGCTCCATTCGCCAAGTCCGACGACCTCGACCTCGCCGGCGCAACGGGGAACCGCCACGCCATTGCCGGTAAGTTCGCCGGACCCGTAGAAGAAGACATAGCTTAGTTTAGTTCTGGCTACTCAGATCATTTCACCACATGCATGCAGCCGGAAGCATGTCCACTAATTCACCTAAGTGTACTGGTAGTTCTCCGAATAGTCCAGAACCAAGCTCGCCGGAACCAAGTTTTTCGGAACCATTAGCTTTCCTACCACCACATATTTCCGACAACAGGTTGGCTCAACCTTTCTCCGCATCTTCCAGCAACGCACTAGGCCGGATCCCAACTCTCCAAGAAATCCGGGAAGAGCTCGAAGGACAAGCAAGAATGGCCGCAAAAGTGCAGGAAGTGGAGCAGAAGAAAGGATCCAAGGCCCGGAACCGTGAAGGTGAAAAAGGGTAGTGGTGGCCATGCGAGATCAAAGACTCGGAGCTCAGAGACCTCCAGAACGAGGGCATGATTTCTCCGCAATGGAGTTTCATGAAAGACTCCGTCACCCCCAAGCCGAATTCGGACGAACGCGTCCTTACGAAGGCCTGGGTGGAGCGCGGCCTGTCGCTCCCATGTTCCGAATTCTTTCTCTCCGCATAATTTGCATAAAGCAATTTTTATTCTATCATTTTTCAAAACATTTTTCTTCTTTCCAATTACAGTACCATTGGTAAATCTCCAGGGTACCTTCCTACCCTTGTTCACCCACAATATTTTAATTAAGAAATTGGGATGATGAGATCTTCGAACAAGTGACTTGTCAGTTCGCTCAAGTTGTCCATAACCGGGGACACGGCTAAGTACTTAGATTTTTTCACTCTGCAGAGGTTGTACACCTTTACCCACATGGCCAGGTCAATCCTTCTACCTCGATGCACATTTTTTCTCAAGGACATGTGTAGACCGTGGCCGAGACCTTATGTGTGTAATCACCCGAACCATACCCTACAAGCCGCGCTTCACCTACAGTAACCACCGCTACCACCACCTGGCCCGTAGGATCCGGGTTCATACAACATACTTTGTCAAGCCAGTGTCCATTTAGCATGTGGTTGTATGGGAAGCTAATGAGCAAGGTTGTCTACAATCTCTTTAAGCCTGGGTGATTTTCCGCAAGTGTGCACTAACACCAGGGTAGTCCTCACCACGTACGGCCTCCAGCCACATAACATATGTCCCAACTCCTACCTCCTCCTCTCAAACTCCGTGACGCTCTGCGAAGGGCATCTCGGAATTCGCCCCGACATCCGTATGTGGACACTGAAGCAAAAGCCCGTGAACATAGTTGGCAATGCAAATAACGAATTGGAGTTGGGTTTTGCATTAGAATTTTTTTTGAAAGATTCAACAACGCTGTTTTTTAGACTAATAACAAGTAGAATATTTACATGGAAGGCAAGAGGTGGAGCGTTGTGCATCTTCCACGTCGACGACACCGAGTTTCGGCGGCGTGGCGCATCAGGTACTCGGTGTCGGACGTGGCATGATGATCTCGCGCATGGCGGTGGTGTTGTCTGGCGCCATGGTAATGTCGATGGCGGGCCTAGCAAGGTCAATACTTTGATCCCTATCCTGAAAATGGGTATGTGATAGATGGTGGCGACGGCTTCTAGAGCATGTGCAACGGTGCACCCTCAGGGTCTGCTGCACTGGGTTGTGCTCCCGCTTGGTGTAGCCTCCGGTTTAAGATAATGCGGTACAGATCGTCCTCACCGCCTATATTTACCTCTTGTAAACCGTCGGCTAGAGTTTATCACATTATAAAATATCCTACTGCGTTTGTAAGCATTTTTCGGTATAGTAAAATTTTGCTAGCTGCCGTTTGTGGTTTTACCTCTTTTGTAGAGCGTTTTCCACGTTAAAATCTTGTGTCCATAAAATCTTGTGTCCATACGTGTGTTCTTGTTTTACTTATTACGTGTGTAACAATTTAACGCAGCAGTTCAGCCAATCTGATGCTTTCAGATTTCGCGTCGTACGTGAGTCAGACGCCGCTGCGTCGTAATCGAAGCAGTTTCCAATGCAAGTCAGCAGACGGGTTTGATTGTGGCCACCATTAATTCTGAAGACATGTTTTTGGTCTGGGTATGAGCCCCAGCCTTGATGTGATGATTGTGTCAACAAAATTTCTTCCATTAAAAATGAAGATATGATAGAGAGAAACGGACGAATCCAAAGCTTTGACAGGTGGCATTTGTTCAATGCACACTAGGTGTCTATGCATGGGCCCACACTATCTCTTCTCTAGACTTTCTCTCTTTCCATATTTCATAGTATGAATTAGTTCTAAATCTTGAAAGTTTTATAGATTTTAAATTAAAAAGTTGAATTTTAAAACGTTTAAATATTTGGGTTTTTAGCGTAGGGACATTGAATATATTTTGATAATATTTGAAAAATGTAATGATATTTTGAAAAGTTTAATGACACTAGGTGAGATATTTTTATAAGCTTCATTCAGTTTTAAAGTTTCTTCATCGTAGTTAGAAAAATATTTCTTTACTTTTGTTAGAGTTCAAACCATATAATATATTGATGAAAAACAAGATAGAAACATAAAATGTGTTTCATTACGAATCATTATTTTTATTGTGAATGATGATTCATTCTATTTCAGAATTAATGTATTGAATTTTGTTAATTTTAATCTTGTTTAAACGGTATCATTAAAATAAAATATAGGTTCAAATAAATTATTGATTTATTCCACCACATATAGCCCTTTCAAATCTTAGATTAAAACTAAAATACGTGTAGTAATAGATGAGAGAGTGCTAGTGATGGGTAGGCAATGTATCATATGCATGCAAAAAAGAATTTACATAACCTAATTTCGAGGCAACCATTAAGAAATCAAGGGTATTTACATTAACTCCTTTTTGTTTTGTTTGTTGGTTTGGGTTGCTCATCAAGTACTTCACTCAATTGCCATGTGTAATGACTAGGACAATGCCCGCGCGTTGCTGCGGATGAGCTAAATTTGTTCACTTTAAAAAATAAAAAATGAAATCTCTATCAACTAAATTGCATCATTCCCATCTTGATTGATATTCAATTACGTTCACCTAATATTGTGTAAGAAGATAAATTTTGGGTCCAATGATTCTTGATATTGGTTTCTGTAGATTCCTCACCACATATTAAAGTGCAATGAAATACTTCTTCGGTCTTTTGCTTCGTCTCGGCTCCACAATTTGAAAAAGCACATACTCGTTAAAATATGAAGGAGAAGTCCTACTGTTTGTATTGCATAAACAAAGGTAAATCCAGCGGAGGGCCAAGTTAAAAATTTCACCTAACTGGCAGGGGCAAGAACAGGTGAAACCAGGACCACGCACGCACTCGCATGATGTGCTTATATTCGTGCTCAACAGATCGAATCAAAAAAGATCAAACAACCGACTGAAAATAATCGTCAGCTGAAAATCAATTTTTTTTTTTGTACTTGCCAGCAGAAAATCGAGAAACACACGGAATCGTGAGGCCTCGGCTACAGCTTAGTCCAATTCCGTCACTGCGGCTGCGGCGAGGAGTTGCTCGAGATGTGCAAGATCTGCTGATCGGCGTTCACCACGCGATGCCCAAGTCGGGTCAACCACCTGGACCTCAAGAACTTCAACCTGGCCTGCGCGCTCCCTACCTCTAAACCAACGCGCTCTCCGGCCTGCTCCTGTCCTTCCGAGGCATGGACACGCTCCGCCACACGTACATGAACGGCAACTCCTTCGACATCCTTCCGGCCTACTTCTTTGACAAGCCTCGCCGATAGATCTCCAAAATTACCAGACCATGCCACCATGGTCGGCTAAGCAGCGGGGATCGAGGCGTGTGAACGGCGTCCTCTCGACCTCTCTATGTCTGAATTCTGATGGTGATGAGTGGTGACGACGGTGAGCGGCATCATGCCGCGATGACGACGGGAGCTACTGAGCTATATTTTTATAAGACTCCTCCGCTCGAACCCTTGGCCTACATCCTTGCCACGCGACCACTGTCCTCCTCCAGCCCATGTCGTAACGGAGGCGACAGAGCGGCCAAAGGCAGACACACTAGCAGCCATCCGTCCCGTCCCGCGCGGGAGCGGCTCAAGCATGCGTCGCTGCTTTTCTTCACAAACTTGTTACCCGAGGCTCACGCCGATAGTGCAGGCACCCGTCGCTGCTGCGTTGTCGTTGCCCGCTGGCTCGCTCGACCCGGCCGCCGCCGCTTGTTTTTAGACCTAATTTATCGACCACGTCCGGGAAGGAAAACATCAGGCTTTCCGACTCATGCCGAAGGAAATCGGCGATACGATCTACTAAACCAAACGCGACGATGGTTTTCGCGGAGTGGTGGCAAACCCTAATTCTCTCCTGCGCGCAAAAGGACTCGTTAGATTGGGGTGGTCTGTCTGCGTGCGTGATATTTATGTCATGGCCCTGCATGTCGTACGTTGGATGGACTGCGTCATGGGAGTAGAGTTAGATTCGATTTGCACGTACTTGCCTTATCGATTCGACAAAGCAATCGGAGTTGCCGTTGAAAACCTTACCAGCCCTGCCATATTTTGGTTGGGATGGACGAAGGCGCATAGTATGTTGGACGAAAGCGCAAAGCGACGGACCAAACCACGGAAACGTTAGCTCCTTTATTATTAGGTATAGATTTATTATTATCAATGAATTGAGTCATGTATTTCTAAAAACAAAAGAGCACCGATGGGAGAAAACTCAGAGCGTAGGCAAGCCGAAGGTGCTGGCGCTAGCCATCATCTGGTGAGCCGCATGAGTCGGCCGATTAATTGGGCGACAGGTAGGTGGATCTAGCTAAATTTAACTCCATTACTTCGTGAAGAGGATAGGTGACAACTGGCAAGACCCATCTTAGTGAAGGCAGGACAATCACGTGCATCAACCCAGCATTAAAAATGCAATAGTATTTGGAGTAGTTGAGATTTAGACATCCCATCTCCTAACGCTTAATTATGTAGCTGTCAGTACTCAGTAAATATCCTGGAAATATTAATACACAACCCAAATGGTATGAAGGGATAGCAACATCTGGATACGGGTAGCTGTCTTGCCAAATAAAGATGATGTGTAGGTGTACCTATATATATCAAAAGACTTCACTAGAAGCAGGCTTGCTATCGGAAATTCAATTCGGTTCCCAGATGCGCGTACGCTCCCTCAACTAAAAATTATATTTTGAAATGTTGATATTTTTTATAAAAAATTCTGCATGTACTTCTCCACAATATAAGTGTGTTCATCTAATTTCGCGAGGAACCAATATTTTTTGTGATCTATGTAAAAAAAGAAAATTTATCTTCTGAAATTTATCTTTTTTACACACATCACACGAACAAGTCGATTTTTCATGAAACGACTTTGTGAGCACGTAGCACGTGAAGTTGTACGTGAGAGTTTTTTTCTTTCTATTTTTTTAAAATTTCAAAGTACGTGTAACATGCATTTCAAAATAAAGTGAGCATATGTCCCATGTGCCAAAATACCACTCCCGCTTGCTTTTTTAAAGGCACTTTCTTATTTAATGAGGTCTACGTATTATATTCAGACACTGAATAACTAATTTGCACAAAACCTCTCAAATCTACACGGTATCAGGAAATAAAATTAAAAATAGGTGCAATACAAGTAATATCAAAAGAAACTGCATATACACGTAAGGTGCTTGCGGACTAATCCGAAGATTTCCCTGCGATCCATGTTGTATAAAAATATTCCTCACCGTGTTCTCCAACTGTGTAGACACCTTCATAAATAGGTCGTGATTCTCCCCTTCCCGTACTGATGACCATGAACAAATCAAAGTTGTGTACTGTAGAAGAAAACAATTTTTATCCTTAAATATTTTGTCATTTATACATAGCCAGATCGACCAAATAACAGCAAGCCCTTTTACCCTAATAAATACTTTAAACTTATGATTTACACCTTTTGGCCAATTGCCGAATATATTAGCAACGTTATGCAACATGTATAAGATAGAACCTACTTGGATGATCGACCATATAGACCTAGCAAATTTTCACTGGAAGAATAATTGTTTGATAGTCTCGTCATGGTGACAGAATACACACTTCGTAGTTCTGTGCCAATTGTATTTCACAAGTTTTATTTAGTGAGGATTACACCTATACGAAGATACCAAGCAAAAAAAAAACCTTAGTGTTTAGTGGAATCTTCATTTTTCATTTATTTTTGTTATTATCAACTGGCATGACTAGCTGGTTAATACTATATAAACGGAAGTCACAAAAAAATACCACTCTCCTATAGATTCGAACTAAATTAGTCGATCCCTTGGGGTAATTGGACTAACGTCAACCGTTGTAGCAAATCATTTCAAGATGCAAGCCTAGGACCAATAATATCTCTTCTGATCGTGATCAGGCCATCATAGAAATGTGAGTCCACGGGTTTCCAATATATCTAAAACAATGCACGTGAGCCAATGTATTCCTTTTTAGAAAAGTTTGTGACACCTCATCTTCGATAAGAAGAGTAAAATCCATTTACCAAGAAGTAATCTATTATTGACGTCAAGCTAATGAATCACAAGTTTTCCTTGATCTTTAGGATGGAAAATTATATTCTATCTCGTCGGTCGACATTTATTTTTGTCGCTATCTCTAATCTTCCTCCAGGAGATAATAGTTTTCCTTTCCAACTACTTAATCATTTTTGTAGCCTTTTCTCGATGTGTTTCCATTTAGCGTTTCTGGGTCCCCAATGATCTAACATGATGCCGAAATAGCTGATATGGAACTAGCCTTTTCCATAGACAAAATGTTCGGCATACAGGCCAGCCTCGTCTTGAGCCTCACCGAAACAAAAAGTACCTTTATGAAAAAACTCCGAGTCACGAAAGCTAATCGCAAACTGATAATATTAATTCATCAAAGCAAAACATCACCGAAGCATGAACGTTTGCTATTCAGTAGCTAAAATTTGTGCAGGGCATGTGTCCTCAGGCATGTATGTCTAGTTTTTTCCCTAATGGTCTACCCCTTTCTATTACTGGATAAGGGAAATACAAAGTCTTCGGAACAACAGCCACAGACACAGAAAATAGGGGACAGGAAAGAGGTCGCCCTTGCATCACCAGGAAACCCGCTGATAGATACTCGATGTCGAGTACCACTACTGGACAGCAACCAGATTACACTAATGTAGACCCTAACAAAAGTTTAGGACAAAAAAAAAACAAAATAACACAGTTCAGGACCATCAAGGTCCACTAAAAACACCAGACAACAAATGTGTTCAAGGTGCTTAGATCGCCCGGACTAGAGCTGGAACTGGAGTTGGAGCTTGCGTAGCATAATCCCTTGTATGAAACACTTCGGCCATATTGGTCGCCTCATCGATCAACTGCCTTGCCCCATCTTGATCTTCACAACTTCCTCCTCCGAGTATAGACATGCCCAATAACTCAGAAACGAAAAAATATTAAAGATCATTGACACAGGAGACCTGAGAAAAAAACCCTCAAAAGTTAGCTTGTTTGTGTTAGTCCAAATGGCCCAGAAAACGACAATAGTTAACATTGAAAGAACTTTGTGTCCCCTGGTATATAAGCATACAACCAAACCAAACGTTGCCAATGATTTGAAGAACAACTATTAACGCCCACACACAAGCCAATAATACCCCAAGCCACCTTAGCAACAACACAAGAGAAAAACAGATGGTTTGTGTTGTGAGTATACTTTATGGGTATATCAAACGACATGGTCTAGATCCGGCAAGCCCGGGTGGCCCACAGATGGTGATGGTGGCATAGGGACCATCGGACGGCCCAATTGCTGTAGATAGAAGATGGATGAAGTCCAACCCAGGAACATGAGCCGGATCTCAACCGACCTATGCAGGTAGTCGGATCCGTGGAGGCCCATGAAGTATCCAGATCCATTACGACGTACAAAGAAAGGTGGATCCTTGACGTGCACGGCAATATAATATTCCGTAGTTAGGCATCTTGTATTCCGGCTAGAACTCTCTGTGTAAACCCTAGATCATGGCGCCTTTATAAGACGGATCCTGGGAGTCCTAGAGGCACAACCACAACTCATTGTAACAACGTGAAAGCGCATAGATAATTCCAGACAAGCAGCAGTAGGCCCTGCCATCGTGCAGGTGTTCCGAAGCTGGGTAAATCGCGTACCACCGTCCCGAGGACTCTCCGCCCAATGGCCCCAACTTCTTCTCCCTCTCGTGAGGATCCCTCCTCCGAGGTACCGTCGAATAGGCAACGACAGTTGGCACCCACCGTGGGGCGAGCGGCGTCTGGAGGCCGGAACCGGGAGGGTTCCGCCATGGGAAGCTTCAACGACTCCATCGTTGCGGAGCGTGTCGTTTACGCCGGGAACTTTCCGATCGTCCATCAGGACGAGTGCTGGATTCCGGCTAAGACCGACCCCGTGAAGCTCTCCATCGTCCCAATCGACGGCATTCACATCTTCATCGGCGAAACCATCGATTCCGACGGAAATACCCTGGTAAGTAACGCTGACGCGACCGCGGCTGAGCAGGACGCAGTCGCGAAGATCCGATCTGAGTCGCAGGAACTTCCTAAGGAAGATTCTGCCTTAGATCTTAAAATTTCAAACCCCACTCAATCCGCCCCTGAGCAGGAAATAACGGTGGAAGACCAATGTAGATCCGCCAGGGTCTCCCAGGTGTTAGAGAAGCAAAGGTATCACTCTGTGCACTTCCTCGCACATACCGCAGGAACCGCCCCTCCTCTGGATGGAGATGGACCCATGCAGGTTGAGGCCGTCGGAGACAACAACGTCCCGGACCAGCAAGAAGCTGCCGGAGACAACAATGTTCCGGACCGACAAGAGGATGCCGGAAACAAAGAAGAGTCGATACTCGAGAATCTGAGCCCATTATCTGAAGATGCATCTTCCATGGACACGGATGAGTACAACCATGCTATGAAGGAGTTGGAGGATGAGGAGAAGACTAAGGCAGAATCTGCTCCACCAAAACAGGTCCTCGCGACTGTAACTGGGCTGGAGCAAGATGTTGACCTAGAAACAACTCATCCCAACGCCGGAATTCCTGGACCATCCAATCCGTATACCCCACCTCGAATGCGCTATCGCATCATGCCGGATGCTGGAGAAGGACGTGTTGCAGTGACCCAGCATACCACTGCATGGTGTAGTACGCAAGTCGTTGACATAACACAAGTGAAACACCGTTCCACTCATATTACATCCCTCAGAGT
The DNA here is from genome assembly GCF_022539505.1 of Lolium rigidum. Classification (NCBI taxonomy): domain Eukaryota; kingdom Viridiplantae; phylum Streptophyta; class Magnoliopsida; order Poales; family Poaceae; genus Lolium; species Lolium rigidum. The sequence continues at coordinate 71,751,510 of NC_061511.1, read as the reverse complement.
GGTACACCAGAAACATAGCGAGTCAAAGGTATGTCTATAGAAGGATACATGAACTGTTTACATAAGATCAACATAGCCTCCTAATTTACAGTGAGGTAAAACTTTAAATAAAGCTCCAAAAGAAGAACTCGTAGCCTAACTTATTTTGTAAAATAATATTTTGCTTTTCAATGCAGGAGTGATAAATATAGTACTTTGCATATAGTTTGATAAAAATAATCAAATGACATTAGCAAGCGATGAACTTGCCTTTCTTGACTTCAAGATTATGCAGGCAAAAGCTTCGATACGTGATAACTCCAAATTCTGAAATACCATCATCATCCGGTAAGGACAATGTTTAAAGAACTGGCAAAGATGCTATAATGCATAGTATGAGATGCAATCTCCCCGAGCGTAACCTAACCCCGATGATTTAGGAGTGGGTATACCTGGCCATGGGCAGCCCGGCCCGGTCGGCCCGGCCCGGCCCGGCCCGAAATTCTCGGGCCAAGCCCGACCCGACCATGCCTGTGGGCCGGGCCTGGGCCAGATTTTTTGGCCCGATGGTCAGCATGGGCCGGGCCTGGGACATCATTTTGCGTGATTTAAGGAAGCGGCCTAGCCCGAGGCCCGAGGCCCGACGGGCTTTCCTTATGATGGGCCGGGCTTGGGCCAAGATTTCCGGCCCGATGGTCGGGCTGGGCCGGGCCTGGGCCGAGATTTTCCGCGTCGGGCCTTGGTCGGCCCGGCCCGAGGCCCGGCCCGACAAATGCTCAGGTATAGGAGTGGGTGAGTTGTAAATATTTCTTTAGGGTGTGTTGTACTTTTAGGATGGTTCTCAAACAAGATTCTTATTAGGTTTTGGTTATTTTAGCATCATAAACAAGTGGTATAAGACATCATAATAATCATACACACAAAGGAATTGTAGTTGAATAATATGTAAAGAGCAATTGTCAGTTTTAAGTTTCACAGTGCATGGTTGAGGATTACTTATTATGTACTTCAAAAGAATAACTCTTGAAGAACATGTTTAATAAATAATAATAATTACTGCAAAGAGGAACTATGTGCTTTTATTGTTTACTATTGGATTCATTTAGTTTACTAATAGGGACTAATTGGGGTCTTAGGTAGAATGGGTGTATATGCAACAAGTATTGACAGATTTATTACTATGGTTGATCATAGGTATCATATCAAAGGATGCTTATCAAGGTGGTGCCATGAGTTAATTATTAGGGTTTACTATGACTTCTCATTTGCTTCACTAGGTATTCAATAATGGGTTCCTAAACTAGGTGGTTTTTTATCCTCAAGTAAGGTTTAGTTGAGTAGAAGCATGTAATTTGAATTACTATCCAAGGTTGGTGTTATGGTTGATTATCATGATCCTACTAAATAATGATTATTAAGGTTGATTCCCATGGTGTGGTATTCAGGAATGGTGATCAATGATGATACTATAAGAGTAATAAGCTAAGGTTTACCCTAGGTGGCACTAATTGGTTACATAGGATATTATTCAAGGATGGAAGCATGAAGTGATAACTTCATTTCCATTTGAGTTGATAATGTCTTGATAAATTATTAGCAAGATTTTATTTGCTTGGTTTAGTACTATGACTAAGGTTAATTGGCATATGATCAGATGTTAGAAATAACTAGGGTTTTAGAGTTGAAACTAATTTGAGATGATCACATAAAATAATGAGATCAAGTTCCTACTTATATTAGAACTAGGTTTCTAAATTGCGATACAATTCCTAAAATAATATTTGGCAATAGAGTTAAAGTTACTAATTACTTTGAAATAAAATTAATAATGGCCTTATCATGTCATTCTAAAAGATTTAATAACTAAGATAAATACTATTTAGGTTTAATTCAGGAATTAGGGTTGTATAATTGTCATTAAATTTTAAAATGTTAACTTGTTTACTAGAAAGGTTTAAGTAAATAAACAACTTTTGAACTACCAAAATAATAATATCTTTTACCGTTTTCTTGTTTTATTATTATTTAAAGAAAATGATAAATAGTAATTTGCAAATTAGGGTTTTTAAAATACGCCTAATATTTAATGAAAATATGACAAAGGAAATTATTTTTATTATTTTTTCACTTACTTAATAGTTATTATTTATTTTTAAACTTAACTAATTATTGAATTCAAATTCTATTTTTGGATAAAAGAAAAGGCATAATTAATAAACGTTAAAATAATTGAATTTTTATTTTGGCAACCATTTTCATATTATAATTTTATTGAACAAAGTTTATTTTTGTGAGTATTTTGATATCTTATTTGCAATTTTCTGTTTGTAATGAATTTTATATATTTCTACAAAGTTTCAGTATTTTTCTGGAATTTGAAAGAAATAGAATTACTAAACGTACCCATCTAACCCTAGCTACTACTACTGACTGGTGGGACCTTGTCCAGGTCAGCTGCCACGAGGGCAACAACCAAGTCAAACAGGTGCGTGGGCCTGATACGTCTCCGACGTATCGATAATTTCTTATGTTCCATGCCACATTATTGATGTTATCTACATGTTTTATGCACACTTTATGTCATATTCGTGCATTTTCTGGAACTAACCTATTAACAAGATGCCGAAGTGCCGATTCTTTGTTTTCGCTGTTTTTGGTTTCAGAAATCCTAGTAAGGAAATATTCTCGGAATTGGACGAAATCAAAGCCCGGGGGCCTATTTTCTCACGAAGCTTCCAGAAGTCCGAAGGAGAGACGAAGAGGGGCCACGGAGGGGCCACACCCTAGGGCGGCGCGGCCCCCCCCTTGGCCACGCGGCCCTGTGGTGTGGGGCCCCCGTGCCGCCTCTTGACCTGCCCTTCCGCCTATAAAAAGTCTCCGTGACGAAACCCCCGATGCGAGAGCCACGATACGGAAAACCTTCCGGAGACGCCACCGCCGCCGATCCCATCTCGGGGATCCGAGAGATCGCCTCCGGCACCCTGCCGGAGAGGGGAATCATCTCCCGGAGGACTCTACGCCGCCATGGTCGCCTCCGGTGTGATGTGTGAGTAGTCTACCCCTGGACTATGGGTCCATAGCAGTAGCTAGATGGTTGTCTTCTCCCCATTGTGCTATCATTGTCGGATCTTGTGAGCTGCCTAACATGATCAAGATCATCTATCCGTAATTCTATATGTTGCGTTTGTTGGGATCCGATGAATAGAGAATACTTGTTATGTTGATTATCAAAGTTATATCTATGTGTTGTTTATGATCTTGCATGCTCTCCGTTATTAGTAGATGCTCTGGCCAAGTTGATGCTAGTAACTCCAAGAGGGAGTATTTATGCTCGATAGTGGGTTCATGTCTCCGTGAATGCGGAGGAGTGACAAGAACCACTAAGATTACGGATGTGCTTGTTGCCACTAGGGATAAAACATTAGTGCTATGTTCAAGGATGTAGTCACTAGTTACATTACGCGCAATACTTAATGCAATTGTCCGTTGTTAGCAACTTAATACTGGAGGGGGTTCGGATGATAACTCTGAAGGTGGACTTTTTAGGCATAGATGCGGTTGGATGACGGTCTATGTACTTTGTCGTAATGCCCAATTAAATCTCACTATACTCATCATGATATGTATGTGCATGGTCATGCTCTCTTTATTTGTCAATTGCCCAACTCGTAATTTGTTCACCCAACATGCTTGTTCGTCTTATGGGAGAGACACCTCTAGTGATCTGTGGACCCCGGTCCAATTCTCTTTACTGAAATACAATCTACTGCAATACTTGTTCTACTGTTTTCTGCAAACAATCATCTTCCACACAATACGGTTAACTCTTTGTTACAGCAAGCCGGTGAGATTGACAACCTCACTTGTTTCGTTGGGGCAAAGTACTTTGGTTGTGTTGTGCAGGTTCCACGTTGGCGCCGGAATCACTGGTGTTGCGCCGCACTACATCTCGCCGCCATCAACCTTCAACGTGCTTCTTGACTCCTACTGGTCCGATTAAACCTTGGTTTCTTACTGAGGGAAACTTGCCGCTGTGCGCATCACACCTTCCTCTTGGGGTTCCCAACGGACGTGCCAACCACACGCATCAAGCAAATTTCCGGCGCCGTTGTCGGGGAGATCAAGACACGCCGCAAGGGGAGTCTCCACTTCTCAATCTCTTTACTTTGTTTTTGTCTTGCTTAGTTTTATTTACTACTTTGTTTGCTGCACTAAATCAAAATACAAAAAAATTAGTTGCTAGTTTTACTTTATTTGCTATCTTGTTTGCTATATCAAAAACACAAAAAAATTAGTTACTTGTTTTACTTTACTTAATATCATGCATGTTTTTATTTCACTAGTTAAGCATAATGGAAAACAACAAAGATATGAGAGATCTTTATGAACTTTATCTTGAATTAGGACATGATGTGTTTGAAGAGAGAATTAAAAAACCCATGGAACTCTATATGCATGCTAATGGGAATGTTATTACTATGAATGCTTTGAACACCATTGTTGCTAATGCTATGGAAAATTCTAAGCTTGGGGAAGCTGGCTTTGATGAGCATGATCTTTTTAGTCCCCCAAGCATTGAGGAGAAAATTTTCTTTTATGATTACAATATGCCTCATATATATGATTATAGCCACTTTGTTGAATTTGCTCCCACTACAACTAATAAAATTGATTATGCTTATGTGGAGAGTAATAATTTTATGCATGAGACTCATGATAAGAATGCTTTATGTGATAGTTATATTGTTGAGTTTGCTCATGATGCTACTGAAAGTTATTATGAGAGAGGAAAATATGGTTGTAGAAATTTTCATGTTACTAAAACACCTCTCTATGTGCTGAAATTTTTGAAGCTACACTTGTTTTATCTTCCTACGCTTGTTGCATTATGCTTCTTGAACTTGTTTATTTACAAGATTCCTCTTCATAGGAAGCATGTTAGACTTAAATATGTTTTGAATTTGCCTCTTGAAGCTCTCTTTTGCTTCAAATACTACTTGCGAGTGCATCATTAAAACTGCTGAGCCCATCTTAATGGCTATAAAGAAAGAACTTCTTGGGAGATAACCCATGTGTTACTTTACTACAGTACTTTGTTTTTATTTTGAGTCTTGGAAGTTGTTTACTACTGTAGCAACCTCTCCTTATCTTAGTTTTGTGTTTTGTTGTGCCAAGTTAAGCCGTTGATAGAAAAGTAAGTACTAGATTTGGATTACTGCACAGTTCCAGATTTCTTTGCTGTCACGAATCTGGGTCCACCTCCCTGTAGGTAGCTCAGAAAATTAAGCCATTTTACGTGCATGATCCTCAGATATGTACGCAACTTTCATTCGATTTGAGCATTTTCATTTGAGCAAGTCTGGTGCCATTTTAAAATTCGTCAATACGAACTATTCTGTTTTGACAGATTCTGCCTTTTATTTCGCATTGCCTCTTTCGCTATGTTGGATGAATTTCTTTGATCCATTAATGTCCAGTAGCATTATGCAATGTCCAGAAGTGTTAAGAATGATTGTGTCACCTCTGAATATGTCAATTTATATTGTGCACTAACCCTCTAATGAGTTGTTTCGAGTTTGGTGTGGAGGAAGTTTTCAAGGATCAAGAGAGGAGTATGATGCAACATGATCAAGGAGAGTGAAAGCTCTAAGCTTGGGGATGCACCCGGTGGTTCACCCCTGCATATATCAAGAAGACTCAAGCGTCTAAGCTTGGGGATGCCCAAGGCATCCCCTTCTTCATCGACAACATTATCAGGTTCCTCCCCTGAAACTATATTTTTATTCCATCACATCTTATGTGCTTTTTCTTGGAGCGTCGGTTTGTTTTTGTTTTTTGTTTTATTTGAATAAAATGGATCCTAGCATTCACTTTATGGGAGAGAGACACGCTCCGCTGTAGCATATGGACAAGTATGTCCTTGGTTTCTACTCATAGTATTCATGGCGAAGTTTCTCCTTCGTTAAATTGTTATATGGTTGGAATTGGAAAATGATACGTGTAGTAATTGCTATTAATGTCTTGGGTAATGTGATACTTGGCAATTGTTGTGCTCATGATTAAGCTCTTGCATCATATGCTTTGCACCCATTAATGAAGAAATACATAGAGCATGCTAAAATTTGGTTTGCATATTTGGTTTCTCTAAGGTCTAGATAATTTCTAGTATTGAGTTTGAACAACAAGGAAGACGGTGTAGAGTCTTATAATGTTTTCAATATGTCTTTTATGTGAGTTTTTGCTGCACCGGTTCATCCTTGTGTTTGTTTCAAATAAGCCTTGCTAGCCTAAACCTTGTATCGAGAGGGAATACTTCTCATGCATCCAAAATACTTGAGCCAACCACTATGCCATTTGTGTCCACCATACCTACCTATACTACATGGTATTTTCCGCCATTCCAAAGTAAATTGCTTGAGTGCTACCTTTAAAATTCCATCATTCACCTTTGCAATATATAGCTCATGGGACAAATAGCTTAAAAACTATTGTGGTATTGAATATGTAATTATGCACTTTATCTCTTATTAAGTTGCTTGTTGTGCGATAACCATGTTCACTGGGGACGCCATCAACTATTCATTGTTGAATTTCATGTGAGTTGCTATGCATGTTCGTCTTGTCTGAAGTAAGAGAGATCTACCACCATATGGTTAAGCATGCATATGTTAGAGAAGAACATTGGGCCGCTAACTAAAGCCATGATCCATGGTGGAAGTTTCGATTTTGGACAACAATCCTCAAATCTCAAATGAGAAAATTATTAATTGTTGGTATATGCTTATGCATAAAAGAGGAGTCCATTATCCGTTGTCTATGTTGTCCCGGTATGGATGTCTAAGTTGAAGAATAATCAATAGCGAGAAATCCAATGCGAGCTTTCTCCTTAGACCTTTGTACAGGCGGCATAGAGGTACCCCTTTGTGACACTTGGTAAAAACAATGCATTGTGATGATCCGGTAGTCCAAGCTAATTAGGACAAGGTGCGGGCACTATTAGTACACTATGCATGAGGCTTGCAACTTATAAGATATAATTTACATGATGCATATGCTTTATTACTACCGTTGACAAAATTGTTTCATGTTTTCAAAATCAAAGCTCTAGCACAAATATAGCAATCGATGCTTTTCCTCTATGGAGGACTATTCTTTTACTTTCAATGTTGAGTCAGTTCACCTATTTCTCTCCACCTCAAGAAGCAAACACTTGTGTGAACTGTGCATTGATTCCTACATATTTGCTTATTGCACTTATTATATTACTCTATGTTGACAATATCCATGAGATATACATGTTACAAGTTGAAAGCAACCGCTGAAACTTAATCTTCTTTTGTGTTGCTTCAATGCCTTTACTTTGAATTATTGCTTTATGAGTTAACTCTTATGCAAGACTTATTGATGCTTGTCTTGAAGTGCTATTCATGAAAAGTCTTTGCTATATGATTCACTTGTTTACTCATGTCATATACATTGTTTCGATCGCTGCATTCACTACATATGCTTTACAAATAGTATGATCAAGATTATGATGGCATGTCACTCCGAAATTATACTGTGTTATCGTTTTACTGCTCGGGACGAGCGAGAACTAAGCTTAGGGATGCTGATACGTCTCCGACGTATCGATAATTTCTTATGTTCCATGCCACATTATTGATGTTATCTACATGTTTTATGCACACTTTATGTCATATTCGTGCATTTTACGGAACTAACCTATTAACAAGATGCCGAAGTGCCGAGTTGCTGTTTTTCTGCTGTTTTTGGTTTCAGAAATCCTAGTAAGGAAATATTCTCGGAATTGGACGAAATCAAAGCCCGGGGCCTATTTTCTCACGAAGCTTCCGAAGTCCGAAGGAGAGACGAAGAGGGGCCACGGAGGGGCCACACCCTAGGCGGCGCGGCCCCCCTTGGCCGCGCGGCCCTGTGGTGTGGGGCCCCGTGCCGCCTCTTGACCTGCCCTTCCGCCTATAAAAAGTCTCCGTGACGAAACCCCGCATCGAGAGCCACGATACGGAAAACCTTCCGGAGACGCCGCCGCCGCCGATCCCATCTCGGGGATCCGAGAGATCGCCTCCGGCACCTGCCGGAGAGGGGAATCATCTCCCGGAGGACTCTACGCCGCCATGGTCGCCTCCGGTGTGATGTGTGAGTAGTCTACCCCTGGACTATGGGTCCATAGCAGTAGCTAGATGGTTGTCTTCTCCCCATTGTGCTATCATTGTCGGATCTTGTGAGCTGCCTAACATGATCAAGATCATCTATCCGTAATTCTATATGTTGCGTTTGTTGGGATCCGATGAATAGAGAATACTTGTTATGTTGATTATCAAAGTTATATCTATGTGTTGTTTATGATCTTGCATGCTCTCCGTTATTAGTAGATGCTCGGCCAAGTTGATGCTAGTAACTCCAAGAGGGAGTATTTATGCTCGATAGTGGGTTCATGTCTCCGTGAATCGGAGGAGTGACAAAAGCCACTAAGATTACGGATGTGCTGTTGCCACTAGGGATAAAACATTAGTGCTATGTTCAAGGATGTAGTCACTAGTTACATTACGCGCAATACTTAATGCAATTGTCTCGTTGTTAGCAACTTAATATCGGAGGGGTTCGGATGATAACCTCGAAGGTGGACTTTTTAGGCATAGATGCGGTTGGATGACGGTCTATGTACTTTGTCGTAATGCCCAATTAAATCTCACTATACTCATCATGATATGTATGTGCATGGTCATGCTCTCTTTATTTGTCAATTGCCCAACTGTAATTTGTTCACCCAACATGCTTGTTCGTCTTATGGGAGAGACACCTCTAGTGAGCTGTGGACCCCGGTCCAATTCTCTTTACTGAAATACAATCTATCGCAATACTTGTTCTCATCGTTTTCCGCAAACAATCATCTTCCACACAATACGGTTAACTCTTTGTTACAGCAAGCCGGTGAGATTGACAACCTCACCATGTTCGTTGGGGCAAAGTACTTTGGTTGTGTTGTGCGGGTTCCACGTTGGCGCGGAATCACCGGTGTTGCGCCGCACTACATCTCGCCGCCATCAACCTTCAACGTGCTTCTTGACTCCTACTGGTCCGATTAAACCTTGGTTTCTTACTGAGGGAAACTTGCCGCTGTGCGCATCACACCTTCCTCTTGGGGTTCCCAACGGACGTGCCAACCACACGCATCAGGGCCCACGACCACGTCATCTCTACCGGCGGCTTGACGCCGGCGGTCAGATGAAGACGGCACCGCCGTTATAGGGCACCCCCGGATGCGCGGTTGGTATAAATCGAACAAGAAGAAGGTGAGTAACACGATGGTGGTGGTGGAATAGGCTATTGGTCACCGGAACCATGTCGAAAAACATGTCCCGCGGCGGTGCTCTCCGGCGAATCCTCAATCGTGAGCTACAGATGATGCTAGGAAGCAAGAGTAGGTCCTATCGACGCGGAATCATACCCCGAGGACGATGGTGTGGTCGGCGATGTCGATGGCCGCCGGAGTTGAGCTCGGTTTCACCATTGCCGGTGATGTACAGAGAAAGGGAACGGTGAAATTCGTCCGGCTCCGAGCTCCACTTGATGTGTGCTTCCTTCCAGAGGACCTACGTGCCGAGGCGCACCTCCTCGACCACGCGCCGGAGACTGGGGTGGCCTGTACCATCGAGTTCTTCCTCGACACCGGCGATAGAGAGTGGAAGATAGCAAGGGATTGAAAGGGTTGGAGAGGGAATGGATGGGCATCGAAGAACAAGGAGATCACGACGGTTCTTTATCTCCTATTTATAGCTCAAGGCGAGGTCTGCTTCGACATTTCACTGTCAGCGACGATCGGGATAAAACGACAATGTCATCGTTGTTCTGGGCGTGAATCTTGACGATTACGGATAGGCTCGGACACCAGAGAAGTTCGGCGTGGTTCTGAGAGGTCTGCAGCGTCCATGGTCGCCCTTACCATCGACGAGGACGTGGCCGGCAGTACTCCGTCACGTTGTCGACTTCCAGGGAGAAGAAGACTCCATTTTTCTTCTATTAAACGAAGAGGTACGGTGGGCTAGGCTGGACTGGCGGCGTGGACTTTCTCCTGGGCTGCTGCTGGGCTGCTGAGGTGGTGCTGGGATGCTCCTGGGCTGTGGTGGCCTACCAGGTAAACTCCTCCCTTTTCTATTTCTATTTTCTGTTTTGTATTTTGTTGATTGAATTCATATTTGAATTATGTTTTGTTTATGGCAGGGTTCTAAAATTTTCTTAAGCTCAATGGAACTTGATAATAATGCTTACTGCATAATTATGTTGTTCAAACAAATATTTAATGTTTGATTAAATTGGTATTTTGTGAGGTCATTTAAAATAGACATGAATTGTTGTGTTTATTTCAATTCCTTTTTTATTTAGGAACCAAATCTGTTTAAGTGATTTGAAATTTATAATATTTTCATGGTGAACATATTATTAGGTTTTGTTAATGTGCCTTGCAACATTAGTTGTTCATATGTATTTTAATTATGGCTAGAATTTAAAATAAGGTGTTGATGAAGATGGTGTTAGGGTCATGATTTTATGTGCCAATTATTTCTACGGGCATGAAGAATTATTTAGGTTTATTTTAAAATCCTTGCTATTGATTAATCAACTAATTATGTTTTAGTACTTGAGTTTAGGGTTTTGCATAGGTTACACTAATTGACACATAAATGGGCATGAAATGTGGTAGGTTTTAGTTATGATCCTAAGTGATCCCTGGATTGGATTTCAAATGTGGTCTAGGGTCTTAGTTGTGATCACCCAAGTTCTTTATTACTAGTAGTTTGTGTACTTCTTAACTAATATGGATAATCATAAAATATATTTTCTATCATTCAGCCAAAATATTGTGTTTCAACTTTTTAAAATGAACTGAAAAAGCTAGTGATTAAAAATATGTGAGTTAACAAATCTAGGAAAGTTTGAAAATAATTTTATATTCCATCTGAAAGTTGTGTCACTTGGTGTGAGATTCACATAAAATGATGAAAATATCAAACCTTCAAAAAAATTGTAGTAATTGAAACAATATGTGCATTTCATAATTTTGGAAAATCGATACTATTTGCAATTAAAACTAGTAGTTGGTGATCCCCGATCATCTGATTTGCTCTTAAACAGCTCAATCCTAAATTTGAACATCCCTGCAACAGAACATGTATAGTTGGTGGTTTGTGAGAAAAAATAACAGGTAAAATAAGTGTTCTACGCAACGAAGATAGCAATAAGCGGTAGTTTGTGCAATTTCCTCATGTAAACAACATGTAGCGTCGAAGTAGTAGTACTAGGAGTACAAAAATCTTGTGTAATTTTTAGTTCTACATATTACTAGTGTCCACTGTTTGAAAGTTGATGGTGAATGGGCTAATTTTCAATCGAATGAGAATTAGCAAATTGATTTCTATGACAAAAGCATACAAAGTGAGTAAAACCAACATACCCGCATTCGCCGCTGCTACCAGCATGTGATGCCTCCACGAGTGCATTGACGGCTGCTGCAAATCCTTGGAAGGCATCTAGGTCTTGCAGATCATCGATTGCCGCTGTCCGACTAAGCTTAACCAGCATAGCTGCCACCAAGATATCTCGGATTTGGACCACATGCAGAAGCTGATTGGGGTCGAAGGATTGCATGATTCGGAATTTGAAGTACCAAGCCCTCAGCCCCGAGGATGGAAGTTTGGAACTCGGCCCGGCCAGAACCTCCCAAATCTAGATCTAGGAGTGGATGCCCATCGGCATCCCCAATGCTGCCGACGCCGTGATGTGGTCGGTCGCACTTTGGTCCCCACTATAGGCTGGGGCTACATCACGTCGCCGCCGCCCCCGACGTCCCCACGACAGCATCGCATGGATCGAGGCGCTGAGTTTGTTGCCGAACCCGAAGCCCTGGATGGCAAGTGCTTCTTCACAATGGAAGCATCCTCACCTGGCGAGGTTCGCCTCGGCGCATGCCTCTGCTCCAACCAACCCACTTTGCCGCCGCTGCCTGGGCTGCCGCCGATACCTGGGCCACCACCGCTTCATGGGACCCCCTCCCTCCTATCCCTCTACTAGATCAAAGGGCGTCAGGAGTCTAGCCACAGCGAGACACAGAGCCGCCTGCTTTATTGCACACCGATGGCACACAGACATTTGCGAGCTTTTAGCGCACACCCCTCCGAGGCTGAGTCGTGGAGCCTGGGTGCACGGGGCTAAGGCTGGAGGAGTCGCCATGGGACGAGGGGGATCGAGTGCTCGAGCAAGTACGGGAATGGCGAAGTTTTGCATCACCTTATATGATCACATCAATGCTTCTCAAGGAGCCAAATAATGTATGAGAAACCGGAAAAGTTTGAACGTTTGAAAACTTTGCCGGCATAATGCATCCTTCCAATGCACGCCTACGTAGCCAACGTACACGACAACTAAGGTAGAAATCCAACTCAATTGTTACTTTGTTGGGAAAATGTACCATGGCTCAATCCACACATTCAGGTAACACACCCATGAAGCCAAGTTAACTCATCTCAATTGGCATATTTTGGTTATATTAATTTTTTTACTTGAAACTTGTTGGTCATGCCATTCTACTACTCGTCTAACACTTTTTCCACGTGGGAAGGGAGGGGGGCATGAAGGTACCCTGAATTTGTGGGACCGAGAAAAACTCGCAAATACGAGCGATGCATCAAAAAGAAACACATTCGTCCCCCTCCCCTAGTGATTTGACCTAGATTTGAAATCAAACCACGAGTGGTTCGAAAAAGGCAATCAAAAATATGGATTGTTCATCATTTTGTACATAGCTAGGGAATATAACAGACATGTCATATCAGTGTTTTAGAGAAGAGCCCTTCAAGTAGTTTGGCACCATGTTGGACTTCGTCCATCTTAATTTCCTCCCACATGTGAGCTTGGTACCACTACACAAGAACCATGCAAAACTTTTGAATCATGGCCCAATTTTATGTACATATTTGCAACTTTTCATGCACGCATGAAAACTTTGCAAAATATGTGCATTTTGGGTTGTCACACATAAATGTGTTTTTACTTGTCTGCCACCAATAAAATTTCCATTCGTGGCGAAACATGCATGACAGGATGTCCATTCCCAAGGTTTCATGAATTATCTCAATGTGCATCCATATATATATAATTTTCTTGGGCTAAATCCGCTTAAATGCAAATTTGACACAATGTGTAGATGAAGTACAGTTCAAAAAAATAATTGAAAAAATACATGGGTGTGTGACCTGAATGTGTGGATTGAGCCATGGTACATTATATAATGGCCAAACACACGCGCCGCACCCAACTAGCTAGCACAAATTAAAACAAGAGCGAGAGCATCGTGAGATTGATCAACCTAGCTAAATTTTAAAACAAGCAAAATTAAGTTATTGTGGGGCTCGATAGAAAAAGGTCGAAACAAAGCATGCATAGTCATATCATTTGTGGTTTACATACTACCTCTATCAGCAATACCAAATAAACATGGAATATATACACTTATATTTTTTAGAGAAGAACCTTGCACAGTTTTTTGCACCATGTGTTTGAGGCCTCACTTCCCCTGAAGTGTGTGGGAGCATTGCTACGAGAAAACAATGCCAAACATTTGAATCACATGACTCATTTTTTGGTAATGATATAGGTTTATGGTTTATGTGCAGGGTTTAGGGGGTTTAATTAGGGGTTAGGGTTTATAGAGATGCACATCTTTTTATTTCCATTTTGTGATGTACAATACTACATACCTAGGTAAAATACGAAGCATGACCTTTGTTAGAAGAACCTTTTAACGGGTTCGATCTCTTGTCATTCATATATATGTTGGAGTTTGCCTTGCTTCTTGAATTTCCCACGCTCATGCATGCACCTGGTTACTTCAAGAACCAGGGAGAACTTTTTAATATCATCACCCTATTTTTCGCACATATACGCAAATTTTCATTGCCATCAAGAGTTTGCAAACTAGTTTTTTTCGGTTTGCCACTCATAAATGTGTTTTTCTTTTGATTATTGCCCAAAGGAGAAAAAATATATTAAATGGGTGTTTTCTGTGAAGTGGCTACCGCATGAAGTGCAGTGTCCACACTACCACCAATCCAATATTCACAAGTCTGCATATGAGACATGGTAGCTACGATGGCAACTTCCAACGATCCATGAATTATCTTTGTGTGCAACCATATACTGAATTATATTTGGGCTAAATCGGTTTTATTTCAAATTTAATTGGGAGAAAGGGTACATGAATTACAATTCAAAAAAACAAGGTAAACACATGGACATGCCCCCAAAGATGTGGAAGATGAAGAGTGGCCGAACATGTGCGCTGCATCCAAGTAGAACACATAGCATGCACCGATAATTTGACCTAACTTTGAAATCAAGTCGTAGGTGGTTTGAAAAAAATCGTAAAATGGCAAAGCAAATCATGAAGTCATAAATTTTTGATGTACTATACATCCGTTAGGGATATTACAATGCAGGCAAGTATACCTTTCTTGTAAAATTGAGCAACATAATACACGATATATATTACCCAAAATATACGATTAAAAAGTTCAAACGACCATCTAGTTTCTAATGATGTAATTTTTATGCCGTAAAATTCATATTATGTTGTAATCAAATTGATGATCTAGGGATGCGCATTGGCATTATAATCCCTAACGGAGAGAGTAAGCAGTCTCTAGCTATAAAAAGTACCAAACAATGCATACGAAAATGATTTTCAGAGGAATACTAGTTTAACTTATTTAATTATAGTAGTAGGCGAAAATCAAACCCAGTAGTTGGATTTTTTGAACTTGATCTGTAGTGCTAGGAAAAACCCTAGTTTAGCCTATTTAATCATAGATTCGTAGATCGATGTTTTTACCTTCTTATTATATTACTAGGCAGCACATGTGTTTGTCCGTCCTGTGAAACTCGGAGGAAGAGGGATCACACGGAAGGAGACGAAGGGAGAGCAGTCACCGGCCCCCTCTTATTTATAGTGTCTCCCCTTTTTCAGGTGATGATGTTGACTGTTGTGCAGGGTTTGTCAGTGCGCAGGAGGTGCGAGCGAGTGGAGCGAGGCCGAGAATGAGAGAGATATTTTTTTGCGTGAGAGGGACAACCGAAGGATCCTGAAGGACCCAGAGACTTCCAGTACGCATCCTGATGCGTCTTCTCTTGACAAAGAAGATGGCTGGGAGTTTTCCTACCTACCGCACTTGACTTGTGCTCACTGAAGTGTGGGACCTCATGCATGGGAACCACACGTAAGTGACATACCTGTTGGTGTAATACCTTGGGTGATTATTATAATGTATTAGTACAATGTTTCATATGGATCCAAGGGTAGGAAAGCCAAGTTAACTCATTTACATGACATTATTTTTTCCTTGAAGCCAAGTTAACTCATCTATCTATTGGTTTATTTTGGTTATATTCAAGTTTTATTTGGAACTTGTTGGTCATGCCATTCTACTACTCGCCTAACACTTTTTCCGCGCGGGAAGGGGGGCCTGGTGCTACCCTGAATTTGTGGGAACCGGAAAAACTCGCAAATACGAGTGATGCATCAAAAAGAAACACATTCGTCCCCCCTCCCCCAGTGATTTGACCTAGATATGAAATCAAGCCACAAGTGGTTCGAAAAAGGCAATCGAAAACATGGATTGTTCATCATTTTCTGCATAGCTAGGGAAAATACCAGACATGTCATATCAGTGTTTTAGAGAAGAGCCCTTCAAGTAGTTTGGCACCATGTTGGGCATCGTCCAGCGTAATTTCCACCCAAACATGATTTTTTCGTTTGAATATGTCTAGACTTTGTTTATCATCTTCAATTCTTACTGTATGACATAAGAATACTATGTGCTTTGGTTTTTAATTTTTTTATTTTTTTTGAATTTTTTATGCCCATTTGAATCTTGGTCAAATCCTAGGTTTGACCAAGATTTAAACGAGTTTAAAACATGAAAAATGAAAAAGTAAGCATGGGTCCTTTTTAGTCACTCCAAAATGAAGCTTTTGGGAGGTTTTTGAAATCTCCATGTTTGAAACAAAAAACCACTTCTCTTCATGCGTGACTTCATAAGACAGAGTTTAGGGTTAGGGGTTAGATACATGATTTTTCTGGTTTGAATATGTCTAGACCTTGTTTATCAACTTGAATGCTTACTATATGACATAGAAGACTATGTGCTTTGGTTTTTCATTTTTTTTTGATTTTTTCGAATTTTTATGCCCATTTGAATCTTAGTTAAATCCTAGGTTTGACCAAGATTTAAACAAGTTTAAAACATGGAAATGAAAAAGTAAGCATGGATACTTCTTAGTCACTCAAAAATGAAGCTTTTGGGAGGTTTTTGAAATTTCCATGTTTAAAACCCAAAACCACTTGTCTTCATGCTTGACTTCATAAGACATAGTTTAGGGTTAGTGGTAGATACATGATTTTTCTGGTTTGAAAATGTTTAGACCCTGTTTATCAACTTGAATGCTTACTGTATGACATAAGAAGACTATGTGCTTTGGTTTTTCATTTTTTTTTATTTTTTTGAATTTTCTAATCCCATTTGAATCTTGGTCAAATCCTAGGTTTGACAAATATTTAAACAAGTTTAAAACATGAAAATGAAAAAGTAAGCCTGGATCCTTCTTAGTCGCTCCAAAATGAAGCTTTTGGGAGTTTTTTTTTGAAATTTCCATGTTTGAATCCCAAAACCACTTACCTTCATGCTTGACTTTTTGGAGTGACTAAGAAGGATCTATGCTTACTTTTTCATTTTCATGTTTTAAACTTGTTTAAATCTTGGTCAAACCTATGATTTGACCAAGATTCAAATGGTCATAATAGAGCATAGTCTTCTTATGTCATATAGTAAGCATTCAAGTTGAAACCCAAAACCACTACTCTTCATGCTTGAATTCATAAGATATAGTTTAGGGTTAGAGTAGATACATGATTTTTCTGGTTTGAATATGTCTAGACCTTGTTTATCAACTTGAATGCTTACTATATGACATAAGAAGACAATGCGCTTTGGTTTTTCATTTTTTTCATTTTTTCGAATTTTTTATGCCCGTTTGAATCTTGGTCAAATCCTAGGTTTGACCAAGATTTGAACAAGTTTAAAACATGAAAATAAAAAAGTAATCATGGGTCCTTCTTAGTCACTCCAAAATGAAGCTTTTGGGAGGTTTTTGAAATCTCCATGTTTGAAACAAAAAACCACTTCTCTTCATGCTTGACTTCATAAGACAGATTTTAGGGTTAGGGGTTAGATACATGATTTTTCTAGTTTGAATATGTCTAGACCTTGTTTATCAACTTGAATGCTTACTATATGACATAAAAAGACTATGTGCTTTGGTTTTTCATTTTTTGATTTTTTGACTTTTTATGCCCATTTGAATCTTGGTTAAATCCGAGGTTTGACCAAGATTTAAACAAGTTTAAAATATGAAAATAAAAAAGTAAGCATGGGTCCTTCTTAGTCACTCCAAAATGAAGCTTTTGAGAGGTTTTTGAAATCTCCATGTTCGAAACAAAAAACCACTTCTCTTCATGCTTGACTTCATAAGACAGAGTTTAGGATTAGGGGTTAGATATATGATTTTTCTGGTTTGAATATGTCTAGACCTTGTTTATCAACTTGAATGCTTACTATATGACATAAGAAGACTATGTGCTTTGGTTTTTCATTTTTTTTTTGATTTTTTTGACTTTTTATGCCCATTTGAATCTTGGTTAAATCCTATGTTTGACCAAGATTTAAACAAGTTTAAAACATGAAAATAAAAAAGTAAGCATGGATACTTCTTAGTCAATCCAAAATGAAGCTTTTGAGAGGTTTTTAAAATTTCCATGTTTGATACCCAAAACCACTTCTCTTCATGCTTGACTTCATAAGACAGAGTTTAGGGTTAGGGGGTAGATTCATAATTTTTCTGGTTTGAATATGTTTAGACCTTCTTTATCAACTTGAATGCTTACTGTATGACATAAGAAGACTATGTGCTTTGGTTTTCATTTTTTTTTGAATTTTTTAAGCCCATTTGAATCTTGGTCAAATCCTAGGTTTGACAAAGATTTAAACAAGTTTAAAACATGAAAATGAAAAAGTAAGCCTGGATCCTTCTTAGTCGCTCCAAAATGAAGCTTTTGGGAGTTTTTTTTTGAAATTTCCATGTTTAAAACCCAAAACCACTTATCTTCATGCTTGACTATTTGGAGGGATAAAGAAGGATCTATGCTTACTTTTTCATTTTCATGTTTTAAAATTGTTTAAATCTTGATCAAACCTATGATTTGACCAAGATTCAAATGGTCATAAAAGTACATAGTCTTCTTATGTCATATAGTAAGCATTCAAGTTGAAACCCAGAACCACTTCTCTTCATGCTTGAATTAATATGATAGAGTTTAGGGTTAGGGTAGATACATGATTTTTCTGGTTTAAATATGTCTAGACCTTGTTTATCAACTTGAATACTTACTATATGACATAAGAAGACTATGTGCTTTGGTTTTTCATTTTTTTTCATTTTTTTGATTTTTTTGATTTTTTTGAATTTTTATGCCCATTTGAATCTTGGTTAAATCCTAGGTTTGACCAAGATTTTAAAACATGAAAATGAAAAAGTAAGGATGGATACTTCTTAGTCACTCCAAAATGAAGCTTTTGGGAGGTTTTTGAAATTTGCATGTTTGAAACCCAAAACCACTTCTCTTCATGCTTGACTTCATAAGACAGAGTTTAGGGTTAGGGGTAGATACATCATTTTTCTGGTTTGAATATGTTTAGACCTTGTTTATCAACTTGAATGCTTACTATATGACATAAGAAGACTATGTGCTTTGGTTTTTCATTTTTTTTTCATTTTTTTAAGCCCATTTGAATCTTGGTCAAATCCTAGGTTTGACAAAGATTTAAACAAGTTTAAAACATGAAAATGAAAAAGTAAGCCTCGATCCTTCTTAGTCGCTCCAAAATGAAGCTTTTGGGAGTTTTTTTTTCAAATTTCCATGTTTGAAACCCAAAACCACTTATTCTTCATGCATGACTTTTTGGAGTGACTAAGAAGGATCTATGCTTACTTTTTCATTTTCATGTTTTAAAATTGTTTAAATCTTGGTCAAACCTATGATTTGACCAAGATTCAAATGGTCATAAAAGAACATAGTCTTCTTATGTCATATAGTAAGCATTCAAGTTGAAACCCAAAACCACTTCTCTTCATCCTTGAATTCATAAGATAGAGTTTAGGGTTGATGACCCACAAGTATAGGGGGTGTATCGTAGTACTTTCGATAAATAAGTGTCGAACCCAACGAGGAGCAGAAGGTGTTGACAAGCAGTTTCAATGAAGGATTCACTGTAAATGCTCACAGGAAAGTTTTCAGGAGGTTTTGATATAGCAGATAAATAAAATACAAGTAAGTAAAATGCGAAAATAATAATTGCAGCAAGTGGCCCAGTCCTTTTTAGCACAAAGGACAAGCCGGTTTTTTTACTTATGATGACCAAACGTTCTTGAGGACACACGGGAATTTAGTCTAGTGCTTTCGCTTCATATAGTTGATTTATCTTCATTGTTTTGATAAGTGTTGTGTGGGTGAACCTATGCTAATGCACCGCCCTTCCTAGGACTAATACATACTTGTGATTAAACCCCTTGCAAGCATCCGCAAATACAAGAAAGTAATTAAGATAAATCTAACCGCAGCCTTAAACTCGAGATCCCGCTATCCCTCATGCATCGATATACCAACGGGGGTTTAGGTTGCCGTCACTCCGCAACCCCACAATTAGCAAACGAATACAAGATGCATTCCCTAGGCCCATAAAGGTGAAGTATCATGTAGTCGACGTTCACATGACACCACTAGAAGAATAACACCACAACTTAAATATCAAACCATTAAATATTACTCAACATAGTTCACTACTAACATTTAGACTTCACCCATGTCCCCAAGAACTAAACGAACTACTCACAAGACATCATATGGAACATGATCAGAGGTGATATGATGATGGATAATAATCTGAACATAAACCTTGATTCAACGGTTTCACTCAATAGCATCAATAACAAGGAGTAATTAACACCGGGAGAGTTTCCCCTATGAAATACTCAAAATTCAACCCTAGATGTTACAATGGAGACGAGGTGCAGCGGTGGAGATGACGGTGTCGGTGGTGGAGATGATGATGATGATGATCCCAATGAAGTCCAGCTCGATGACGGTGACGATGGCGACGATTTCCCCCTCCGGGAGGGAATTTCCCCGACAGATTTCTACCCTGCCAGAGAGCTCTTTTCTCTCTGGTGTTTTTCCGCCTCGAGGAGGCGGCGCTGTCTATCCTCGATGCCCCCCGCACCTTAGGGTTTTTGGGAGATGAAGTACGCGGAAGGGCGATGGCCGAGGGGGTCGTGGGCCCCTCCCCACGTGGCGGCGCGCCGGCCTTGGTAGCCGCGCCGGCCTATGGGGAGGGCCCATGGCGGCCCTCCTCGGCCTCCCCTTTTGGCTAGCTCCGTCATTTGGAAAAATAGGAGCTTCGGTATATTTTCCGTCAATTGTTGATCTTCAGAAATATTGTATCCTGACGGCGCTTTTTCCAGCAGAATCCCGACTCCGGTGAGTAATTCTCCAATAATCATGAAACATGCAAAATAGGTGAAATAACATAAGTATCATCTCTAAATATGAAATATATCAATGAATAACAAGAATTATGATATAAAATAGTGATGCAGAATGGATGTATCAACTCCCCCAAGCTTAGACCTCGCTTGTCCCCGAGCGAAACCGAACTCGAGAAACGAGACCACATGTTTATGGAGTGAAGAGTCGATAAATAAAATACGGACAAGAAGCATCACATTTATTAATTCACACAAGACATTCTAGTAAACAACTTCCTCATATAACTCAACTTGAAACAAGTAAAGGGAAATCACAAATAAAGGTGCATAGGAAATCATAATTGGTGATGGCAAACTTCGTTCTTGGTCAAAGAACAATTAACAGATTGTACTTATCTTTCGAGCAGAGTCTTTATATTAGAGCTTATATGGCAGAACTTACATGCTCAATCATAACAATCTTCTCATAATCATTGATAACTTTCAAAGTCATATTCATTCAGATAAAATTTGTACTAAACAAGGAAGAATTAAAGACATGATTAAATAGATCACAATATAAATGGTTGGATCACAACAACTCAATTGCTTGCTTGAGATAGAGGGAAATAGGTTTACTGACTCAACATAAAAGTAAAAGATAGGCCCTTCGCAGAGGGAAGCAGGGATTAAATCATGTGCTAGAGCTTTTTAAGTTTTGAAATCATAAAGAGAGCATAAAACATAAAGTTTTGAAAGGTGTTTGTTGTTGTCAACGAATGGTAGTGGGCACTCTAACCCCCTTGTCAAACAGACTTTCAAAGAGCGGCTCCCATGAAGGACGTTATCTCTACCAGCAAGGTAGATCATGCCTCTTCTCTTTTGTTTACACATGTACTTTAGTTTTATTTATGGATGACACTCCTCCCAACCTTTGCTTTCACAAGCCATGGCTAACCGAATCCTCGGGTGCCTTCCAACATTTCACATACCATGGAGGAGTATCTATTGCAAAATTAAGTTGCTTACTGATAAATCAGGGCAAAACATGTGAAGAGAATTATTAATGACAGTTATTAATTGGGGCTGGGCACCCCGTTGCCAGCTCTTTTTGCAAAATTATTGGATAAGCGGATGTATATGCCACTAGTCCATTGGTGAAAGTCCGTCCAACAAGATTGAAAGATAAAACACCACATACTTCCTCATGAGCTATAAAACATTGACACAAATAAGAGATAATAACTTTTGAATTGTTTAAAGGTAGCACATGAAATATTTACTTGGAGTGGCGCAGGATACCACATAATAGGTAGTTATGGTGGACACAAATGGCATGGGTTTGGTTTAAGGTTTTGGATGTACGAGAAGCATTCCCTCTCAGTACAGGTCTTTGGCTAGCAAGGTTGGTTAGCAAGCTTAAGAGTTGAGGGATACAAACAAATATACATATGATAGAAACAATCATGCATCTTCCTTGTAAGCACAAGCAATTTTAACTTCAGAATACTAAGCTCATTAGCTAACAAGAAAGAAAGATAATGAAATAATATATCTACATGTACTTCCCTCTTTTCTACTTAAGCCTCAAAGTATTGTTGCTATTGACCAATGCTAAGTTTGCCATAACCAAATAGATTTACTTGATGCTCCCAAAGTGATACCAATACTAACAACAAGATCAATCATATAACAGAAATTGCAAACTAAAATAAGGTGTCCAAAAAGTAAATGATAAAACTTCTCATTAATATTCCATAACGATAACTCACACCAAGGGATACATAGATAACCAACTAAAAGAGAGATACTTCCACACTGCAAACCATCTTATATGATAACTTCCCTACTCATGATATGACACTACTTGACAATAAAAAGGTAAAGGATAGTGATGATGTGATACCGCGACACTCCCCCAAAGCTTGGAACAAGCCAAGGGGATGCCAATACCAATGATGAATTACTCCTTCGGTGATGGTGGTGAATTCTTGATAAGCTTCTTAACAAGCTCCTTTAGCTCATCAATCTCGTAGGTGAGGTTGCGGATCAGCTCCGAGTTTTGCTCGACGCGGTTAATGAGTATGTCAGACCGCGAGTCCCAACTCTTAGAGTTGTTTCCCCACTCCTCAGCTTCAGGTTTCATCCTTCCTGCATTGTTAGAACGATCCATATCCCAACTACTAGGCAATTCTGCCACATGAATCCTTTCAATTTGACTCGTATGAATTAGAGTATGGAAGGGGTTATTGATGCCTGGAGAAGATGTCCTTGGAGCTAGGAAGCGACGTGGAACTTTTCCTCCGGTGCTAATCCGTGCGCTTCTCTTGAGGTTGAGCGAATTCGCCACCACCCCGATGCTTGCGACGGTGGCGCGCGGGTATACACGCGGGTCTTCCTCCACTTCTCCTTCATCTTCACTCTCGACTTCCTCTTTCAACTTGGGATCTTGAATATCTTCCTCCGAAAGCCCCTTGCCCTTGTTGTTGGAGACCATGGTGCTTCTAGATCAAAAACAGATCCTGGTAGAAAACAGCTCGAAACGAAACACGACGAGGAGACGATATACGGACCTCGGGGGATTATATAGAGAAAATTTTCACGACAGAAGGAAAGCACTAGGTCGAACTCGAGTGGAAGAGGGACTCCGAGGAGCCGTCCCCATATGGCGGCACAGCCAGGGTGGGGCCTGCACCACCACGTGGGGACGCGCCCTCGTGCATCTCCTCCACTCCGATTCGATCTCATAATTTTTCATATTTTCTAAAAATAGCGAAAATATTGTTCGGGAAGTTAAACACGGACTTTTTACTACCAAAACTGTTACCTATTCGCAGTCGAACTCTGCAGAACTATCAATTTGATCTTTGATGAAGGTTTCCGGAGTCACCACTCGAATAACATCAACATCTTCATTATAAGAATCCCCAAAAGTATAATGTTTGAGTCTTTGTCCATTCACCACTTGTGTGGCATCATCTTTCAGCGAAGCAATTTTTATTGCCCCTGAACGATACACCTCCACAATGACATATGGTCCTTCCCATTTTGAGGTAATTTTCCTGCAAAAAATCTGAGACGAGACAGATACAATAGGACTTTATCTCCAACATTAAATTCTCTTTTAATAATTCTTCTATCATGCCATCTCTTAACTTTCTCCTTAAAAAGTTTAGCATTTTCATAAGCTTCACTTCTCCATTCATCTAAAGAGCTCAATTGTAGCAACCTTTTCTTACCGGCAAGTTTAAGATCTTTATTAAGTTCTCTTACAGCCTAATAAGCTCTGTGCTCTAGTTCTAAAGGTAAATGACAAGCTTTTCCATAAACCATTTTATAAGGAGACATACCCATAGGATTTTTATAAGCAGTTCTATAAGCCCACAATGCTTCCTTCAACTTACTGGCCCAATTTTTCCTAGATTTATTAATAGTCTTTTGCAAGATAGATTTAATTTCTCTATTTGATAATTCTACTTGCCCACTAGTTTGAGTATGATAAGCTGAAGCAATTCTATGATTAATACCATATTTATCAAGAGTTTTTCTAGGACCACCATGAATAAAATGAGAACCTCCATCAGTCATAAGATATCTAGGTACTCCAAACCTAGGAAAGATAACATCTAAAAGCATTTTTAAAGAGGTCTCACCATCAGCACTTTTTGTGGGTATGGCTTCCACCCATTTAGTAACATAATCAACAACAACAAGTATATGAGTGTTACCTTCTGAAGAAGGGAAAGGACCCATAAAGTCGAATCCCCAACAATCAAATGGTTCAATAACGAGAGTATAATTCATAGGCATTTCATTGCGTCTAGAGATATTACCAACTCTTTGACATTCATCACAAGATAAAATAAACTTTCTTGCATCTTTAAAGAGAGTTGGCCAATAAAACCTGACTGTAGAACCTTTTGTGTGGTTCTATCTCCGGCGTGATGTCCTCCATAAACACTACCATGACACTTACTCAATATCTCTTATTGTTCATATTCGGGGACACATCTTCGCATAATACCATCCACTCCTTCTTTATATAAGTGTGGGTCATCCCAAAAATAATGCATCAAATCATAAAAGAATTTCCTCCTTTGCTGAGCTGAAAAGGTTGGAGGCAAGTACTTCGAAACGATAAAGTTAGCATAATCAGCATACCAGGGACTATCTCGCGAGCTCACCTTTATTGCAGCCAATTGTTCATTTGGAAAACTATCATTAACAGGAACATGATCATAAGCAATATTTTCCAATCTAGACAAATTATCAGCAGCAGGATTATCAGCACCTTTCCTATCTACAATATGTAAATCAAATTCTTGCAAAAGAAGCACCCATCTAATGAGCCTTGGCTTAGCATCTTTCTTTTCCATAAGGTACCTAATTGCAGCATGATCAGATGAACTATGACTTTCGAATCAACAATATAAGGTCTAAACTTGTCACAAGCAAAAACTACGGCTAACAACTCTTTTTCAGTTGTAGCATAATTTCTTTGAGCAGCATCAAGAGTCTTACTAGCATAATGAATAACATTCAATTTTTTTATCTACTCATTGTCCAAGAACAACACCTACAGCAAAATCACTAGCATCACACATAATTTCAAAAGGTAAATTCCAATCAGGAGGTTCAACTACAGGAGCAGTTGTTAAGGCTTTCTTTAGAGTTTCAAAAGCTTCCTTACAATCATCATCAAAAACAAAAGGTACATCTTTTTGAAGAAGATTAGTAAGAGGCTTTGAAATTTTAGAGAAATCTTTAATAAATCTCCTATAAAAACCAAGCATGACCAAGAATACTACGAATACCTTTAACATCCCTAGGATAGGGCATCTTCTCAATTGCTTCAACTTTAGCTCTATCTACTTCAATACCTCTCTCAGAAATTTTATGTCCCAATACAATTCCGTCATTAACCATAAAGTGACATTTCTCCCAATTAAGAACAAGGTTAGTTTCTTCACATCTCTGCAAAACTTCATCAAGGTTTCGCAAACAATTATCGAAAGAATTCCCATAGACGGAAAAATCATCCATGAATACCTCTACAATCTTTTCACAAAAGCCATGGAAAATAGCAGACATGCATATTTGAAAAGTAGCAGGAGCATTACATAAACCAAAAGGCATTCGCCTATAAGCATAAGTTCCATAGGGACAAGTGAAAGTGGTTTTCTCTTGATCTTTAGCTCTAACAGCAATTTGTGAAAACCCAGAATAACCATCAAGAAAGCAGAAATGAGTATTTTTAGATAACCTTTCTAACATTTGATCAAAAAATGGTAAAGGGTAATGATCTTTCTTAGTAACTTCATTAACCTTTCGAAAATCAATGCACATTCTATACCCTACAACTACTCTTTGAGGGATGAGCTCATCATTATCATTAGGTACAACAGCTTATTCCTCCTTTCTTAGGAACACAATGCACAGGACTAACCCATCTACTATCAGCAATAGGATATATAATACCAGCTTCAAGAAGTTTCAATACCTCATTCCTTACCACATCCTTCATCTTAGGAATTAGACGACGCTGATGTTCAACAACAGGCTTTGCATCATCTTCCATATTGATGGCATGTTGGCAAATAGAGGGAGAAATCCCTTTCAAGTCATCAAGAGTGTAGCCAATAGCTCCTCGGTGTTTCTTCAATATTTCCAATAATCTTTCTTCCTCAAAATCTGAAAGCTTAGCACTAATAATAACAGGATATGTTTTCTTATCATCAATATAAGCATACTTAAGATTATCAGGTAACGGTTTCAAATCAAAAACAGGATATTCCTTTGGTGGTGGTGTTGTACCTAGATCTTCGACCGGTAAGTCATGTTTAAGAATGGTTTGACGAAGGAAAATTTCATCAAGCTCATTCCTTTCTTCCCTAAAGACTTCACTCTCGTGATCCTCCAAATATTGCTGCAAAGGATTATTAGGAGCAAGATCAATAGATGCAAGATGTTCAACTCTAAAATCATCATTAGGCAATTCAGCTTCATAAGGAACTTTGGCAAATTTAGAGAAATTAAACTCATAAGATTCACCAGCAAATTTAGTCACAATTTTCTCTTTCTTGCAATCTATAATAGCTCCACAAGTATTTAGAAAAGGTCTACCAAAAATGATAGGACAAGCCTTACTAGCAGCAGAACCAAGCACCAAAAAGTCAGCAGGATATGTAATCTTACCACATAGAACTTCCACATCTCGAACAATACCAATAGGAGAGATAGTTTCTCTATTAGCTAGCCGAATAACCACATCAATATCTTCAAGTTCACAAGAACCAATTTGATGCATGATTTCCACATAAAGCTCATAAGGAATGGCACTAGAACTTGCACCAATATCACATAAACCATAATAACAATGATCACCAATTTTAACAGAGAGCATAGGAACGCCGGCTTTCCTAGACTTACTAGGATGTGAAACAATATTAGAAGCATCTTCACAGAAAATGATGTGACCATCTTCTACATTTTCAGTCACAAGGTCTTTAACTATTGCAACAGCAGGTTCAACATTTATTTGCTCCTCATGTTCTATAGGTTTCTTTGCACTTTTGTTAACTACACTAGTTATAACAGAATACTCTTTCATTTTAGCAGGAAAAGGAATTATTTCAATATAAGCTTCAGGAAGAATGTGATCAACATTTTTAACTTCAATACATTTACCTATAGGTGAATCAGTTTTATCTTTGTAAGGTTCATGATACTTATTAAAATTCTTCCTAGGCAATTCAAAATGAGAGGCAAAAGCTTTATAAAAATTTGCAACAACTTGAGAGTCAAGACCATAAGTAGCACTCATATTTCGAAATTTATCAGTATCCATAAAAGTTTCAATGCATACATAATCATAATTTATACCCGACTCTCTACCTTTGTCGTTCTCCCATCCTTCGGTATTCTCCTGAATCCGATCAAGAAGGTCCCATTTAAACTCTTCTTTGTTGCGCGTGAATGATCCAGAACAAGTAGTATCCAACAAGGTTTTATCTTGAAAAGAAAGTCTTGCATAGAAATTATCAATGATGATATTACCAGGAAGCTCATGAATGGGGCATTTGAGCATTAAAGACTTCAATCTCCCCCATGCTTGGGAAATACTCTCTTCATCATGAGGCCAGAAATTATATATGCGGTTTCGGTCTTTGTGAATTTCACTTGGAGGATAGAATTTAGAATAAAATAGAGGCATAATATCCTTCCAATCAAGAGAATGCACATTCTTCAGCAGTTTATACCAATGCGCCGCTTTACCAGACAACGACATAGAGAATAGTTTCTTCCTAACTTCATCCATAGAAATACCTGCACACTTGAATAACCCGCATAATTCATGTAAAAACAATAAATGATCTCCAGGATGGACAGTTCCATCCCCTTCATAGCGGTTATCCACAACACGTTCAATAATTTTCATAGGTATTTTATATGGAATCACTTTCTTACCTGGCGCCTCATCCACTACCGTTGCAGTAGTAGTAGATTTTCCAAATAGGAATTCAAGAGAAGATCTCTCCATAATGAATTATAGCAGCAGGCAGAAATAAAAACAGCACATACAGTAAAAAATTTCTTACCAATTCTACTTACCAATAGCGCTTCACTCCCCGGCAACGGCGCCAGAAAATATCTTGATGACCCACAAGTATAGGGGGTGTATCGTAGTACTTTCGATAAATAAGAGTGTCGAACCCAACGAGGAGCAGAAGGTGTTGACAAGCAATTTCGATGAAGGATTCACTGTAAATGCTCACAGACAAGTTTTCAGTAGGTTTTGATATAGCATATAAATAAAATACAAGTAAGTAAAATGCGAGAATAATAATTGCAGCAAGTGGCCCAATCCTTTTTAGCACAAAGGACAAGCCGGTTTGTTTACTTATGATGACCAAACGTTCTTGAGGACACACGGGAATTTAGTCTAGTGCTTTCGCTTCATATAGTTGATTAATCTTCATTGTTTTGATAAGTGTTGTGTGGGTGAACCTATGCTAATGCACCGCCCTTCCTAGGACTAATACATACTTGTGATGAAACCCCTTGCAAGCATCCGCAAATACAAGAAAGTAATTAAGATAAATCTAACCACAGCCTTAAACTCTGAGATCCTGCTATCCCTCATGCATCGATATACCAACAGGGGTTTAGGTTGCTGTCACTCCGGCAACCCCACAATTAGCAAATGAATACAAGATGCATTCCCCTAGGCCCATAAAGGTGAAGTATCATGTAGTCGACGTTCACATGACACCACTAGAAGAATAACACCACAACTTAAATATCAAACCATTAAATATTACTCAACATAGTTCACTACTAACATTTAGACTTCACCCATGTCCTCAAGAACTAAACGAACTACTCACAAGACATCATATGGAACATGATAAGAGGTGATATGTTGATGGATAACAATCTGAACATAAACCTTGATTCAACGGTTTCATTCAATAGCATCAATAACAAGGAGTAATTAACACCGGGAGAGTTTCCCCTATGAAATACTCAAAATTCAACCCTAGATGTTACAGCGGAGACGAGGTGCAGCGGTGGAGATGACGGTGTCGGTGGTGGAGATGATGATGATGATGATCCCAATGAAGTCCAGCTCGATGACGGTGACGATGGCGACGATTTCCCCCTCCGGGAGGGAATTTCCCCGGCAGATTTCTACCCTGCCAGAGAGCTCTTTTCTCTCTGGTGTTTTTCCGCCTCGAGGAGGCGGCGCTGTCTATCCTCGATGCCCCCCCCCCGCACCTTAGGGTTTTTGGGAGATGAAGTACGCGGAAGGGCGATGGTCGAGGGGGTCGTGGGCCCCCTCCCCACGTGGCGGCGCACCGGCCTTGGTAGCCGCGCCGGCCTATGGGGAGGGCCCATGACTGCCCTCCTCGGCCTCCCCTTTTGGCTGGCTCCGTCATTTGGAAAAATAGGAGCTTCGGTATATTTTCCGTCAATTGTTGGTCTTCAGAAATATTGTATCCTGACGACGCTTTTTCCAGCAGAATCCTGACTCCGGTGAGTAATTCTCCAATAATCATGAAACATGCAAAATAGGCGAAATAACATAAGTATCATCTCTAAATATGAAATATATCAATGAATAATAGTAAATTATGATATAAAATAGTGATGCAAAATGGACGTATCAAGGGTTAGGGTAGATACATGATTTTTCTGGTTTAAATATGTCTAGACCTTGTTTATCAACTTGAATGCTTACTATATGACATAAGAAGACTATGCGCTTTGGTTTTTCATTTTTTCGATTTATTTCAATTTTTTTATGCCCATTTGAATCTTGGTCAAATCCTAGGATTGACCAAGATTTAAACAAGTTTAAAACATGAAAATGAAAAAATAAGCATGGGTCCTTCTTAGTCACTCCAAAATGAAGCTTTTGGGAGGTTTTTGAAATCTCCATGTTTGAAACAAAAAACCACTTCTCTTCATGCGTGATTTCATAAGACAGAGTTTAGGGTTAGGGGTTAGATACATGATTTTTCTGGTTTGAATATGTCTAGACCTTTTTTATCAACTTGAATGCTTACTATATGACATAAGAAGACTATGTGCTTTGGTTTTTCATTTTTTTTTGATTTTTTGAATTTTTATGTCCATTTGAATCTTGGTTAAATCCTAGGTTTGACCAAGATTTAAACAAGTTTAAAACATGAAAATGAAAAAGTAAGTCTAGATCCTTCTTAGTCACTCCAAAATGTAGCTTTTGGGAGGTTTTTGAAATTTCCATGTTTGAAACCCAAAACCACTTCTCTTCATGCTTGACTTCATAAGACAGAGTTTAGGGTTAGGGGGTAGATATATGATTTTTCTAGTTTGAATATGTTTAGACCTTGTTTATCAACTTGAATGCTTACTGTATGACATAAGAATACTATGTGCTTTGCTTTTTCATTTTTTATTTTTTTTGAATTTTTTATGCCCATTTGATTAATCTTGGTCAAATTCTTGGTATGACCAAGATTTAAACAAGTTTAAAACATGAAAATGAAAAAGTAAGCCTGGATCCTTCTTAGTCGGGGTTAGGGGTAGATACATGATTTTTTTGGTTTGAATATGTTTAGACCTTGTTTATCAGCTTTAATGCTTACTTTATGACATAAGAAGACTATGTGCTTTGGTTTTTCATTTTTCATTTTTTTTTATTTTTATGCCCATTTGAATCTTGGTCAAATCCTAGGTTTGACCAAGATTTAAACAAGTTTAAAACATGAAAATGAACAAGTGTCAAGTTCACCTTGGTTCTTGCAGCAACCAGGCGCATATATGGATGCAAATTGAGATAATTCATGAAACATTGGAAATGGCCATCGTGTCATGTTTCCCCAAAAATGAAAATTGGATTGGTGGCAGACAAGTAAAAGCACATTTATGTGAGACAACCCAAAATGCACGTATTTTGCAGAGTTTTCACGCATGCATTAAAAGTTGCGAATATATACAAAAAATGCATGTGGGGCCATGATTCAAAAGTTTGACATATATGGCTCTTGTGTAGTAGTACTGTAGTAGTACCAAGCTCACATGTGGGAAGAAATTAAGCTCGACGAAGTCCAACATGTTTCCAAACTATTTGAAGTGCTATCTTCTAAAACATATGTATGGCATGTCTCATATTTTCCCTAGCTATATATGTAGAAAAAGATGAACAATCCATGATGTTCGATTGCCTTTTCTGAACCACCTTTGGCATGATTTCAAATCTGGTCAAAATCATTTGGGGGTAGGGGACGAGTGTGTTTCTTTTGGATGCATCGCTCGTATTTTCAAGTTTTGGGGGGTCCCACAAATTCAGGGTTTAGGGTTATGGGGTAGATACATGATTATTCTGGTTTGAATATGTCTATACCTTGTTTATCAACTAGAATGCTTACTGTATGACATAAGAAGACTAGGTGCTTTGGTTTTTCATTTGTTTTTTCAATTTTTATGCCCATTTGAGTCTTGATAAAATCCTAGGTTTGACCAAGATTTAAAGAAATTTAAAACATGAAAAAGAAAACGTAAGCCTGTATCCTTCTTAGTCACTCGAAAATATACCAATTGATAGATGAGTTAACTTGGCTTCATGGAAAAAATAATGTCATGTAAATGAGTTAACTTGGCTTTCCTACCCTTAAATCCATAGGAAACTTTGTACTAATACAGTATAATAATCACCCGAGTTTTTACACCAACAGGCCGGTCTGTCACTTACGTGTGGTGCCCATGCGTGAGGTCCCACACTGCAGTGAGCACAAGTCACGTGCGGTAGGTACGCAAACTCCCATCCATCTTCTATGTCAAGAGAAGATGCATCAGGATGCGTACTGGAAGTCTCTGGGTCCTTCAGGATCCTTCGGTTGTCCCTCTCACACAAAAAAACATCTCTCTCATTCTTGGCCTCACTCGCACCTCCTGTGCACTAAAAAACCCTGCGCACTGACAAACCCTGCACAACAGTCAACATCACCCGAAGAAGGGGAGACACCATAAATAAGAGGGGCCTCGTGACTGCTCTCCCTTCTTCTACTTCCGCGTGATCCCTTTCCTCCAAGTTTCACTGGACGGGCAAACACACATGTGCTGCATAGTAATTATAAAAGAAGTAAAAAATCGACCTACGAATCTATGATTAAATAGGTTAAACTAGGGTTCTGCCCAATACTACATATCAAGTTAAAAAATATCCAACTACGGGGTTCGAACATCCCCATTTCTAATCCATGCATTTTTTCAACCTCATCCAAATGACCTCAAATTATAGGGTTAGCATCTAGTGCACTATGTGTGAACATGTATGCACTATGTGTGCTATAACTTGTATGTTTTTAAAATTTGAATAAGTTTGAAATATTTGAAATGGGGCTTTTGGCTTAACCGTGACATATAATGCCATTTTACTATATGTTATGCTCGGTTTGAACCAAATTTGAATAAGTTTGAAATATTTAAAATGGGGCTTTGGTCTTTACCGTGAACTCCAACAAGCAATCGGTCGACCAAAATGAGCTAGAAAAGAGCCCCAAAGGTAGCCAAACAGCCCCATTTCTAACCCAAACATGATTTTTCTGGTTGGAATATGTCTAGACCTTGTTTATCACCTTGAATACTTACTGTATGACATAAAAAAGACTATATGCTTTGGTTTTTCATTTTTTTGGTTTTTTGCGTTTTTTATGCCCATTTGAATCTTAGTCAAATCCTTGGTTTGACAAAGGTTTAAACAAGTTTAAAAGATGAAAATGAAAAAGTAAGCCTGGATCCTTCTTAGTCACTCCAAAATATCCATGTTTGAAACCCAAAACCACTTCTCTTCATGCTTGACTTCATATGACAGAGTTTAGGCTTAGGAGGTAGATACATGATTTTTCTTGTTTGAATATGTCTAGACCTTGTTTATCAACTTGAATGCTTACTATGTGACATAAGAAAACTATGTGCTTTGGTTTTTCATTTTTTTTCATTTTTATGCCCATTTGAATCTTGTTCAAATCCTAGGTTTGAACAAGATTTAAACAAGTTTAAAACATGAAAATGAAAAAGTAAGCCTGGATCCTTCTTAGTCACTCCAAAATGAAGCTTTTGGGAGGTTTTTGAAATTTCCATGTTTGAAACCCAAAACCACTTCTCTTCATGATTGACTTCATAAGACAAAGTTTAGGGTTAGGGGTAGATACATGAATTTTGTGGTTTGAATATGTCTAGACCTTGTTTATCAACTTGAATGCTTACTATATGACATAAGAAGACTATGTGCTTTGGTTTTTCATTATTTTCATTTTTTTTGAAATTTTTATGCCCATTTGAATCTTGGTTAAATCCTAGGTTTGACCAAGATTTAAACAAGTTTAAAACATGAAAATGAAAAAGTAAGCATGGATCCTTCTTAGTCACTCCAAAATGAAGCTTTTGGAAGGTTTTTGAAATTTCCATGTTTGAAACCCAAAACCACTTCTCTTCATGCTTGACTTCATAAGACAGAGTTTACGGTTAGGGTAGATACATGATTGTTCTAGTTTGAATATGTCTAGACATTGTTTATCAACTTGAATACTTACTATATGACATAAGAAGACGTACTGTGTTCTTTGGTTTTTCATTTTTTTTCATTTTTCATTTTTATGCCCATTTGAATCTTGGTCAAATGATAGGTTTGACCAAGATTTAAACAAGGTTAAAACATGAAAATGAAAAAGTAAGCATGGATGCTCCTTAGTCACTCAAAAAATGAAGCTTTTGGGAGTTTTTTGAAATGTTCATGTTTGAAACCCAAAACAACTTCCCTTCATGCTTTACTTCATAAGACAAAGTTTACGGTTAGGGGTACATACAATATTTTTCTGGTTTGAATATGTCTAGACCTTGTTTTTTAACTTGAATGCCTACTATATGACATAAGAAGACTATGTGCTTTGGTTTTTCATTTTATTTTTATTTTTTATGCCCATATGAATCTTGGTCAAATCCTAGGTTTGACCTAGATTTAAACAAGTTTAAAACATGTGTTGCGGTCAGAAACCCACCGGCGGGCAGCGACGGGCAACACAGTAGAGCCGGGAACAACTTAGGGTTGCGGCTGGCCCTGGTCCCTCCGAGCGACGGCCCGCAAAGCCTCTGGTACGCACGTCCGATGCTAGTGCAAGGGCGTGCCACCTGACCTATACCTGGTCAGGAAGGTGATGGAGATGCCTCGCTTAGTTTCCTGCATGGCATACACGTAAACATTAAATACGAGCCTCGATCGGCTCTCAGGTTATCCTGTGAATCGGCTCAAGGAGCCGATCCACCCATGATTCGCACTAGGTGCACGAATATATGGTGGTCCTGCTTGATCAAGATAAAGCTAAAACGATCTACAACGATTTGGGGTTTTCACCGCATAATCGGATCATCCTACTCACGATTGGGCCTCGCGGCCACGCACGGTGGTCGTAAGCCGATCCTAGATAGGGCCTAAAAACCAACATGAGGTTGATCCCCGGAACATCCTGTCTAGGACTAGCAAACGACACCCTACGTGCCGCTGGATCCTCCAACCCTTTGTAAGGCCTAACTATTGCAGATATTAAACTAATCCTTGTAGAACAAGGAGCAACCGTAACGGACCGGATCTACTAAATAATGATCAAGCGGGGTGCCGCCCCTACACCTAAGATAGGTGTAAGGGCGGCTAGATATGCAAGGGTTGCACTACGGCAGCATATGATACGAAGAACAATGCTAACCCTAACATATCTAAGATAACTACGTTGCTCGCCATAAAAAAAGCTTCAGTACGAGCAACGCGTGAACAACATAAAGCTTGTGCTGCCTAGATCGCAAGATGCGATCTAGGCAGCATGATGCTTACCGGTAGAAACCCTCGAGACGAAGGAGTTGGCGATGCGCCGAGATTGATTTGTGGTTGAACGTTGGTTGTTGTTTATTCCATAAACCCTAGATACATATTTATAGTCCAGGAGACTTTCTAATTTAGGCGTGCACCTAAACGTGCACGGGTTAAACTCTATCTTTTAATCTAAGATGTGATCTACTATATTACAGATACAAAGGAAAACTAGCCCAAACGTTGCGCATAAGGCCGATTCATGTATTTCTTCCGTATATAATATTTAAGCCCATCTTGATCGCGGCCCACCTCTGACTTGGTCAAATTCTGGTGATAACACATGCCCCCTGGTTTTGGAATTGATAATTCCAAAATCACTCTGTTTTTCTTCGTCGGGTCATGTCGTGGCAGAGCAGAACCGTCGCAGCATTCTTCATCATGATGCTCTGCCCCCTCAACTATTCCGCGTGATTTGACCGCTGTCTTTGGGCACCGCCTCCTCGGAAACTGCTGTGGCATTGAATTTCTACTATAGCCCCTTTATTTAACCGCTCTGAGCAGTTTACCACTTCATCCCTTTGCTCTGTTCTGGCCATCGGCACCCCAAAAACCCCCAATCTCCCATAGCCATGCCTTCCTCTTCTTCCTCCTCCTCCTCGTCGGTCTTCTCTGACTCTTCCTCATCTCGCGAGCCGACGCCGGAGTGGGGCTCGTTGGCGGCGCACGACATTCTTGCCCCAACGACGTGGGACAAGGAGGAACACGATTCCTCCATCTGGTCTGAGGATGTCAAATCCCTGACCGACGGAGAGGGCGACCTTCAACTCCTCGTCGAAGGGGAAGAGGAGGCGGAGAGCGAGGACGACCGCTTCTCCTGGGACAATTTCACCTCCTCCGAGGAAGAGGCGGAGGAAGACGACGACGACTCCCTTGAAGGCTACCCACCAGCGAAGCGCCTCCGCACCTGGTGGGACGACGACAGCGATGACGATGATGAGGAAGATGAAGCTCCCGTAGAAGGCTACGGAAGCTCCGATGAGGAGCCTATCAGCAGCTGCGCCGGAGGCAGCGACGACGAGGGCAGCAACGGCCCCTAGATTAGGGATCAGTAGTAGTAGTTGGCTTTTGCCCTTTTCTTCCCTGAGCAATCGGCTCTTTCTTTGTAAGAAATCCCTCTATTAATGAAGAAAATATTCCTCAATTAATTTCGCTTCCTTGTCAACTTTGCCGATCGTCGAATGGAGTCGCCGTGCAGAGAGCCGATAGCAGGACATCGGCTCGCATTGCGATCTGAGGCCAAGCTGTTGCCTAAACATGCGGTCCGACAGGCCTCAATAGGCCTAATTCTCGTCCAAACCATCAGATTGAACTCCTCAGCAACCCCCTAGGAGATTCGTCTCACACATCATGATTTCTGGTCTGAACTGATTCCGTTATCTTGCTAATTTGAGCTTATTCCTCTAGAGTCGATATTAGCATATCGGCTTTGTTATTCTGAAGTCGATGCCTGTGCATCGGCTGTATTTGCATACTGTTGTCTCCGTATGTTTTCTCAAGTCGATGTCTGCGCATCGGCTGTGATTTTTTTTTTACTGGCCGATTTTAAATCGGCCTCCATGCCTTACTGCCCATCATCCCACATGCTTGGGAAATACTTCTTGAGGTGTTAACCATTGACGGCTACTGGGAACTTCTCGCCATCCAATTCTTCCAACATGTATGCATTACCCTTCAAGGCCTGGACGACTTTGTACGGACCGTGCCAATTAGGAGACCATTTGCCATATGCCTTGTCCCTGGTTCCTAACGGCAACACAGCTTCCCATACTAGATCACCAACTTGAAACTCCTTTGGTCTAACCTTCTTATTGTAGGCACGAGCTACCCTGGCCTTGTTCTCCTTAATCTTCTCCAACGACCAAAGTCTAAGTTCTGTTGCGTCCTCAATAGTGTCACTCATCAAAGCTGCATATTCTTCAGCTGTCAGATCATTCTGAAATGTGACACGTCTTGATCCAGCCGTAATTTCCCAAGGTAATACGGCCTCCTGTCCATAGACAAGCTGGTACGGCGAAGTCTTTATAGCTCCATGGCACGACATGCGGTAGGCCCATAACGCTTCTGATAACTTCTCATGCCAATCCCTAGGGTTCTCGTCAATCTTTCTCTTGATCAGCTTGATTAAGCTCGATTGGACGCTTCAGCTTGCCCATTAGCTTGAGCATAGTACGGAGATGATCGGATCGGTTTAATCCCCATGTCATCGCGGAACTCCCCGAATTCTTTAGAAACAAAGACCGAACCTCCATCGGTCGTGATAGTTTGGGGAATCCCGAACCTATGAATGACGTGTTCTTTCACAAACTTGATCACATCTTCTGATTTCACCTTCTTCATAGGGACGGCTTCCACCCACTTGGTGAAGTAATCTGTGATAACCAAAATCCATTCATGTTTTTTACTGGACGCCGGATGGATTTTGCCGATCATATCCATGCCCCACCCTCGGAACGGCCAAGGCTTGATGATAGGGTTCATCGCTGATGCTGGTACCATCTGAATCTTCCCGAACATCTGGCACGCTTGGCACCCCTTATAGTAATTGAAGCAATCTTCAAGCATGGTGGGCCAATAAAACCCTGATCGCCTGATTAGCCACTTCATCTTATGAGCCGACTGATGAGTTCCACAAGCGCCTTCATGCACCTCATGTAAGAGCCGATTAGACTCAGTTGGTCCCAGGCACTTGAGTAGTAACCCTTCCAACGTCCTGTAGAACATGTCGTCTCCTATGAGGACATACTTCATGGCTCTGTATCTTACTCGTTTAGGTGCCCCCCGAGCCGAATCTTTTAAGTAATTGAAGATTTCGGCTCTCCAATCATCCTGTTCCAGGAACTGTACTTGAACTTCCGGCCCATCAGATATATCGATATAGCCGGACGCCATTTGCGCGAGATTGTTGGCCTCTATGTTTTGGGATCTTGGGACCCAATTAAAGTTGATGTACCGAAACTGTGTCATCAACTCACGGCATTCCATCCAATATGGGAAAAGCGATTCACTCTCGCACTTATATTCATCCGTGAGCTGGTTAATCACCAACTTGGAGTCTCCAAAAAGCTCTACCGCCTCGCGCCCGGCTTCCAGTAGCAACTCCATCCCCTTACGTACTGCCTCATATTCTGCTACGTTGTTGGTGCAAGGGGTAGATAATCTGATGGAGAAGGAGTATTCTGCCCCCCGAGGCAACACGAGCAGAATGCCGATGCCACAACCATCGTCGCAAGCCGATCCATCGAAGAACATAGCCCATGCACGTATAGACAATGCTGCTATATTGGTACTGATCCGTTCAGCTATAAGATCGGCCAACGCTTGTCCCTTGACTGCCTTCGCAGGCTGATACCGGAGATCGAACTCTGACAACGCAAACATCCACTTGCCAAGTCGGCCTTTCAAAACAGGGGCCGACAACATGTGCTTGACAACATCTGACTTGCATATAACGATGATCTCTGCCGTCAAAAGGATGTGATGAAGCTTGGTGCAGGTAAAGAACAGGCAGAGGCAAAGTTTCTCGACCTCAGGATATCTTGTCTCCGCGTCCAACATCCTTCTGCTGAGGTAGAAAACGACCTTTTCAACGCCCTCGTAGAGTTGCACCACTACCGAAGCGATGGACGTGTCGGCTACTGACAAGTAGATGTAGAACGGCCTGTCTTGCTGGGGCGGAACTAGCACAGGCGGTGTCGTCAGATACCGCTTAATCTCATCAAACGCCTGCTGCTGTTCTGCCCCCCAGTGAAACTCGTCATCAGATTTAGTTTTCACCAGCGCCATGAACGGCTCGATTCGTCCTG
The DNA here is from genome assembly GCF_022539505.1 of Lolium rigidum. NCBI lineage: Eukaryota > Viridiplantae > Streptophyta > Magnoliopsida > Poales > Poaceae > Lolium > Lolium rigidum. Next base: position 71,712,672 of record NC_061511.1, on the reverse strand, counting down.
ACAGATTAGAGATGAATCGTCGGACAAAATTGATCTTGCCGATGAGACGTTGGAGCTCCTTCTTCGTGGTGGGCGGCTGCATGGTGCGCACCGCTTCTTGACTTTTCAGGCCGATCTCGATTCCCCGTTCATGAACCAGAAAACCTAGGAACTGACCAGCCGTCACACCAAAAGCACACTTCTTCGGATTCATTCTCAGTCCGAACTTCCGAGTTCGGTCTAGGACGCGCCGTAAATCATCCAAGTGTCCCTCCATGGAGATAGATTTGACTACCACGTCGTCGATATAGATCTCCACCAACTTACCGATCAGATCATGAAATATATAGTTCATGGCTCGTTGGTACGTTGCACCAGCATTCTTCAACCCAAAGGTCATGACTACATATTCGAACAAGCCTACTGCCCCTGGTACTCTGAATGCGGTCTTGTGTATATCTTCCGGAGCCATGAAGATTTGGTTATAGCCGGCGTTGCCATCCATGAAGCTCAACACCTTGTGGCCAGCAGCTGCATTGATCAATGTTTCTGCCACAGGCATCGGATACTCGTCCTTTGGAGTGGCTCTGTTGAGATCTCGGAAATCGATGGCCACACGCCATCGGCCGTCCTTCTTCTCTACAGGAACGATACTGGAGATCCACTCAGCGTACCTGCATGGCCTGATGAACCCAGCGGCCAACATCTTCTCGATCTCTTTCTTGACTTCTTCCAGAATTTCGGCCCTCATCTGACGTGCTCGTTGTTGGAACGGCCGAAATCCTTTCTTAAGGGGGAGCCGATGTTCAATGATGCTCCTGTCCAAACCAGGCATCTCCGTGTAATCCCATGCAAAGCAATCTGGGTATTCTTTTAACAGAGCTATCATCTGCCCCCTGAGCTGCGGATCTAACTTCTTGCTGATAAAAGTCGGTTGCGGCTTATCCCCAGGACCGATGTCGACTTCCTCTAGCTCATCAGCCGATGTAAACCCATACCCTAGCTTTCCGTCACCTGTGAGGTCGACGCCATATACTGGGAGAGCAGGTGGTACGGACAATACGGGCCGATCACTAGAATCGGCCTCCATCTTGATCATCACCAGGACCCTTTGGCAGTGTCAGGGCCGATCGCGAGGAGCGGCTTCCTCCTTATCTTCGCTATGAGAGCAGCTGCCCTCGTCTCTACCCTTATCAGGGCGGTGCCCCAGTTCCACCATGTTGATGTTGAACGAGTATCTTGGCTGGCACTTCCCAGGGTAAGTGTCCTCAACCCTGTCAATGGCGCATGCCGGTGAATTAGGCACTTCTGGTGCCGCCAATGCGAATGACGATGGTGGACGGGACTGAAGTGGCCCTTCTCCTTGGTAGGTCCCGAGAGCTGGTCCTGACGGAGAGCACTGGTGCTTCATGACTTCCTGTATCATCCGAAAGGCGACACGCTCTAGAGTATTCACCAGGCTCTCAGAATGGCGATGCAGCGAGTGAGTCACCATGTAGCCAATCTCCTGCCGTAGGGACATGGTGCGTTCTTCTGACGGGACGGACAGGTCCACTCCATCGAGCGCGCCTTCAGGTGAGAACCCTTTCCACCTGATGCCATGGGAACGGGTTCTGTGAAAAGAGCCGATGAGATCGGCCTCGAGGATAGCTTTGACCTCGTCATACTTCTTCTTGAGCTCGTCGGTCAGATCCTCGTAAGTGACTGGCGTGCCGTCCGCCATCTCAGATGTAGATGGCAATGTGGTTGATGAAGACGATGGTCCCACCGGGCGTGCCAGAATGTGTTGCGGTCAGAAACCCACCGGCGGGCAGCGACGGGCAACACAGTAGAGCCGGGAACAACTTAGGGCTGCGGCTGGCCCTGGTCCCACCGAGCGTGCCAGAATGTGTTGCGGTCAGAAACCCACCGGCGGGCAGCGACGGGCAACACAGTAGAGCCGGGAACAACTTAGGGCTGCGGCTGGCCCTGGTCCCTCCGAGCGACGGCCCGCAAAGCCTCCGGTACGCACGTCCGATGCTAGTGCAAGGGCGTGCCACCCGACCTATACCTGGTCAGGAAGGTGATGGAGATGCCTCGCTTAGTTTCCTGCATGGCATACACGTAAACATTAAATACGAGCCTCGATCGGCTCTCAGGTTATCCTGTGAATCGGCTCAAGGAGCCGATCCACCCATGATTCGCACTAGGTGCACGAATATATGGTGGTCCTGCTTGATCAAGATAAAGCTAAAACGATCTACAACGATTTGGGGTTTTCACCGCATAATCGGATCATCCTACTCACGATTGGGCCTCGCGGCCACGCACGGTGGTCGTAAGCCGATCCTAGATAGGGCCTAAAAACCAACACGAGGTTGATCCCCGGAACATCCTGTCTAGGACTAGCAAACGACACCCTACGTGCCGCTGGATCCTCCAACCCTTTGTAAGGCCTAACTATTGCAGATATTAAACTAATCCTTGTAGAACAAGGAGCAACCGTAATGGATCGGATCTACTAAATAATGATCAAGCAGGGTGCCGCCCCTACACCTAAGATAGGTGTAAGGGCGGCTAGATATGCAAGGGTTGCACTACGACAGCATATGATACGAAGAACAATGCTAACCCTAACATATCTAAGATAACTACGTTGCTCGCCATCAAAAAAGCTTCAGTACGAGCAACGCGTGAACAACATAAAGCTTGTGCTGCCTAGATCGCAAGATGGCAGCATGATGCTTACCGGTAGAAACCCTCGAGACGAAGGAGTTGGCGATGCGCCGAGATTGATTTGTGGTTGAACGTTGGTTGTTGTTTATTCCATAAACCCTAGATACATATTTATAGTCCAGGGGACTTTCTAATTTAGGCGTGCACCTAAATGTGCACGGGTTAAACTCTATCTTTTAATCTAAGATGCGATCTACTATATTACAGATATAAAGGCAAACTAGCCCAAACATTGCGCATAAGGCCGATTCATGTATTTCTTCCGTATATAATCTTTAAGCCCATCTTGATCGCGGCCCACCTCAGACTTGGTCAAATTCTGGTGATAACAACATGAAAATGAAAAAGTAAGCATGGATCATTCTTAGTCACGCCAAAATGAAGCTTTTGGGAGGTTATTGAAATTTCCATGTTTGATACCCAAAACCACTTCTCTTCATGCTTGACTTCATAAGACAAAGTTTAGGGTTAGGTGGTAGATACATGATTTTTCTTGTTTGAATAAGTCTAGACCTTGTTTATCAACTTGAATGCCTACTATGTGACATACGAAGCGTATGTGCTTTGATTTTTCAATTTTTTCGAATTTTTTATGCCCAATTGAATCTTGGTCAAATCCTAGGTTTGACCAAGATTTAAACAAGTTTAAAACATGAAAATGAAAAAGTAAGCATGGATCCTTCTTAGTCACTCCAAAATGAAGCTTTTGGGAGGTTATTGAAATTTCCATGTTTGAAACCTAAAACCACTTCTCTTCATGTTTGACTTCATAAGACAAAGTTTAGGGTTAGGTGGTAGATACATGATTTTTCTTGTTTGAATAAGTCTAGACCTTGTTTATCAACTTGAATGCTTACTATGCGACATAAGAAGAGTATGTGCTTTGATTTTTCAATTTTTCAATTTTTTTGAATTTTTAATGCCCAATTGAATCTTGGTCAAATCCTAGGTTTGACCAAGATTTAAACAAGTTTAAAACATGAAAATGAAAAAGTAAGCATGGATCCTTCTTACTTAAAATTTCAAGTGGGATGGGATTTTCCAGCTATCCCACGTCCCATCCCATCCCCCTAATCCCACTTATCCCTCTAAATAATTTCATCAATCCCGTACGGGCCGAGTGGGACAAGCCCAGCTATCCCAGTGACAACCCAAACATCCCTCCCCTCTCTCTCGTTAACCCTCTCAGCTCTCAGCGACTCAGCCGTTTCCTACTCTCCGCGCAGCCGCCACCGTCTCCCACACTCCGCTTAGCCGCCGCCGTCTCCGTCTCCCGGCCACTGCGATGCCGCTGCCCTAGGTCACCTTGCTACCGCCGAAGCCTCCCTTGGTCTCGGTATGTGACATCTCCGACGTGGCCGGCGACATCGCGCCATTTCCAAGCTCCTCTGCTTTCTTGTCCTCGACTCGTAGCCTCCATGACAGCCGCGAGCTCTTCCCGAAGCCCGGCCACCCTGACTTTCCTTGGCTCGTCCTCTTTACTCATCTTGGCCTGGACGCTTGGTAAAATTTGGGAACAACCAAGCGTGCCTGGACTCCAGTTCAGTTCGAGAACAACAAGCGATCGATCAGTTTAGGGACAGATGGGACATCCCATTGGAGCCCGGTGACATTCTTCGTTGATGGGATGATAGGGACAAGGGACAGTGGGACAAGAGGGACGTGCGCGAGTGGGAGCCGGACGTCCCATGTCCATCCCACCTGAAATCCTATTCTTAGTCACTCCAAAATGAAGCTATTGGGAGTTTTTTGAAATTTCCATGTTTGAAACCCAAAACCACTTACATACAAGATTTTTCAGGTTTGAATATGTGTAGACCTTGTTTTTCAACTTGAATGCTTACTATATGACATACGAAGATTATGTGCTTTGGTTTTTCATTTTTTTGATTTTATTTTATTTTTTATGCCCATTTGAATCTTGTTCAAATCGTAGGTTTGACCAAGATTTAAGCAAGTTTAAAACATGAAAATGAAAATGAAAGCATGGATCCTTCTTAGTCACTCCAAAATGAAGTTTTTGGGAGGTTATTGAAATTTCCATGTTTGAACCCCAAAACCACTTCTCTTCATGCTTGACTTCATAAGACAAAGTTTAGGGTTAGGTGGTAGATACATGATTTTTCTTGTTTGAATAAGTCTAGACCTTGTTTATCAACTTGAATGCTTACTATGTGACATAAGAAGAGTATGTGCTTTGATTTTTAAATTTTTCAAATTTTTCAATTTTTTTTATGCCCAATTGAATCTTGATCAAATCCTAGGTTTGACCAAGATTTAAAGAAGTTTAAAACATGAAAATTAAAAAGTAAGCATGGATCCTTCTTAGTCACTCCAAAATGAAGCTATTGGAAGGTTTTTTAAATTTCCATGTATGAAACCCAAAACCACTTCTCTTCATGCTTGACTTCATAAGACAGAGTTTAGGGTTAGGGGGTAGATAGATGATTTTCCTGGTTTGAATATGTCTAGACCTTTTTTATCAACTAGAATGCTTACTATATGACACAAGAAGACTATGTGCTTTGTTTTTTTTTTATTTTTTATATTTTTTATGCCCATTTGAATCTTGGTCAAATCCTAGGTTTGACCAAGATTTAAACAAGTTTAAAACATGAAAAAGAAAAGTAAGCATGGATCCTTCTTAGTCACTCCAAAATGTACCAATTGATAGATGAGTTAACTTGGCTTCATGGAAAAAATAATGTCGTATAAACGAGTTAACTTGTCTTTCCTACCCTTGAATCCATATATAGGAAACTTTGTACTAATACAATATAATAATCACCCAAGTTTTTACACCAACAGGTCTGTCACTTACGTGTGGTTCCCATGCGTGAGGTCCCACACTTCAGTGAGCACAAGTCACGTGCGGTGGGTACGCAAACTCCCAGCCATCTTCTTTCTCAAAATAAGACGCATCAGGATGCGTACTGGAAGTCTCTGGGTCCTTCAGGATCCCCCGGTTGTCCCTGTCACGCGCACCTCCTGCGCACTGAAAAACCCTACGCACTGACAAACCCTGCACAACAGTCAACATCACCCGAAAAAAGGGAGACACCATAAATAGAGGGGCCTCGTGACTACTCTCCCTTCTTCTCCTTCCGTGTGATCCCGTTTCCTCTGAGTTTCACTGGACGGGCAAACACACATGTGTTGCATAAGAATAATAAAAAAGTAAAAAATCGACCTACGAATATATGATTAAATAGGTTAAACTAGGGTTTTGCCCAGTACTACAGATCAAGTTCAAAAAATCCAACTACGGGGTTCGAACATCCCCATTTTTAATCCAAGCATTTTTTTGACCTCATCCAAATGACCTCAAACTATAGGGCTAACATCTAGTGCACTATGTGTGAACATGTATGCACTATGTGTGCTATAACTTGTATGTCTTTCAAATTTGAACCAAATTTGAATAAGTTTTAAATATATGAAATGGGGCTTTTGGCTTAACCGTGACATATAATGACATTTTACTCTATGTTATGCTCATTTTGAACCAAATTTGAATAAGTTTTAAATATTTCAAATGGGGCTTTTGTCTTTACCGTGAACTCCAATAAGCAATCGGTCGTCCAAAATGAGCTAGAAAAGAGCCCCAAAGGTAGCCAAACAGCCCCATTTCTAACCCAAACATGATTTTTCTGGTTGGAATATGCCTAGACCTTGTTTATCCCCTTAAATTCTCATTGTATGACATAAAAAAGACTATGCTTTGGTTTTTCATTTTTTTGATTTTTTTGCATTTTTATGCCCATTTGAATCTTGGTCAAATCCTAGGTTTGACTAGGGTTTAACCAAATTTAAAACATGAAAATAAAAAAGTAAGCCTGGATCCTTCTTAGTCACTCCAAAATTAAGCTTTTGGGAGATTTTTTAAATATCCATGTTTGAAACCCAAAACAACTTCTCTTCATGCTTGACTTCATATGACAGAGTTTAGGGTTAGGAGGTAGATACATGATTTTTCTTGTTTGAATATGTCTAGACCTTGTTTACCAACTTGAATGCTTACTATGTGACATAAGAAAACTATCTGCTTCGGTTTTTCATTTTTTTCTTCGTTTTTTTGATTTTTTATGCCCATTTGAATCTTGGTCAAATCATAGGTTTGACCAAGATTTAAACAGTTTAAAACAAGAAAATGAAAAAGTAAGTCTAGATCCTTCTTAGTCACTCCAAAATGAAGCTTTTGGGAGGTTTTTGAAATTTCCATGTTTGAAACCCAAAACCACTTCTCTTCATGCTTGACTTCATAAGACAAAGTTTAGGGTTAGGGGTAGATACATGATTATTCTAGTTTGAATATGTCTAGACCTTGTTTATCAACTTGAATGCTTACTATATGACATAAGAAGACGTACTATGTGCTTTAGTTTTTCATTATTTTCAATTTGTTGAATTTATTATGCCCATTTGAATCTTGGCAAATCCTAGGTTTGACCAAGATATAAACAAGTTTAATACATGAAAATGAAAAAGTAAGCATGGATCCTTCTTAGTCACTCCAAAATGAAGCTTTTGAAAGGTTTTTGAAATTTCCATGTTTGAAACCCAAATCCACTTCTCTTCATGCTTGACTTCATAAGACAGAGTTTACGGTTAGGGTAGATACATGATTTTTCTGATTTGAATATGTCTAGACATTGTTTATCAACTTGAATACTTACTATATGACATAAGAAGACGTACTATGTTCTTTGGTTTTTCATTTTTTCATTTTTCATTTTTATGCCCATTTGAATCTTGGTCAAATCATAGGTTTGACCAAGATTTAAACAGGGTTAAAACATGAAAATGAAAAAGTAAGCATGGATGCTCCTTAGTCACTCAAAAAATGAAGCTTTTGGGAGTTTTTTGAAATTTCCATGTTTGAAACCCAAAACCAGTTCCCTTCATGCTTGACTTCATAAGATAAAGTTTACGGTTAGGGGTACATACACGATTTTTCTGGTCTGAATATGTCTAGACCTTGTTTTTCAACTTGAATGCTTACTATATGACATAAGAAGACTATGTGCTTTGGTTTTTCATTTTATTTTTATTTTTTATGCCCATTTGAACCTTGGTCAAATCGTAGGTTTGACCAAGATTTAAACAAGTTTAAAACATGAAAATGACAAAGTAAGCATGGATCCTTCTTAGTCACTCCAAAATGAAGCTTTTGGGAGGTTATTGAAATTTCCATGTTTGATACCCAAAACCACTTCTCTTCATGCTTGACTTCATAAGACAAAGTTTAGGGTTAGGTGGTAGATACATGATTTTTCTTGTTTGAATAAGTCTAGACCTTGTTTATCAACTTGAATGACTACTATGTGACATAAGAAGAGTATGTGCTTTGATTTTTCAATTTTTTCGAATTTTTTATGCCCAATTGAATCTTGGTCAAATCCTAGGTTTGACCAAGATTTAAACAAGTTTAAAACATGAAAATGAAAAAGTAAGCATGGATCCTTCTTAGTCACTCCAAAATGAAGCTTTTGGGAGGTTATTGAAATTTCCATGTTTGAAACCTAAAACCACTTCTCTTCATGTTTGACTTCATAAGACAGAGTTTAGGGTTAGGTGGTAGATACATGATTTTTCTTGTTTGAATAAGTCTAGACCTTGTTTATCAACTTGAATGCTTACTATGTGACATAAGAAGAGTATGTGCTTTGATTTTTCAATTTTTTGAATTTTTAATGCCCAATTGAATCTTGGTCAAATCCTAGGTTTGACCAAGATTTAAACAAGTTTAAAACATGAAAATTTAAAAGTAAGCATGGATCCTTCTTAGTCACTCCAAAATGAAGCTTTTGGGAGGTTTTTGAAATTTCCATGTTTGAAACCCAAAACCACTTCTCTTCATGTTTGACTTCATAAGACAGAGTTTAGGGTTAGGGGGTAGATACATGATTTTTCTTGTTTCAATATATTTAGACCTTGTTTATCAACTTGAATGCTTACTGTATGACATAATAAGACTATGTACTTTGGCTTTTCATTTTTTAAATTTTTTTGAATATTTTATGCCCATTTGGTAAAACATTGGAAATGGCCATCGTGTCATGTTTCCCCACAAATGAAAATTGGATTGGTGGCGGACAAGTAAAAGCACATTTATGTGCGACAACCAAAATGCACATATTTTGGAGATTTTTCATGCATGCATTAAAATTTGCGAATATATACATAACATGCATGTGGGGCCATGATTCAAAAGTTTGACATGTATGGTTCTTATGTAGTAGTATTGTAGTAGTACCAAGCTCACATGTGGGAAGAAATTGATGGGTTCGTTGCATGGAAAACAGAAAAATTCTACTGTGAACATGAACAACAACCAAGATCCAATCTAGGAAGAATCAAGATCTAATCTACAAGATCGAAGCAATGAGATGAATGTGAGACTAACCCTCGAAGATTCCAAAGCCTACGAGATTAGATCTCGTTGTTGATGTAGTCGATCGTCCTGTGCTGCAATCCGGCATCACTTCCGTACTCGGTCGTGCGTACGGTGTCGATGAAGCCCGTCCTCTCCCTGTTCCAGCGGGCAGCGGAGGTTTGGTAGATACCCTCGAAATCCCAGCAGCACGACGGCATGGTGGTGGTGGTGGAGGAGAAAAGATACAGGGCTTCGCCAAGCCGGAACAGCTCTATGTTGGAGGAGAGGGGGCGGCCAGAGGTTGGTGTCTTGGGGTGGGTGCGCTCCCTGCCCCCTCCCCTCTTTATATAGGAGGGGAGGTCGGTTGGGGTGGCCCCCCAAGCCCATCTAGGGCTAGGGCCGGCGGCCAAAGGAGGGGGGAGTTTTCTTCCCCCCCAAGTTGATCCCCCCTAGGGTTTGGCGAAACGCAAAAGGGATTGGCCGGCTGGACCTTGAGGGGCATGTTCCCCTAGCCCATTAGGCTAGGGTGCATCCCCTCGGCCCATGCTAGGCCTCCTAGGGTCGTGGGCCCACTGGTGGGACCCCCGGAACCTTCTAGAACCTTCCCGGTCTTTCACCGGAAAAATCCCGAACTTTTCTCAAACCTAGAAATCAACTTCCCTTATATTAATCTTATTCTCCGGACTTTCTGGACCTCCTCGTGATGTCATGGATCCCATCCGAGACTCCGAAAAATCTTTGGTCTCCATCTCATATTCTGAATGAACTTATGCGACATCGAACCTTAAGCAAGTCACCCTACGGTTCGTGAACTATGCGGACATGATCGAGACTCCTCTCCGACCAGTAACCAATAGCGGGACCTGGAAATCCATAATGGATCCCACACATTCAGCGATAACTTAGTGATCGATTAAACCATTAACATACGATACTGATTCCCTTTGTCACACGATACTTTACCTATCCGAGGTTTGATCATCGGTATCTCCATACCTAGTTCGTCCTGATTACCGACAAGTACTCTTTACTCGTACCGTGGTATGTCATCTTTTGTGACCTAGTCACATGCTTGCAACCTAATTAGACAACATTCCACCGAGAGGGCCCAAAGTATATCTATCCGTCATCGGGATGGACAAATCCCACTCTTGATCCATATGCCTCAACTCACACTTTACGAATACTCAATCCCATCTTTATAACCACCCATTCACGCAATGGCGTTTGATGTAATCAAAGCATCCTTCCGGTGTAAGTGATTTACATGATCTCATGGTCAAAGGACTAGGTAACTATGTATCGAAAGCTTATAGCAAGATGAACTTAATGACATGATCTTATGCTACGCTTATTTGAGTGTATGTCCATTATATCATTCACCCAATGGCATAACCTTGTTATTAACAACATCCAATGTTCATGATCAAGAAACCATGATCATCTATTAATCAACAAGCTAGTTATACAAAAGGCTTTACAAGGGACTCCTTGTTGTTTACATAACACACATGTATCAATGTTTCGGTTAATACAATTATAGCTTGGTATGCAAACATTTATCATAAACACAAAGATATAATAATAACCATTTTATTATTGCCTCTTGGGCATATCTCCAATAGTCTCCCACTTGCACCAGAGTCAATAATCTAGATTACATTGTAAGGTACCTAACACCCATGGAGTTCTGGTGAAGGTCAAGCTTTGCCCTAGGGAGAGCTTTAGTCAACGGATCTGCCACATTCATATCTGTGTGTACTTTGCAAATCTTTACGTCACCATCTTCGACGTACTCGCGAATCACATGAAAACGTAGCTTGATATGCTTCAGCTTCTTGTGTGACCTTGGTTCTTGTGCATTGGCAATGACACCCATGTTGTCACAATAAATGACTAATTAATGGGTCCAATGCACTAGGAACCACACCAAGCTTAGTAATGAACTTCTTCATCCATATTGCTTCCGATGAAGCCTCCGAAGCCGCTATGTATTCAGATTCAGTTGAAGACTTCGCCACCATGCATTGCTTGGCACTCATCCAGCTTACTGCAGCTCCATTCAATATAAACACGTACCCAAACTGAGACTTAGAGTCATCAGGATCAGTGTTCCAACTAGCATCGGTGTAACTGGTTACAACAAGCTCTTGGTCACCTCCATAACAAAGAAACATATCCTTATTCCTTTTCAAGTACTTCAGGATATTCTTGACCGTTGTCCAGTGTTCCATTCCTGGATCACTCTGATATATGCTGGTCAAACTAACAACATGTGCGATATCCGGTCTAGTACACAGCATGGCATACATGATAGAGCCTACTGCCGAGGCATAGGGGATCTTGTTCATCCTCTCTCTTTCTCCTGCCGTAGCCGGACCTTGAGTCTTACTCAAGACCTTACCTGGCAACATAGGCAAGAACCCTTTCTTGCTTTCATCCATTCTAAACTTCTTTAGAATCTTGTCCAGGTATGTACTTTGTGAAAGCCCTATTAGGCGTCTTGATCTATCTCTATAAATCTTGATGCCTAAAATGTACGCTGCTTCACCAAGGTCTTTCATTGAAAAACACTTATTCAAATAATCTTTAACACTGCTTAGAAGTTCTATATCAGTCACAATCAATAATATGTCATCTACATATAATATCAGGAATTCTACAGAACTCCCACTCACTTTCTTGTAAATACAGGCCTCACCATGAGTCTGTATAAACCCGAAGTCTTTGGTCACCTTATCAAAGCATCGGTTCCAACTCCGGGATGCTTGCTTCAGTCCATAAATGGAACGCTGAAGTTTGCATACCTTGTCAGCATTTTTAGGATCGACAAAACCTTTGGGTTGTACCATATACAACTCTTCCTCAATGTCACCATTAAGGAACACCGTTTTGACATCCATCTGCCAAATCTCATAATCGAAAAATGCAGCTATTGCTAACAAAATCCTCACAGACTTTAGCTTCGCTACAGGTGAGAAAGTCTCATCGTAGTCAACTCCTTGAATTTGTCGGAACCCCTTCGCGACAAGTCGAGCTTTATAGACAGTAATATTACCATCAGTGTCTGTTTTTCTTTTGAAGATCCATTTATTCTCGATAGCCTTGCGGCTATCAGGTAAGTCTACCAAAGTCCATACTTGGTTATCATACATGGATCCCATTTCGGATGTCATGGCCTCGTGCCATTTGTTGGAATCTGGGCTCATCATTGCTTCCTCATACGTCGCAGGGTCTTCATCATTGTTATCCACAATCATGACGTTTAGACAGGGATCATACCAATCAGGAGTGGTACGAGCCCTCGTCGATCTGCGAGGTTCAGTTGCTTCCTCTTTCAAAGTTTCATGATCATCATCATTTGCTTCCTCTCCTATCGGTGCAGGCTGCATAGGAACTTCTTCCGGCACTGCGCTACTCTGATCTACGAGAGAAGGTTCAATAACCTCGTCGAGTTCTACTTTCCTTCTAGTCACTTCTTTAGTGAGAAACTCCTTCTCAAGAAAGGATCCGTTCTTGGCAACAAAGATTTTGCCTTCGGATCTGTGATAGAAAGTGTACCCAATTATTTCTTTAGGGTATCCTATGAAGACGCATTTCTCCGCTTTGGGTTCTAGCTTGTCAGGTTGTAACTTCTTTACATAAGCTTCGCAACCCCAAACTTTAAAGCATGACAGCTTAGCTTTCTTAGCAAACCATAATTCATACAGTGTCGTTTCAACGGATTTAGATGGTGCCCTATTTAAAGTGAATGCGGCTGTCTCTAATGTGTAACCCCAAAACGATAACGGCAAATCGGTAAGAGACATCATAGAACGAACCATATCTAAGAGAGTTCGATTATGATATTCGGACACACCATTTCGCTGTGGTGTTCCCGGCGGTGTTAACTGTGAAAGTATTCCGCATTTCTTTAAAAGCATGCCAAACTCATAACTCAGATATTCGCCTCCGCGATCAGAACGCATAAACTTAATCTTCTTGTTACATTGATTTTCTACTTCACTTTGGAATTCCTTAAACTTCTTGAAAGTTTCGGACTTATGTTTCATAAAGTAAATATACCCATATCTACTCAGATCAAACGTGAAGGTTAGAAACACCGCGCGATGCTACACTCATTGGTACACACACATCGGTATGTATGATTTCCAAGAAGTCTGTAGCTCGCTCCATTGTACCAGAGAATGGAGTTGAATGGATCGTAGCGAACAAGAGGGGGGTGAATGGTTGCTACGTCAAGTTTTAATCTTTTTCAATTTTAGTGCAACGGAAGATAAAGGTGATTGCTTTAGTGGTGTTGGTGATCCTACAATGATCCTAGAACAAGTGCAACAAGCAAAGGAACAACACAAGATAGTAAGAGTAAGGAGCGGGACAACCGGAGGGCGCGGAGACGAGGCGAGGTTTGTTTCCCGCAGTTCCTCCCACAAAAGGGAGTACGTCTGCGTTGAGGAGGTGCTAGCCTCACACAAGAGGCTAGACGGCCACACCACGAAGGAAGGCCTCACCTTCTTCCTCGAGAGAGCTCCACGAAGGTGCTCCCCCTTCTCCACTAAGGCACCGGTCGAGGCGGTGATTCCTTCACAAGGTTGGGGCGAGATCCACACCACAAGGAGGCTCCCAACAATCCAGGGAGCTAGTACAACACCAAGCTAGCCTCCATGGATGCACTTCCTCCAATGTCCCACAATAGGAACCCTAACACCAAGATCCACTAAGGAATAGCAAGTATTGGTGAAATCTCTCTTGGTAGAACTATAGATCGAGGTCTCCTCCACCACTCCTCAAAATTTGAGCAAGATTGGTTGGATGGTTGGGGAGATCCTCAAGGATTAAGCTCAGCAACAATGGAGGAGAGAGAGAGGAGAGATAAAAACGAGTTGGGGAAGAAGGGGCCCTTATATAGGCTCCTCCAAATCCAACCGTTATGTACAGTTTTGGCCTAAGCGGTACTACCGCTTTTGGGAAGCGGTACTACCGCTCTGAGTTCGAATTCCCCAGATCTGGTCCATGTGGACGCAGAGCGGTACTACCGCTAGAGGTACCGCTCGAGGTACCGCAATGGAGTCCAAACCTTACTGGATCCAAAGCGGTACCAGAGCGGTACAGCCGTAACTAGTTACGGTACCTGGGCGGTACCATGGGCGGTACTACCGCTCGTGAGCGGTACGACCGCTCCAGGTACCGCAGAGGTACCACAGCTCGTACTTTGGGACAATTTCAGCGCAGAACTCAGAGTGGTACCGTGGGGCGGTACCTATAGGGGTAGCGGTACTACCGCTACAGGTACCGGTAGTACCGGCCTGGCTAACACTGGTTTTCTCCCCTTTTTCTCTCCAGCCATGTCACCTCGCGAAACACACACAAAACCAGAAAACCTATAACTACCTATAACTACGCTTCAGTCCTCTGATCTTGACGTGTCCAGCGAGGTCACCGTGCACTTGCAAATCCAGCAATGATACTCAAGGCACACGGTGAGATAACTCAAGTGTTGTCATCAAACACACAAAACACGGGGTTTAGACTTTGCTCTTTCAATCTCCCCCTTTTTGGTGTTTGATGACAACACAAGACTTTTCAAAAGCATATGATATTATGATGAGATTCTTAAATTTGCAAAAGCTCGACGGAGGTCCCCCTAAACATGTGCATATTTTGAATATGTATTTGAATACAAATACACACGTCTTAGAGGCATAACTCCCCCTAGACTTTACAAACCAAGCACATATGTAACAAGGATACAAGATCATGTTCAAATAACATATGCGCCATATGGAGGAAACATAAGATCATGTAAGGAGATTTGGGTGAAGTTATCATACCATAGCCTTGAGAATACCCAAACTCACCATAAGATACCTCCATAGAGTTGTTGATGTAGCCACAAGACAAGATAAGCAACTAGGATCACAAGGCTACAAACAACAAAGGTCCCCATCCACATAGGAACTTCTCCCCCTTTGGCATCGGAACACCAAAAAGGAGGGTAGAGAAACTAGAAGGATGGAGAAAAAGAACATACAACCAAGCTTGCAAAAACCAAAAGGGAAAATAAGCTTGAATGAGGTTCTCCAAAAACATGAAGAAAAAGATAGCAAAGAAGAAGGACAAAAAGAAGGTCACAAAGAAACACAAAGAACCGAAAAACTCCTCAAAGAGGAGGTTGGTGGCCAAAGCCACCGTGTAAGAGTGTAGTAGTGCGAGGTCGCGTAGATGTATCTAGGACTTACGGACTACAACTCAACATGAAGCTCATAAGTCACTTAATTGACGAATAGCATATGTTTTGGATTTCTTTATGCATTATGGGGGAGGGATAGCTCAATATATTTAAACCGCACTCCCCCTATGTTCATGCGTGCCTTTCATCTAGATATATAGTTTGAGAGTGGTATGTGCGCACAACGGTCAAGCAAAGTTCGACGGATCAATGATATTTAGCTCATGCCTCAACTCAATGAAACACTTCTCGTCCAAGGGCTTCGTGAAGATGTCCGCCAATTGCTCCTTGGTGCCAATGAAGGATAGAACAATATCTCCACGTGCAATGTGGTCCCGGATGAAGTGGTTCCTTATCTCAATGTGCTTCGTCTTGCCATGAAGAACCGGATTGTAGGCGATCTTGATTGCGCTCTCATTGTCACACAAAAGAGGCACCTTGCTATACTCGAGTCCATAATCCCGCAAGGTTTGCCTCATCCATAAGATTTGAGCACAACTACTTGCCGCGGCAACATACTCTGGCTTCCGAGGTGGAGACGGAGACACAATTTTGCTTCTTCGAGGACGACCACACCAAAGATCTTCCAAGAAAGTGACAAGCTCCGGATGTATACTTCCTATCAACCTTGTCGCCCGCCCAATCGGAGTCGGTGAAGCCAACCAAAGCAAAGTCCGTGTCCCTTGGGTACCATAGTCCGAAGTGTGGGGTATCAACTAAATATCGAAAGATCCTTTTGACCGCCACAACGTGGCTTTCCTTCGGGCTTGCTTGAAACCGTGCACACATACCAACGCTTAACATTATATCCGGGTGAGAGGCACAAAGGTAAAGAAGCGAACCTATCATCGAACGGTAGAGGTTGGGATCCACCAACTTGCCGGTCTCGTCAAGAGATAGTTGACACTTGAGATGCATTGGAGTTCCAATTCCCTTGGCGCCCTTCATGTTGAAGCGGTTGATACGTCTCCGACGTATCGATAATTTCTTATGTTCCATGCCACATTATTGATGTTATCTACATGTTTTATGCACACTTTATGTCATATTCGTGCATTTTCTGGAACTAACCTATTAACAAGATGCCGAAGTGCCAGTTCTCGTTTTCTCGCTGTTTTTGGTTTCGTAAATCCTAGTAACGAAATATTCTCGAATTGGACGAAATCAACGCCCGGGTTCCTATTTTGCCCGGAAGCATCCGTAACACCCGAGAGTCGCCGGAGTGGACCCACGGGGGCCCGCACCATAGGCCGGCGCGGCCCAGGCCCTGGCTGCGCCGCCCTATAGTGTCGGCGCCCCTTCGACCTTCCGAGGCTGCCCTTCCGCCTATTTAAAGCCTCCGTCGCGAAAACCCTGATACGATCGACGAAACCCACAGAAACCTTCCAGAGCCGCCGCCATCGCGAAGCCAAGATCTGGGGGACAGGAGTCTCTGTTTTGGCACGCCGCCGGAACGGGGAAGTGCCCCCGGAAGGCTTCTCCATCGACACCGCTGCCATCTCCACCGCCATCTTCATCACCGCTGCTGCTCCCATGAGGAGGGAGTAGTTCTCCATCGAGGCTCGGGGCTGTACCGGTAGCTATGTGGTTCATCTCTCTCCCATGTACTTCAATACAATAATCTCATGAGCTGCCTTACATGATTGAGATTCATATGATGATGCTTGTAATCTAGATGTCGTTATGCTAGTCAAGTGAATTTTACTCATGTGATCTCCGGAGACTCCTTGTCCCACGTGTGTAAAGGTGACAAGTGTGTGCACCGTGTGGGTCTCTTAGGCTATATTTCACAGAATACTTATTCACTGTTATGAATGGCATAGTGAAGTGCTTATTTATATCTCTTTATGATTGCAATGTATTTTGTATCACAATTTATCTATGTGCTACTTTAGTGTTGTTATTAAAGTAGTTCTATTCCTCCTGCACGGTGTAATGGTGACAGTGTGTGCATCCATGTTAGTACTTGGTTTATGCTATGATTATGATCTCTTGTAGATTATGAAGTTAACTATTGCTATGATAGTATTGATGTGTATTATTCCTCCTACATAGCATGAAGGTGACAGTGTGCATGCTATGCTAGTACTTGGTTTAGTCGAATTGATCTTTCATGCACTCTAAGGTTATTTAAATATGAACATTGAATTGTGGAGCTTGTTAACTCCGGTATTGAGGGTTCGTGTAATCCTACGCAATGTGTTCATCATCCAACAAGAGTGTAGAGTATGCATTTATCTATTCTGTTATGTGATCAATGTTGAGAGTGTCCACTAGTGAAAGTCTAATCCCTAGGCCTTGTTCCTAAATACTGCTATCGCTGCTTGTTTACTGTTTTACTGCGTTACTACTGCTGCAATACTACCACCATCAACTACACGCCAGCAAGCTATTTTCTGGCACCGTTGCTACTACTTATTCATACCACCTGTATTTCACTATCTCTTCGCCGAACTAGTACACCTATTAGGTGTGTTGGGGACACAAGAGACTTCTTCCTTTGTGGTTGCAGGGTTGCATGAGAGGGATATCTTTGACCTCTTCCTCCCTGAGTTCGATAAACCTTGGGTGATCCACTTAAGGGAAACTTGCCGCTGTTCTACAAACCTCTCGCTCTTGGAGGCCCAACACTGTCTACAGGAAAAGGAGGGGGCGTAGACATCAAGCTATTTTCTGGCGCCGTTGCCGGGGAGGAAAGGTAAAAGGTACTCACACTCCGGATCTCGGCTACTAAGCTATTTTCGCCGTTGTAAGTATTCGAAGCTATTTCCTTTAGATCCTGCAATTGCAACTTTTTGTTTCTTGTTTACACTAGTTTGGCATAATGGACAAGAATGATCTTCTTATTCTATTTCCTGATTTAAAACATGGATTGTTTGATGCGAAAATTAAAAAACCTATGGAATCTTATTTGCATGCTGGTAGTAATATTAGTATGAACGCTTTGAACACCATTGTTGATAATAATATAGAAAGTTCTAAGCTTGGGGAAGCTGGTTTTCATGATCTTTTTATTCCCCCAAGCATTGAGGAGAAAATTTACTTTGATGATACTTTGCCTCCTATTTATGATAATGATATTGGTCTTTTAGTACCACCTCGTTATGGAGGATAAATTTGATTATGATTACAATATGCCTCCTATATTTGATAATGAGAATAATAATGATAGCTACTTTGTTGAATTTGCTCCCACTACAACTAATAAAATTGATTATGCTTATGTGGAGAGTAATGATACTTTTATGCATGTGAATAAGAATGCTTTATGTGATACTTATATTGTTGAGTTTGTTCATGATGCCTCTGAAAATTATTATGAGAGAGGAAAATATGGTTGTAGAAATTTTCATGTTACTAAAACACCTCTCTATATGCTGAAATTTTTGAAGCTACACTTGTTTTATCTTCCTGATCTTGTCATTTTGCTCTTCATGAATTTATTTGTGTACAAGATTCCTTTTCATAGGAAGCATGTTAGACTTAAATGTGTTTTGGATTTGCTTCTTGATGCTCTCTTTTGCTTCAAATACAATTTCTTGCAAGTGCATCATTAAAACTGCTGAGCCCATCTTAATGGCTATAAAGAAAGAACTTCTTGGGAGATAACCCATGTGTTATTTTGCTACAGTACTTTGTTTTATATTTGTGTCTTGGAAGTTGTTTACTACTATAGCAACCTCTCCTTATCTTAGTTTAGTGTTTTGTTGTGCCAAGTAAAGTCGTTGATAGTAAAGTTCATACTAGATTTGGATTACTGCACAGTAAACAGATTTCTTTGCTGTCACGAATCTGGGCCAAATTCTCTGTAGGTAACTCAGAAAATTATGCCAATTTACGTGAGTGATCCTCAGATATGTACGCAACTTTCATTCAATTTGAGCATTTTCATTTGAGCAAGTCTGGTGCCCTTTTAAAATTCGTCTTTACGGACTGTTCTGTTTTGACAGATTCTGCCTTTTATTTCGCATTGCTTCTTTCGCCGTGTTGGGTGGATTTCTTTGTTCCATTACCTTCCAAAGTAGCTTTGGGCAATGTCCAGAAGTGTTAAGAATGATTGTGTCACCTCTGAACATGTGAATTTTTAATTATGCACTAACCCTCTAATGAGTTTGTTTCGAGTTTGGTGTGGAGGAAGTTTTCAAGGGTCAAGAGAGGAGGATGATATACTATGATCAAGAAGAGTGAAAAGTCTAAGCTTGGGGATGCCCCGGTGGTTCATCCCTGCATATTTCAAGAAGACTCAAGCATCTAAGCTTGGGGATGCCCAAGGCATCCCCTTCTTCATCGACAACATTATCAGGTTCCTCCCTCGAAACTATATTTTTATTCGGTCACATCTTATGTACTTTACTTGGAGCGTCGGTTTGTTTTTGTTTTTGTTTTGTTTGAATAAGATTGCATTGTGTGGGAGAGAGACACGCTCCGTCTGTTGCATATGGACAAGTATGTCCTTAGGCTCTACTCATAGTATTCATGGCGAAGTTTCTTCTTCGTTAAATTGTTATATGGTTGGAATTGGAAAATGATACATGTAGTAATTGCTATAAATGTCTTGGGTAATGTGATACTTGGCAATTGTTGTGCTCATGTTTAAGCTCTTGCATCATATACTTTGCACCCATTAATGAAGAAATATATAGAGCATGCTAAAATTTGGTTTGCATATTTGGTCTCTCTAAGGTCTAGATAATTTCTAGTATTGAGTTTGAACAACAAGGAAGACGGTGTAGAGTCTTATAATGTTTACAATATGTCTTTTATGTGAGTTTTGCTGCACCGGTTCATCCTTGTGTTTGTTTCAAATAAACCTTGCTAGCCTAAACCTTGTATCGAGAGGGAATACTTCTCATGCATCCAAAATCCTTGAGCCAACCACTATGCCATTTGTGTCCACCATACCTACCTACTACATGGTATTTCTCCGCCATTCCAAAGTAAATTGCTTGAGTGCTACCTTTAAAATTCCATCATTCACCTTTGCAATATATAGCTCATGGGACAAATAGCTTAAAAACTATTGTGGTATTGAATATGTACTTATGCACTTTATCTCTTATTAAGTTGCTTGTTGTGCGATAACCATGTTTCGGGGACGCCATCAACTATTCTTTGTTGAATATCATGTGAGTTGCTATGCATGTTCGTCTTGTCTGAAGTAAGAGAGATCTACCACCATATGGTTAAGCATGCATATTGTTAGAGAAGAACATTGGGCCGCTAACTAAAGCCATGATCCATGGTGGAAGTTTCAGTTTTGGACATATATCCTCAATCTCATATGAGAAAATTATTAATTGTTGTTACATGCTTATGCATAAAAGAGGAGTCCATTATCTCGTTGTCTATGTTGTCCCGGTATGGATGTCTAAGTTGAGAATAATCAATAGCGAGAAATCCAATGCGAGCTTTCTCCTTAGACCTTTGTACAGGGCGGCATAGAGGTACCCCTTTGTGACACTTGGTTAAAACATGTGCATTGTGATGATCCGGTAGTCCAAGCTAATTAGGACAAGGTGCGGACACTATTAGTATACTATGCATGAGGCTTGCAACTTGTAAGATATAATTTATATGATACATATGCTTTATTACTACCGTTGACAAAATTGTTTCATGTTTTCAAAATAAAAGCTCTAGCACAAATATAGCAATCGATGCTTTCCTCTTTGAAGGATCATTCTTCTACTTTTATTGTTCAGTCAGTTCACCTATTTCTCTCCACCTCAAGAAGCAAACACTTGTGTGAACTGTGCATTGATTCCTACATACTTGCATATTGCACTTATTATATTACTCTATGTTGACAATATCCATGAGATATACATGTTACAAGTTGAAAGCAACCGCTGAAACTTAATCTTCCTTTATGTTGCTTCAATGCTTTTACTTTGAATTATTGCTTTATGAGTTAACTCTTATGCAAGACTTATTGATGCTTGTCTTGAAGTGCTATTCATGAAAAGTCTTTGCTATATGATTCACTTGTTTACTC